>NC_086191.1:4429166-4729583 GCF_023053635.1 Elgaria multicarinata webbii | reverse complement strand
AAAAAGCTATTTAAAAGAAGGAGAGAAGGAAACCAAAAGAATCAGAGCTTACCTTCAGACGGGCTGCCGTCGGCCTCTGCCTGTTTTCCTGAGCGGTGTGAAACCCAGCCGGCAGGGTAGTGGCCAGGCAGCCGGAGAAGTGTGTGAGATCAGCATTTTATTATTTTAGCTTTCCAGCCGGGCGGACGGGCGAGGAGGGTGGGGGCAGAGAGAGAGATCACATACACAGACTCTGTTATCAATCACTCGGCAGACCTGCCTGGACCTCCAGCGGACGCCGCGGAGAATTGCCAAGGCGAAACGACCAGTTGAATTCGGAAGATGCTTCTCTTTCAAATCCTCGTCACCGTCACTTGAAATAGCTGATTCATTTGGAGGCCGTCCTTTAAACACAGAAGAGCCACGCTGGATCTGGGCAAAGACTTACCGAATCCAAGGAGGCCAGGTGTCCCCATTTACAGAGGGCACTCCTCTATTTGGGGAGCTGCCGGAGGACAGACCTCTAATGGATGGAGGCATCCTCTGGTTTAAAGCCTTGACAAGTATCTTGTAAGTTTGTTTTTGATTGGATTTGTTTGTATTTTTTTCCATTTCCTTCGGCGCTGTGTTGATTTTATGTCAGCCGCCATATATATTTTTTTGGTTAAAAAATTAGGTTACATATGAAATCACCACGACGAAGCTGATGCCATCAGCATTAACTGGAGGTTCCTGGAGGCGAAGGCTAGCCATGGCTACTAGCCCTGAGGGTTGTGTGCGATCTCCAGTATTCAAGGCAAGAAGCCTGTGTGCACCAGCTGCTGGGGAACATGGACGGGAGGGTGCTGTTGCACCATGTCCTGCTTGTTCATCCCCTAGCCCATGGCTGACTGGCCCCTGTGTGAACAGAGTGCAGGACTAGATGGACCCTTGGTCTGATCCAGTATCAGGGCTCTTCTGATGTTCTTCATGTACCAAGAGCCAGGCCACACTCTATGAGAGTCATGTCCTATTCTATATCGTGTCCCCTTGTATCAAGAGTGCCCCTGAGCATGGGCAGACATCTCCCCGTTGCCTTGGAAGGATCCTCCTCCTACCAAGCCCCTGCTACGGGCGAGCTGCTTAGGGTTGGTGTGTCTGGGTGAAAGCACTCTGTGTATGCTCTGGGGCATGAAAGGCTCCTGCCAGGCTTGCTCGGTGGCGGAGAAATAAGACACGCTTGGCTAGGGAGGACTCCACTGCTTTTCTGAGTGAGGGGTTCCACCCCCCACAACTGGCAATAGGGAGATTGGAATGCAGACAGAGCAACGGGCCCTGCATGGAAGCGGAGAGGCGATGGAGAGAGTGAGGAAGAGAGAGAGAATGCGAGGGGAGCACATGGATTTAGCTAGAGTGACCCCATGAAAAGGAGGACCGGGCTCCTGTATCTTTAACAGTTGTATTGAAAAGGGAATTTCAGCAGGAGTTATTTGTATATATGGGGAACCTGGGGAAATTCCCTCTTCATCACAACAGTGAAAGCTGCAGTGCCCTGCCCTCTTTTAATCTGGTCACTCTAGTATAGCTCCTGCAGCTTTAACTGCTGTGATGAAGAGGGAATTTTACCATTATTATTATTATTACTATTTATTTATATAGCACCATCAATGTACATGGTGCTGTACAGAGTAAAACAGTAAAATAGCAAGACCCTGCTACATAGGCTTACAATCTAATAAAATCATAGTAAAGCAATAAGGAGGGGAAGAGAATGTAAACAGGCACAGGGTAGGGTAAAACTAACAGTGTAAAGTCCAAACAACATCAAGTTTCAAAAGCTTTAGGAAAAAGAAAAGTTTTTAGCTGAGCTTTAAAAGCTGCGATTGAACTTGTGGATCTCAGATGTTCTGGAAGAGCGTTCCAGGCGTAAGGGGCAGCAGAGGAAAATGGACGAAGCCGTTCTCCATATATACAAATGACACCTGCTGAAATTCCTTTTTCTATGCAACTGTTAAAAATACAGGAGCCCGGTCCTCCTTTTCATAGGGTCACCCTACATCAGCCCCAGCCAGCATATCACAAAGCGAGGGGTCACGGTCCAAAATATCAGGAGCTGCCCACAACGGAGGCCCGCCGCTTCGCCTCGGCAATCTCTTCTTCCCGCCGAGACGGGACGCGTGAAACGGAAACCTGCAGACCGTTCAGCGAGAGCGGCCTCCTCCACCCTTGCTGAGAATGATGGGAGTTGCAGTCCCACATCGCCCCCCTACATTGGAACTAGAGGGAGCCAAGAACGTTTTTTTTTAATGGTGGTTCATACACTGTCTTTCCAGCTACAAGCTATTAAGGTTGCACTTCTATACCCATTTCTTCTTCCTGGTTGGTCTCTATTCCCACATTCCATCTCTAAAGTGGATATGTAGTATCCCATCACAATTTTTAAAAATTTATTATTATTATTTTATTATTGTTGTATTTATACCCCCTTCTTCAGGAGCTGACGCTAGACACAACCTGTTCTTGTATATTAGCAAATCTTAGGCTTTTCCAAGGCGTTCTGTGAATGAACTGCATTGTGCCGAAGAGGTCAACGTAGACTCGTCATCACGAGAAAGAACTCTTCGGCAGGACAAGAAGAACTATTAAAGATTTTATACTTTTCAATAGCACCAGAGCCTGTCTCTCATCCATCACCTGTATTTATATCCAGCCTTTTTTCCTCCAAGGAATCCAAGGCGGCGTACATAACCCTCCACTCCGTTTTACCTTCACAACAGCCCTGTGAGGTAGGTTGGGCTGAGAGCCTGTGACTGGCCCAAAGTCACCCAGTGGGTTTCCACGGCCGAGTGGAGACTCGAACCCAGGTCTCCCGACTCCCAGTCTGACACTTTAACCGCTACACCACACAATGCAAATGTTTTGTCTTCTGGCATTTGCAATCAAATTCACCTCCCCTTTGCCTGGAAACGCACACCAAGGAGTTGTCTACACCAAGCAGGATATTCCACTATGAAAGCGGTATATAAAAGGCAGGAGCCACACCACTGCTTTATAGTGGCATCGAAGTGCACTGACAACTGTTGGGACGCGTGGACACAGACCATATACTGCTTTCATACCACTTTCGTAGTGTTATATCCTGCTTGGTGCAGATGTGTCAATGGCCCCCAACAGTGGTCAGTGCACTTCCGTACCACTATAAAGCAATACTGTAGATCCTGCAGTGCAGTTCAAGGCAGTCTTTTATACACCGCTTTCATACGGCTTTCATAGTGGAATATCCCCAAGTCCCCCAAATTGTCATGCAGTCCAGCTGTCCTGTTTCACTTCCTTCAACTTAAGCCTGGGACAGAAGCAATGAGCAGATTACATTTATTATTGGTTAAAACCTTTCTCTTCTCCCAGGCAATTCACAACATGGCTTGAATTTGTCTGTTTCTAACCGACCCCCAGAATAGCTGTTTTTACAAGGATACTGTTGTTTTTATGCTTACGTTTTTAAATGTTGTATATTTGTTTTTAATGTTTACTGTTTTTAACTTTTGTTAACCGCCCAGAGAGCTTCGGCTATGGGGCGGTATGTAAATGCAATAAATGTAATGTAATGTAATAAATAAATAAATAAATAAGGAATATCCTGCTTGGTTGTTACTCTCTCTTTTCTTGAAACAGGGAGCAATTCCCCAATGCCTTGTTTGACTTCCTTTGCCTCGTATATTTTATTAAAACCCCTTCAACAACAAAAATATTTTTTAAAAAATTCAGATGTTTCTCCCTACTGTGCTCTCTCTTCAATATACTACATTATATTGGCACCTACATTATATGCCTTTAGACGCCCTTTTATTCTCCCAGCATTTTAACAGTCTATAAATACATTTTAACTCGGTGTTTTAAATTTGTCGTTTTGCATTGCTGCTGTTTTGATCTGGTTGAGCTTTTATACTGCATTTTATATTATGGTTTTATACTGTTGTTTTATACTTTGAATGGTTTTAATTTTTGTGAACCGCCCAGAGAGCTCCGGCTATTGGGCGGTATAGAAATGTAATAAATAAATAAATAAATATAAAAAGACACCCTTTAGCTAAAGTTACAACCCTAATTCCCGTTTTCCAGAAGTCCCACTGAACATAATGGGATTTGCTTCCGAGTGAGAAAGCAAGGCTGGGAGCCTTGATATTCCTGCTCTGTAAGCCTCTGTATGTAATTTGGTTCTTGCAAGTGAACTCTTCAAATACCTGAAAGGTTGTCGCACAGACGAGGGCCAGGATCTCTTCTCGACCACCCCAGAGTGCAGGACGCGGAATAACTGGCTCAAGTGACAGGAGGCCAGATTCCGGCTGGACATCAGGAAAAACTTCCTGATGGTTAGAGCGGTATGACAAAACCTCAGGAAAAACTTCCTGACTGTTAGAGAAGCATGACAATGGAATCAGTTACATAGGGAGGTGGTGGGCTCTCCCACACTGGAGGCCTTCAAGAGGCAGCTGGACCACCATCTGTCAGGGATGCTTTTAGGTGGATTCCTGCATTGAGCAGGGGGTTGGACTAGATGGCCTTAAAGACCCCTTCCAACTCTACTATTCTATGATTCTATGAACTGCATGATGGGATTGCAATGGTGCATGTGCCTGAATGTGCTGAAATGCTGAAACGGTTGTATCAACAAGGAAATGCTGAATTGGAATTACTAACTGCCAAGACCCTCTTGATATAGTATGAGACAAATAAGCTAGCTTGATAAGGAGGACTGACCATCCAGGTCAATCTGACATTGCCAGAAGAGTTATGGGCCACCTGTGGATAAGGTATAATGGAGAAGTTTTCTTCGATCTGTCTTTGTTTTGCTTTCAAATTTTGCCAACTGCTAATTGGTTAAGATGCCACTGTGTATAAACAGACCTGCTTTTCACATGGCCAGGGGAGAAGTCTTTTGCCTGTAGGTCCCTCTCCCTGCAGCTGTATTTCGCTCAATAAAACGGAGTCGCCTTACAACCAGAGTGGATTTTTACCCTTGACCCGAGTAAACACACGTCAGATTGCCACGTCGACGAGAAGAGCAACGGATTCGAGGGAAGCGATCCTTTTAAGCTTTCGTTAGGCTGGCTGCTAGCAAGACCGCACATTTCGTTTTAAAAGCCATTTATTGACAAAGTGACTCAGACGTCGCCGAAAGGGAAGAACATTTTGAAAAATCTGGAGGGGCGGCCTTCTTGCCCTGATGGAAAGGCCTCGGGGGGGGGGGGGACTCATTCTACTCCAACGAAGCGTGCGCCTGGCTTTTCCCCACCCAGTTCCCGGCTATATTTTGTGGCCAGCTGGGGGCAGAAACACCTTCCTTTTGTGCTGACTCAATGGGAGATCAGTCACATCCTGTTGGACCAGAATCCCTGGCAGGTAGGCTCTGCTTGACTTGGGGGACGCCAACAGAAGCTGCAGGTGACCCTGGGCACAGAAGGAGAAGAATGCATTTAAAAAAAGAAGTAGAAAAAAAAAGGGGTGACCAGACAGAGTCACTCAGCACAGCGCCGCTGTCATAAAATCGCTACAAGGATAGAGTAGAGAAGCTCTTTGCCCTCCAGATGTTGAAGATTCCAATTTCCAGGTGTTCATCGCAGAAAGAATTTGACTTGTCAAAGACAGGAGGGGCATCATCTTTTGACAGGCTTGGATTTTCAATTTAGGATGAACTGCTATGCCTGTTTAGACAAAAGGATGTCCTACAACGCCCAGTGGGCCTCAGCCAGCCACACATTGTAGGACTTTTCCCGGTCTAAACATTGCATCCTTATGCTGTTTACCTTTGGGAAGGCAAAAAATGAATTGCCAGACCCAAGAGATTCCGTTCATTCGTTACTGGACTGGGATTACGCCGCGTTGACGGGGTCCGTCCGGATGTTTCAGTGGAACGGAACAAAACTGGTCCTGGGGACAGATCAAGAAAACGTGAATTGGGTAAAAAGCTCTCCTTTGGTCTCCCGAGATCTTGTTTTCACGTCCCGTCCCTCGATTTTCACGCCTGCGGAAGGGGAGACCGGGTGCGCAGCCTACGTGGCCGGGACGCTCTGCTTAATGATGATCTTCTGCCTGGTGGCCCGGACGCCGGAGTCCGACATGGGCGAGCCGGCGACGAGAGCGGCCGAGGCAGCGGCGGCGTTGGGCAGGCCGTGGGCCGTGATGTACTTCTTGTAGGCCTCGCGGATGATCTTGAAGGCCCGGATGTTGGAGTAGGGGATGTCGGTGATGGGGTCGCGGTAAGTGGCAGCCTTGTGGGTGACGGGGCAGATCTCCTTCATGGGGAGCTTGGGGGCCCGGGACTTGGGGAAGAAACGCTCAAAGGTGTCGTCGTCGCTGAAGGTGAGGAAGGTGCGGGAGCATTTGGCGGAAGGGGCCGGCGAGGCCTCCGGGGGCGGCTGCGTTTCCTGGTCCAAACTGAGAACAGAACAGGGGAGAGGCATAGGGAGGCGCAAGGTGAAAACAACCTCAAAAACAACGTCTTCCCCCCTTATCCTTCCCAGGTTGCCATCGTGGGACAGAGGTCTGCCCCAAAACAATGTTCCAAATCGTACCTTTCCCCAACCCGGTGCCCTCTACATGTGCGGGGATCCCAACTCCCATCATTCCAAGCCGGGATGGCCCACGGGTTGCCATCGGTGGAGGCAGGTGACTCTGTTTTCAACAGGGGCTGCGATTCCGTGCCGGTGAAAACCAGCCAGAACCCTATCCAAGGTGCTGAACCCATTTCGCTCCTTTAGAGGTTTAGCGGGTTCTGACTGAAACCCGGAACGGAATTGCAGCCCCGCCAGAAATGAAGCCACCCGCCTCCACTGGTTTGCCACACACACACATCTGAAGAGCACCAGGCTGGGGGATGCGGCAGAAGGTGCCATCCTGAGAAATGATTTCGGATAGACTGAGATGGCAGCACAACAGAAGGAGAAAAACAATGTGGACTAGTAACCTGACAGCCAGAGTGGATTGGGGAGCAAGGCGGAAACCCCTACGCACCCTTCCCCAGGAGTAATTCTACTGACCACAGCGGAATGTAGACAAGGCAAAGACTGAAAGGTCAAAATACTTAACCCGAGCCTGGGGTCGGCCTCTTAAGCCAGCCATTTAAGAGCTGGAAAATGCCAGAGGAGACCCCGAAAGGGAGATAAGCCAGGGGCAGCCGGCTAGCAATCTAGCCCGATTGCTTAAACAGCGTCATCAAAGCGCACAGCAAAACATTGCAGGGGCTCACGGATGCCTAGCGGTAGTTGTTCCACCACCCCACCAAACAGCGGGAGAGAAGAGAGGCGGAGCTGTCCGCTCCCTCTGCTGAGACACCGGCTGCCTGTGGCTCTCCCTCGTCACCTAGCCGAGGGCCATTCCGTCAGTCTACCCAAACGGGTTCCAGTCCAGCTGGGCCACGCCCACCGTCGCAGCCATCTGATGAACGGGCAACCACCCCCACTCACCTGTGGCAGCCATGCTGTGGAAGCACCCACGACACAGCGTCGAAGCTCCAGATCCAAAAGGAGGGGGCACCCCCTGGTTTATCACGCCGTAAACGACGTAAGCGGTTCTGTGTCGGAAGGCGGGTCCCCCTTAAACATTCTTACGGACTAGTAACATTTGCAAAAAAACCCACGTCTTGAAAGAATTGTGCCTTAATCCAGCCCAGCGGCAGGTGGAACTCACCCTTCAACATCCACGTTCTCTTCCTTGAAGCCCAGGTCGGAGACGAGGGGCATGGTGCCCGAGTAGTAGCGGATGGTGGGCCCCGCGCACTTCCGCTTCTTTTGCACTTGGCGCTTCTTGTCCGCTTCCAAACGCTCGTAGGTCTCTGCGGGGGAAGGAAGGGAGCCGGGGGTCTGATCAACCGAGATTTCGACAGGGGCGTGTTGGAGGCCCCACAAGGCTGGTGCTCCACACAACACGGAATAACGGGCTCAAGTTAAAGGAAGCCAAATTCCAGCTGGACATCAGGAAAAACTGTCTAACTGTTAGAGCAGTACGACAATGGAATCAGTGACCTAGGGAGGTGGTGGGCTCTCCCACCCTAGAGGCCTTCAAGAGGCAGCTGGACAACCATCTGTCAGGGATGCTTTAGGGTGGATTCCTGCATTGAGCAGGGGGTTGGACTCGATAGCTGTGTTGGCCCCTTCCAACTCTGCTATTCTATGATTCTAGGGCAAGTTTCTGGTCCTCATGATGACAAAACCTTGGGAGGCACAGGTGTAGTTCCTGATCCAGCGTCCCTAACAGAAGGTGCAAAGTGCTGGGGTTTAGGGCTCAGCAATACTACAAACGAGAAGGATCTTGGAATTGTTGTATATCGCAAGCTGTATATGAGCCAGCAGTGCGATATGGCTGCAAGAAAGGCAAATGCTATTTTGGGCTGCATGAATAGAAGTAGAGCTTCCAAATCACGTGAGGTCCTGGTTCCTCTCTATTTGGCCCTGGTTAGGCCTCATCTAGAGTATTGCGTCCAGTTCTGGGCACCAAACTTCAAGAAGGACGCAGACAAGCTGGAGCGTGTTCAGAGGAGGGCAACCAGGATGATCAGAGGTCTGGAAACAAAACCCCATGAAGAGAGACTGAAAGAACTGGGCATGTTTAGCCTGGAGAAGAGAAGATTGAGGGGAGACAGGATAGCACTCTTCAAATACTTGAAGGGTTGTCCCACAGAGGAGGGCCAGGATCTCTTCTCGATCCTCCCAGAATGCAGGACACGGAATAACGGGCTCAAGTGACAGGAAGCCAGATTCCGGCTGGACCTCAGGAAAAACGTCCTGACTGTTAGAGCAGTACGACAATGGAACCAGTGACCTAGGGAGGTTGTGGGCTCTCCCACACTAGAGGCCTTCAAGAGGCAGGTGGACCACCATCTGTCAGGGATGCTTTAGGGTGGATTCCTGCATTGAGCAGGGGGTTGGACTAGATGGCCTTAGAGGCCCCTTCCAACTCTAATGTTCTATGATTTCTTGGAGGGCTCCATAAACACCCCAGGACTGTGCTGATTATATGACGGAAGCGTTTCCAGCCCTGGTGGCTCTCCAGATGTGCTGGACCATGACTTGCAACACAGCTGGGGGGTGTTGGGAGGGGGGAAAAGACTGCGCTGAAATGTCAGCCAACTACTTTGGCTCCCATTTGCCCCACTTCAGGCCTTCCCCTGCGCACCATATTAGCACCCCAGGAATGCAGCTGCCGGGATTATGCTCCCCTGGCGTACCTACGCTGCACACATACAAGCCTGTGCCCACATGGAAACCAGGGGTGTAGAACCCCATGCCACGAAGCTATTCCCACACGCACAGCACCACTTTTTCACAAAGCTCAACCCCCCCCGCCCCCCGAAAGCAGAGCCACTGGAAGCGTAAAATCCGTTTAGGTTAAAAGAATTTTAAATCTCACACTTCCTTGCGGACTAGCTGCTTCTCCAGACATGTAAGGCCAACTCACCCAGAGAGCGCAGGTTCAGCTCCTCCGTTATCTTGGCCTCCTTCAACAGCTCTTCCTGGGTCAGCGGCCTCTCGTAGCTGGGCCCTGCGCCTTTCTTGCGCTTCGACTGAACCTGGCGCTCCTGAACACGGAGGAAGGTCTGGCGGGTGTGCTCGGTCGTTGACTGGCGCATGTGCTTACGGCCTGGACAACGGGGGAGCAAGGCGGAATGCATTTGAAAGACGGGGTCAGGAGAGAGTCTCTAATTAAGGCTATAGGTAATAAGCTTTAAGGCTATAGGTTGTTACCTTTAGAGCCCTACATGGTTTGGGTCCAGGCTACCTGCGGGATTGCCTTCTCCCGTACAATCCGCCCCGCACACTCAGGTCCTCTGGGAAGAATCTCCTTCAGCTAGCAAGAACTAGATTAACAACTGTTACCCAGAGGACCTCCTCTTCTGCTGCTCCCAGACTGTGGAATGGCCTGCTGGAGGAGACTCGTCAACTTAACAGTCTCCTAGCATTCAAGAAAGCTATAAAGGCCACCAGTGCGGGAGGAAGCAGCAGCCAGGCACCTCTCCACCATGCCTGGGTCCAGCTCCAGCTGAGAGCCCCCTCCCTCCTGCTACCAACTGTCTCTGCAGAGGCCACCAGTGAGGGAGGAAGCAGCAGCCAGGCACCTCTCCACCTTGCCTGGGTCCAGCTCCAGCTGAGAGCCCCCTCCCTCCTGCTACCAACTGTCACTGCAGAGGCCACCAGTGAGGGAGGAAGCAGCCGCCAGGCACCTCTCCACCGTGCCTGGGTCCAGCTCCAGCTGAGAGCCCCCTCCCTCCTGCTACCAACTGTAACTGCTGAACTTTGCAACTAAGATTGTAGTGCCTGAATTTGCTTTCCTTTTCCCCCTCCTCCTCCTCCCTCCCAATCCCCTTTCCTTTTGTGTCATGTCTTTTAGATTGTAAGCCTGTGGGCAGGGACTGTCAAGAAATACTTTTGTAAGCCGCCGTGAGAGCCTTTTTTGGCTGAAGGGCGGCATAAAAATCCTTAAATAAATAAATAAATAAATATAAAGACTGATCTCTTCCGGCAGGCCTATCCAGTGGAATTTTAGGATGTTTTTAGGATGTTTTAACAATGTATATTATGTTTTAATTCAGTTTTATGTATTTTACCATTTACTGTTGTTCCCCGCCTTGATCAAAATGGAGAGGCTTATATCAGTGAGACCCTTGTGGGCTTTGTCAGGTGACCAACCGTGCCCACCCTCGACGCTGCCCGTGCTCAAAAGCTGCCGTACAGACACATACTGTCTACCACGTCGTCCAGGAGCTCTACTGGCGCCGATCTTTCTTCTCTCGCTTTCTGAGAGCCACTGGCGGGAGCGTCCAGTTTCTTGGGCCTCAGGCTCTTGATGGGCTCCTACAGAAAATTCAAACAACAGAATCCAGGAAAGGGCTTGGTTGATATATTTCTTAAAACACCTAATATGCTACAGGTCACTAAAAGGACAAACAAAACACCAAGTGTCACAGCCATCACCCGACTGGGGGTTCTGAAATCATGACAAATGATCATATAATTACAGCCACGTGGGCCAGGACGTAATTATACAACTATGCCACAGCCCAACTGATTTTAAAAAATACAAATAAACAAGTCCAAGATCCGTGAGCGTTCTGGGAAATCAAAGGTTTCCTCAAAGGAATAACAGTTGTCTGCCTCTTACTTACCTTGTAGGCCTTAGTGACAACTCTGCGTTTCCGCTTCGGCTCATCATCATCCTGATCGCTGCTGGGTTCATCTCCCTCGTCGATGTCAAAGTCGGAATCCACTTCGTCGTCGCTGTCCGACTGGTCGCCTTTGTATTCGTCATCGCCGGATTCCTGCAAAGCACCCAAGGAAACGGTTAGGTGTTGGCCACCCTTCCCAGGCTCAGCGACTCAAATTGTCAGCCGTATAATGGGAAGGTTCTGTTGGGATCTGCGCTTTTCCAAGGATCACCACCACTCCTCCCCATGTGACATCCTGTAGACCAACCTGGGGCCTTCCAGACGTGTTGGACTACAACTCCCACAATCCTCTCACGACACTGAGGATTGTGGGAGTTGTATTTATTTGTTTACTCTTCAGTCAAAAAAGACTCCCATGGCACCAGGTAGGGAAAGGTATTTTTCCTCCATCAGCCTCCCTTCTAAAGTCACTCCTCTCCAAAGAGAGCCAGTCATATGTAGCAGATAAGGCTGGAAATGGAGAGACCCAGGTTCAAATCCTCAGTAGGGCAACTTTGGGCCAGTCACTGACTCTCAGCCTAACCTACCTAACAGGGTTGTTGTGAGGATAAATTGAAGAAGAGAAGGATTACATGCGCCGCCTTGCTTTTCTTGCAAGGGGGGGGGGAAGGCAGGACACAAACGTAACAATAACGGTTGGATGATGGGAGTTGTAGTCCAACACATCCCCAAATTGGAGATGATCACCAGATCACCCCAACACAGCGCCCTCCAGATGCTCTGGACTACAATTCCCATTATCCACTGAACCAAGGGAATGATGGGAGCTGTTGTCCGAATCATCACCAGGTTGGAGAACGCTGTTTAACCTGGTCCAGGCCTGTGTAGCCCCGCCCCCTCCGCTTTCCCTTCGGCCAATCAGCGGCAAGCGGTACTTAGGCAACGCGTTCGAAGCCCCGCCCCACCGCTTTCCCTTCGGCCAATCAGCGGCAAGCGGTACTTAGGCAACATGTTCGAAGCCCCGCCCCACCGCTTTCCCTTCGGCCAATCAGCGGCAAGCGGTACTTAGGCAACGCGTTCGAAGCCCCGCCCCACCGCTTTCCCTTCGGCCAATCAGCGGCAAGCGGTACTTAGGCAACGCATTCAAAGCCCCGCCCCTCCGCTTTTCCGTCATCCGGGCGCCGCCCCCTACCTCCGTGAAGCCCCCGTATGTAGTCTGGTAAAACTCGTCCTCCTCCGCCTCCAGCAGCCCCGAGAGCCGGTTCCCTGCCGTGCGCCGCGGCGCTCGGCCTCCGGCCAGCCCCATCGAAGCGGACGCCACCGACGCCATCTTTGTTTTCTCTGTGGCGCGGCGATCGATGCGCTCGGCACGCAGCCGCGCGGCCTGGCTGGAGGCTGCTCGCCGAGTCGCGGAGCGGCGTCAGCGAGGGAGGGAGGAAGGAGCACCGAATCAATCGAGCGCCGAGCGAACGGATGCCGAAGGTGGCCAGGCATGAGCGCCGAGCGGCAGGGAGCGAATCGAACGCTGAGAAAACCAGGTCTTTGCTGGACCAAGACCAAAGGATTCGAAAGCACCCCTCCTCCTGTTTCCAACAGGGGACGGCCGAGTGCTTCCTGGGAGCCACCACAAACAAGGCCTCCTTTATGAGTGCCCCGATTTAGAGACAGGCTACCTTCTGGACATGGAGGTTTCATTTAGTTGCTGCGTGCTGGGACACCTGTCATACATGAATTTGTTATTTGTAAAGCCGCATGTACAGGTGGTGCTATGGCAACAACAATGACAACATCCCTGATAGATCAGACCAACGGTCCATTCAGTCCAGCACCCTGTTTGCAAGAACAGCCAGTTGTAGCTCAGTGGTAGAACCTTTGCTTTGCATGCAGAAGGCCTCAGGTTCGATCCCTGGCATCTCCAGGTAGTGCTGCAAAAACCTTGCCTGAAATCCCGGAAAGCCCTTGCTGCCAGTCCGTGTCGACAATATTGGGCTAGATAGACCAAGGATCCGACTCAATATAGGGCAGCTTCCCATGATCCTCTGCTTCTAGGGAAATACCTCTCCCTTTTTTTGACTACTAAAACCACCATTGGCTATTGTGCTGTCCGAAAGCAGCCAGTGTATGATCTGTGCAAAGCTGGTAGGTCAACGGTCCAACTCTGGGCCCGTTGTGATCCGTTTCCCTTCTATGCTTCTGTACCTGACCTGTGGTTTTAAATTGCATTTCTAGCCAATCAAACAGACCTGAAGAGCCGTCTCAGCGGCGCAGTCCAAAGTCCCACCCACATTCATAGTGACTTCCAAAAATATATTTCGCATTGGATTGCATTCATTTTTATGTACTTATTTGCTGACGTCCTCTGTGTTTTAAGAGGACACTGCTTCTGGCTCCGGGGCTCCGAAAGGTGACAAGCAGGGTACCGGGAGCTGGGCTTAGGTTTACCTACTGAACTTTGCTCCCTCTCTGGGACGCTGGCCAAGGGAAACTTTGTTTTCTTTTCCACGCTTTTATCAAAAGCCATCTTGGCCTGTTGCCTAATGATCCCGACCGCATTTGTGTGACCTGCCGGCCTCAGCTTTGTCCGTTGTTGCTACAGGCTTTGCCTTCTGACTGTTATCTTCCCGACAACGGCTGAAATGGAAACAGGAGCCGCTTTGTGGAAGCGATGTGAGTTTTCCTCTCCTCGGGTGGGTTCTTCAGAACGGCATCCTCAATGAAAGAGGAACTGCTCCCCTTCCACCCAGATGATTTCATCAGAAGAATGGCCCAACCCTTCAAAGGCAGAGTTTGGTGTGTCAAAGTCCAGTAAACTCAATGGGCCCAGGTTTGAATAGGATAACAACATCAGAAGTGCCCTGATGCTGGATCAGACCAAGGGTCCATCTAGTCCAGCACTCTGTTCACACAGTGGCCAACCAGCCATCGGCCAGGGATCATCAAAGCAGGACATGGTGCAACAGCACCCTCCCGCCCATGTTCCCCAGCAACTGCTGTATATAGGCTTACTGCCTTTGCACAGTAGCCATGGGTAGCCTCCTCCTCCAGGAATTTTTCTAATTCCCTTTTCAAGCCATCCAAATGGGTGGCCATCACTACACCTTGTGGTAGTGAATTCCACAGTTTTAACTCTGCACTGTGTGAAGAAGTCTTTCCTTTTCTCTGTCCTAAATCTCCCACCAATCAGCTTCGTTCCCTCAACCTGGTGCCCTCCAGTTGTTTTGGACTTCAACTCCCATCAGCCCCAGCTTGCATGGCTAATGGTCAGGAATTCTGGGAGTTGTAGTCAAAAACGTCTGGAAGGCATCACGTTGGGGGAAGCTGGAAGAGAAAAATAGTTTAAAATAGGGGAATGTTTAGTGTCAGGTGGCATCTGCTAGCCTGACATTTTGTATTAACAGTTATTGACATTTTCTAACAAAAAAATAAAAAATGTTAATCTGCAACATTTGTTTATTTTAGTACAGAAGTTTAGTAGGCGTGTTGAACCAATTAATCAACCCTTACCATTCTACTTTAAATACGAACCCATTGGAATAGGTCATGATGACACCCTGGCAAGGAAAGAATAGAAATTTGGACAGGAACGCTTTGTAATTTCCTTTGCTGGGGGAAAGGATTGGCTACTGGGCCAGGTTTACGGATTTGTTACTATTTATTTATTTATTACATTTTTATACCACCCAGTAGTCAAAGCTCCCTGAGCAGTTCACTAGTGTACAAAGGCCTAAACAACTTGGGACCAGGATATCTAAGAGAGTGCCTTCTCCCTTACCAACCTGCCTGATCACTGAGGATGTCGGAGGGAAGGCTTCTGATGGTTCCACGTGGACCTGTGGCCCCATTGGAATCCACCAGGAGAAGAGCCTTTAGTGTGGTGGCCCCTTTTCTGTGGAACTCCCTGCCACTGGAGGTCAGGCAGGCGCCACCACTAGGCTGTTTCCAGTGTCTCCTGAAAACATCTGTTTCTAGAAGCCTTCCCCAACTGACTTAACCACTGTTTTTCTGCCTCTTTTGTTTTTAAATTCATAGAATCATAGAACAGCAGAGTTGGAAGGGGCCTACAAGGCCATCGAGTCCAACCCCCTGCTCAATGAATAATTTGAATTTGCTTTTTTAATCTTTCTTTTACTGTTTATATCTATGTTCATCACTCTGGAATCTGTGTTGGATAATTGAGCAGGCTATAAATGTTGTAAATAAATACATAAAAAATAAATAAATAAACACAGGAGTCCTGTGTTCAAGTTCTACACCAGTGGAAGAATCGAAAAGTTGGCCTTGGAGAGCCCAATGACTGAGTCTCAGTTTCTGCATCTCCAGAACAAGAATATGAACCAAGGAGTGGCTTTCATTGCCAGTACGTTTCCTGAACTTCTTCCGCAGAATTCAGGGTAGCGCATGCAGCTTTGTCGTCACAACGACTTGGTGATGTAGGTCAGTTAGAGAGAGAGCAGCTGATGAAAGACAACCCAATGAGTTTCAAGACAAGGTGGGGTTTTGAAAGCTGTCTTTCCGATCTAGTCCAACTTTCCATGTTACACATATAACGGCGGCTCTTTACTAGGCCGTGGCTTCATGAAAACAAATGATACACTTTGCACTGAGTTGATGGAACAGTTTTAATACATTTTATTTATTTTTAATTTGAAATTGGTTTTAGGCTGCATTCAAGGGTGAACCGCTCTTTGTTTTAGAATATATTGTTCTTAATAATAATAATACTTAAAATAATTATTAATAACAGCAATAATATATGATGTCACAATTGCATCACAAGATGAAGTCATTCCAGTAGAGGAATGGAGCAAGGCCACATTGCCATGGCGACAGTGCCGCTGTGCCAGGGAGTGCTCTTGATTGGCCAGCCTGCATTGCTATAGCGACACGAACTCTGCCCCCGCCTGCTTACGTTGGAGCATCCTTTGTGACGGTGGGCGAGCCCCGCCCACTTCCACGCAAGCCATGACGACACTGCTAGAGAACTTCGACCGGCCACTTTCCCCTCTGGCGCATGCGCAGTGTCCTCCCTCCCTTCCGCTCCCTTGGCTACCCGCGTTCCGTTATAAACAAGGCGGTGGCGCCCTTTCCATTTTTTTTTTAAACTCTAGATTCGACACCCCCCTCCCAGCAGAGCAAAGTGGTTCGTCCCGAAACCGTTTGGGCGGGTCCATGAAAGGAAGCGGGTGTGCGACGCCTGTGCGCGGAACTGGGAAAACAGGAGGCGTGGCCACCCCTCCCAACGCGGGGGTGGTGCGGCCCGCAGTCGCGGCGCAAAGCGAGGCGGGCGAGACCAAGAGGAGAATCCGGGGGGGGGAGGAAGAGGACGCGAGTAGGTGGGGGAAAGGACTAGTGAGAGGAAACGAGGAGGCACCAAAAAATAATAAAATAATTTAAAAAGGAGGCGGAGAAGAGGGAGAAGCGCTAAGATGGCGTCGGCTGGGCCCGAGTCTGGGGGGAGCAGCAGCAGCGGTGGTGGCACGACAGGTGAGGGGGGCCTGAGGGGAAGGGGGGGCTAGAAACCCCTTTTTGTGAAAGGGTTAAAATTTGCTGTGGGGGGGTCGTTTCTTTTCTATGGGGCCAGGGTTGAATGTGGTGATGGGTGGGAGGGTTGCCTTTTTTCCTGAGGGGGAGGGCGGTTTTGAGAGCCCCCCTATGAATTTGGGGGTCTTCATGGGGGAGGCCTGTGAGACCCCCCCTCTTTTCTCTCTCGGCGGGGAAGATTTGGGAAGGAGTTATTTACCTCATGTGTGTGTTGGGGGGGGACTTATGGGGGGAGGTTGAGAGGGGGAGAGGATTTGGGGAGGGGTAAATGTAGCCCCCCCCTCAAGGGGCGGGGGGAGAGGAAGAAGTGGGGGGGTTATGTGAGTTGGGGGCGTCGTTGTCAGGCTTTAGACTGGGGGGGTCCTGAGGTGTGGGGGGGATGAGCCCCAGAGAAAGAGATTAGATGGACTTTGGAGTTTTTAGTGGGGGGGTGGCTAAGGGGAGGATGTTAAAAGTGACCCCCCCCAAATAGGAGGAGGAGGTGGTCATGGGTCTTATTTGGGGGGGCACTTGGGGGAGGAAGAGGAAATAGTTTGGGAGGGGGGATAAGGTTCCCCCCCTCAAATGGGGGGGGATTTGAGGAGGGAGATGGGATTGTGGGGGGGTGGGAATGAGGTAAGTGGTGGGGAAGAAGTTTGATGGGGTCTTATGGGGCGAAGGGGGGGGGTTAGGGAGAGTCAGATCTATCCCAAACTCTATGGGGCGAGGGGAAGATTCTGGTCCTCCCCCAATGAGTGGGAGGAAAGAAATGAGGACCCCCCCCTTTCCTCAATGAGATAGATAAGGGTTTTTTTTGCATACAGTGGGTCACTTATGGGGGAGCGAGGAGAAGGAGGAAGGGGGTTACTGTGGGGTAAATGGGAGTTGGGTCATATGGGGAGGGGGAGGAGGAGAAGTGAATTTGTCTTATAAGGTGGGTGGAAGGGGTGTCCATCCCGAACTGCCTAGATGGTGGGGAGGGGATAAAATGTGAAGGTCTTGAACCATGGGGTAGGTCTGCTGTGGGGCTGGTGGTAGGTTGGGGGAGGCCTGAGCGTCCTACTATAAGGGTATTCTGTGGGGTGGGGGCAGTTGGGGAGTAGCTGGCATCGAATGTGGGGTGCTTAATTCAGTGCCCCATTTTGTAATTTAAAATGCATATAAATAGCATTGCAGGGAGCGGGGGTGGGGGAGCGTAACAATAAACAACTTACAAACAGCAACGCAAACTTTAAACAACATCCTAAACAATCGTGGCAAAATAAACAGTCAGATGTACATAAGACCCCCCCCCCAAAAAAAAACACTGGAATAGGGGATTTGGGTAAATGCAAATAATGTTAAATAATAACAAATGGTTGGATGTGGAAAGAGTAATTCTAGGATAGTAGAGGAAATGGTAGAGTGATGTAATGAAGCGGAAGCACTGGAAACCCACCCACCCCAAATAGGGAGGGGGTCCAGGGGAAGTTGTGCTGTTGGGACAAAGAGACCCTTTGTGGGACAGAGCGTCCTCTTTATTGGCTGAGGAAGGGGCTGTGATAGGGGGCCTTCAGTTTCCTGTGCTTGTGGAGGGGAGGTTGGATTGCTGGGGAGGGGGGGTGTCCCCCGAAAAACAATGGGGGAAAGGGAGGCTGAAAATGCCATTGAGCCTATGAATGCCCATGTGTGTAGGGTGAGAGAGGGAAAGACGCAAAGAAGGGATGATTTGGCAATAAGCATCTCGTGTATGGGAGTGAGGTCGTTTAAGGAGATTCATTTCCACTTTGTGGGGGGCTCAGGAGGGGTTGCCCCTCTTCTCTGGGGAGAAGGGAGAAATGAGGGGACCGTCTCAAAAGGTGGCCCTGGGAATGTTTTTTCGGATTTGGCGCTGGGACCCGTGGATGGAGTATCCCCCGTTACGTGGTGAGGGGCCAATTCTGGGATACATCTTTACAAAGACTTGGCTTTTGTATGGATCACCCCAAGTGATTGATTAAGCAGTGGTTGGGGGGAGGATATTGGGAGGGAGGGGGGCTCTTAAAGAGGGAGTAGTTTGTGGTTTTGATAGGGGTGGGGGGGTCTCCTGAGGATATAGTTCCTCCTGTCTAAGGATGAAGGCCTGTTTTGTTGTTTATAATGACTTAATTTTGAGGGTGGGGAAGTAGTTGGGTCCCTTAACGCAAATATGGGTTCTTAGATAGGTGCTTCCTTCATCCAAAGGATAGTGGGTACGGGGCACTCAACGAAGGAAGAGGCTGGAGGGCACTCAGACCTCATGGCTGGTTTGGTGGGTGGGTTGAACATTCTCTGTGGGGCGGAAGGAGAAGAGTGGAAGGAAGAGGGCAAAGAGGTCCGGGGTGGGTGGGGGAGAAGACTTTGCAGGCTGCTGTACTGGTCCGTGAGCGAAATAAACTGGAAGCAGCAAAAGGAAGTAAAGGGCGGTGCTCATTCTGTGGGACTGAGCCAGGGTTGGGCCCATCCTGCTTGCTGGATGAGGTTTTTTCCCTGGTGTTGTGGGTGAGTGAGGGGATGCTAAACCACTTATCTCTTAGTCATTCTTTCCTTTGATTTATGTAAATGGAAGTGTGTGTGATCCGTCTTTTCTCAAGAAGGGTAGTGTAGTCCGTTGCCATGGCGTTGTGGGCATGCACCAAATGTGGGGTTTGTGTGCTAGCTTCCAAGGAACCTTAATAAAGGACTAACCGAGGAAACAGTGTTTTTCTCCTAGCTTTTCCTTAGTTGCTGGAGGCAAAGTTCTTGGAAGAATGAACAACAAGTGGAGAAACACCACCATGATAAGGCCCTTTTAATATGCCTCTTTTGGCCCACGTAAGGCCTGGTGTGGATGCAGCCTGACATCGTGGAGAGTTGCATAGAAGAGGGGGTTTGCCTTGGGCAGGTGTTTCTCCTCTAACCGGTGTAAAAAGCTGCGGTTTTTATTGTATTGTATTGTATTTATATTTTCTTCTATAGTATGAGGCTCCAGTGACCTCCTGTCCAAGGATTTGATCAGCTCCCACGCCCATTCGGCTTCAGTAATGCTCAAGATTGCCTACTGCAAGGCTGAGGAACGCGTCGCCCTCCCAATATTGGTGGACTGCAACGCCTATCATTCCTCACCATTGCTCTTGCTGGCTAAGGCTGATGGGAGTTGTAATCCACCAGCATCTGGATGGCTGCACTTTCCCCATCTTCAGTCCCGTGCAGCCTTCCCCAACCTGGTGCTCTCCAGAAAAGGCCAGAGGGATGTGCTCTTTTGTCCATGCTGGCTTTGAGACAGCAAGCTTACTTTGCCAAAGAAATCCTTCTGGCTCATGTTTGGCAGCGACCTCAAATGCACCTTTTTTCAAGCGATGGCTTTTAAAACAGACTTTTGAGTTCTGTCGCTCTTGTACAGCTGATTCTGGGTTTTTAAATTGCCGTTTGAGCTTCGCTTTTTCAGTGCGGTCTCTTAACCTTGGATGCTCCCAGCTCAGAAACTGGGCCTTCTTGGACACTGCTCTTAAAGAGCATGGGTGTTTCAATGGTGGTCCCTATGTATCTGGGACTCTGCCAGTCTATGGTCACAGGCCTGCCAGGAAGTGCACCGCGTCCTGCCCCGAGCTTCTGCTGTATCACAGCTGCCAGCTGTTCTAGAAAAAATCCTAATAGGCCGTGTAGAATCCAAAGGATCTTTCTTTTAGCCTGTCTCTGCTTTTACAATTTCCCATTCTTCCTTTCTGTCTCTCTCTTCCCCACCAGCCAGTTAAAAAAACAACCACCACCCCTTGGAGGCTTTAGGGAACTGTCTGTACCTTATTAACAGGATTTTTTAAAAAAGAAAATAGACATAGAAGATTGGACTGTTTCTCCTTTCGCTTTCAGACATGCCAAAAATAACCAAGTAGAATGCTGGGTTCCACCCACCCCTATGCACCTTATGTAATACGGATTTCTGTCTGTCGATGACATTTGTAACGCAGTTGTAATACTATTTGAGCTTTCAGTAGCTCTTCGGAGAGGTGAGCTTTAACACGTTTATTTGGAAATAAGATCCACAAGAGTTTAGCGCAATGTAACTTCCATAATGGTTAGTTTATTAAGGGTGGCAGCTTCAACTTCCCAAGGGCGAAGCAGCCTCATTTCTGTTGATATTTATGGTTTCCTTTCGAAGTAGGACAATATTATTCCCATTTTACAGATGATAGGTGAAACTGAGGCTACCTGAATCCCATGGAATTTCACAAGAAGCCAAATACATGTATATATTTTTATTATGTTGAGTTTTTTATATATATAATAAATACACGGTTTCCATATTGAAAACAATAAAGCTCTTTTACTTCGAATTTCAAAAGAATTTCCCCATCAGTAGAGCTCTTTTGCTTAGAATTTCAAAAGAACCATTTGCTTGATATCGTTGGCAATTGAAGCTTGGGGAATGGATGTAAAAAAAAACCAATAAAAATGAAATTTCACTTTCTTGAGCTAAGATAACCTTAAAAAACATTACTTGGCTTAGTGTTTCATATACATTCTCAGAACCCCTTACAACAGGGGTGGGTAATTTGAGGATCTCCAGATGTTTAGGCCTACAGTTCTCATTGGCTCTAGCCAGTGTTCAGGGATGATGGGGGCTGTAGGCCAAAACATCTGGAAGGCGGCAAGTTGCATGGGAGTTATGAGTGTGCTTGAATAGATACGTATAGGATTGCTATGTACAGCTGTGATCCTTTGGATGCGTATTTGAAAGTAAGCCCCTTGGAACTCAGTGAAGCTTAGCATCTGAGTAAACGTGTGTGGGATTGACCTGGGTGTCTCCTTGAAATAGCCCTATCATCAGGGAACTACTGATGCCATTTTACAGATGACTTCCTCGGGCCTCCTTGCCTCTACCACCAGGTTTTTCCTCGTCTTAAGATAGAATCTGAACTTGTGCTTCTGGTGCCCAAGACTCCAGTCTGCCTGTAACAGCAACGCAGTATGGCTCGGAAAATTATTTTGCATCCCAGGCCTTGTTTTGCTATGACAGCCGCTTACATTGGGTAGATGATGTTGTTGTCATTCAGGTAGAGAGGGCTGACTGCATCACATGGGCGCTTTTGCTTTTCTAAGCACTATTCAAACAGGTCTGTCGAAGTGGGACACTTTCTTCGGGGCAGGAAAACAGGCCAGAAAGCCAAAGTGGAAAAATACAGCGGGGTTATTTACTTTTCCCATAGCTTTTGAGAGCTGAGTCTGTAAATGCTTGCTCTTGTCACGGCTATGGGCTAAGCATGAGAAAGAAAAACATACAAGCCTTTAGTCTATAAAAGGTTGTATGGTCCCGTCCCCCCCGCAAATGTTAATAAATGCATTTTGTTTTCCTGGTGATAATCTTAACTAAAATTCAGGCCATGAGAGGCTGGAGTAGATCACCTTATTTATTTCTTTAGAATATTTCTATACCTCTCCCCACTGAAAAGTTTCGGAGCGGTGTACAAGATAAAACGAAAACAAAAACAGAATAAAACACAAATTTTAAAAGAAGCAAATACAGAGACTCAAGGCTGCATACTAAGGAAAGGCTTCCTGGAATAAAGATGTTTTCAGGAGGCGCCGAAAGGAATACAAAGTTGGAGCCTGCCTGACTTCCAGAGGCAGGGAATTCCACAGGAGGGGAGCCACCACGCTAAAGGCTCTTCCCCTGGTGGACTCCAATCAGAGGATGGATCTATGTGGAACCACCAGGAGCAGGCCCTTGGATTACCTCAGTGACTGGGCAGGTTGGTAGGGGAGAAGGCAGGGCTCTCTCAGGTATCCTGGTCCCAAGTTGTTTAAGGCTTTGTACACAAGTACAAGGACACGGAATAAAAGGAAGCCAGATTCCAGCTGAACATCAGGAAAAACTTCCTGACTGTTAGAGCAGTACGACAATGGAACCAGTGACCTAGGGAGGTTGTGGGCTCTCCCACCCTAGAGGCCTTCAAGAGGCAGCTGGACAACCATCTGTCAGGGATGCTTTAGGGTAGATTCCTGCACTGAGCAGGGGGGTGGACTCGATGGCCTTGTAGGCCCCTTCCAACTCTTCTATTCTATGATTCTATGAAACCTGGGCCAGTAGCGAATAGGCAACCAGTGCCGTTCCCTCAGCAGAGGAGTTACGTGCTGGAAAGGGGCAGCACTCCTTACAGGGCAGCTTACCAGCAATAAAACCACCAAATAAATCACAAACCACCATTTTAAAAGCCATTAAAAATCCTGCCAACACATCCACATTCCAGCTAGTCATAAAAGGCTGTCCTAAATAAAATGCATGCATTTTAGAGCATGCATAAATGCGTAGAGAGAGGGGTCTTGTCAGATTTCACCAGGAATTTTGTTCGGATAGTGTAGGTGCAGCAGCCGAAAGGATTCTGTGCCTAGTATTCAGCTGGAGATCGGAGACTAAAATGAAGATCTTAGAGATGCCCCACACTAGAGGCCTTCAAGAGGCAGCTGGACAACCATCTGTCAGGGGTGCTTTAGGGTGGATTCCTGCATTGAGCAGGGGGTTGGACTCGATGGCCTTGTAGGCCCCTTCCAACTCTGCTATTCTATGGCCACTGGGCATGTCTTCACAGCAAGCACATGTTTTTCAGCCGTGTGTCTTTGTAGTGGATAGCAAATTGGTCTACAAAAGTTAACTAGCCAGCCTGCTAGCTCATATGTAACAATACATATATTTGCACTTGCATAAACTTGCATAAGAATATGACTATTCTGAAGCAAAAACAAACAAAAACATTTATTTATTTATTTATTACATTTCTATACCGCCCAATAGCCGGAACATTGTTGCTGTTGAGGATTTGTTAGCCACCCTGGGTGCCTTTTTAAGTACAAGGTGGGCTATAAATACTTCCTTACAGATAAAGTGCAAGAGCAAACGTTGCTCCCTTGCAACCTGAAAGAAAACATTCACTTCCCCCTTAAAGTTTAAATGGTTAGTCACCTGCAGGCGAGTTTCACTTCTCAGAAATGACTAGTTGATAGCTGTTGACAATCCTGCTGACCCTGGGATGCTAAGGAAAAGTCAGGTGGCGCTGGGGGTGGAGTTACAAGGATGCCACATCAAAGCTGGTTTTAGGAAAAGGAAAAGGCGTTGGGGTCAGGTAAGAAAGAGGACGGTTTCCAAGTCAATCTGATGCTTCCTCTTCGCATGTAGGCACAATAGTGCGATTTGTCTGCTTCAGCGGTTTGATGGATTCTCTCCTTACCCCCTCTTCTTTTAACTCTAATATATATATACTTTACATTTCTTTTCTCCAATAGATTGCTCAAAGCTTCTGTTCTTAAAGTTCACTCTTAAACAGCTCTGTTTCTCTTCTCACTGCCCCTCTTCCTCTTCTCCATATAGCTTTCAGCTTCCTTTGCTGCACAGTGATGCCTACTCGGAGACCTCGATGTATGGGTAAAATCGAGACAAAAGCATGGACTTCGCCTTTCTCTAGTTACTAGCCACTAAACGGCCTTGGCTTTAGGTTTTATGGGAATGTGTGTGGCGTGGAACGTGAACCTTTACGGCAGGCTTAGCGAACTTGAAGCTGCTCCGTTTTTTATTTTACAGTCAGGTTGGAGTGAGCAGTTCTGAAACTCAGCACTAGAACTCCTCAAATATTCATCTTACTTATTTCTTACTTAATGCTGGCTTCTCTTCCTTTTTTAACCTGATGTGAAAATTGCCTGTGCTGCTGAACAAAGCTCTGTAGCCTCTTGCCACGGACCCAGTGCGAAGTGAAGCATCTAGGCCGCAGAGAGATGCGATGATTCTTCTGCCAATCGCTTTTGCAAACTGGATGCATGCTTGTTTGAAGCTGCCGCCTTCCTCAGCTTCTGCAATGCTCCTTCACTTTCACACACCAGAGCTGCTGACATACTCCTATTCGGTAGCGTTCCTACTTAAATGTTTTTTTCATCAAACTTGAGACATGCGTAGGAATCCTCTCTGCAGCCTGCCTTAAAACAGACCCTAGTTTGTAGTATCATAGAATAGCAGAGTTGGAAGGGGCCTACAAGGCCATTGAGTCCAACCCCCTGCTCAATGCAGGAATCCACCCTAAAGCATCCCTGACAGATGGTTGTCCAGCTGCCTCTTGAAGGCCTCTAGTGTGGGAGAGCCCACCACCTCCCTAGGTAACTGGTTCCATTGTCGTACTGCTCTAACAGTCAGGAAGTTTTTCCTGATGTCCAGCTGGAATCTGGCTTCCTTTAACTTGAGCCCGTTATTCCGTGTCCTGCACTCTGGGAGGATCGAGAAGAGATCCTGGCCCTCCTCTGTCTGACAACCTTTTAAGTATTTGAAGAGTGCTATCAGGTCTCCCCTCAATCTTCTCTTCTCCAGGCTAAACCTGCCCAGTTCTTTCAGTCTTTCTTCATAGGGCTTTGTTTCCAGACCCCTGATCCTCCTGGTTGCCCTCCTCTGAACACGCTCCAGCTTGTCTGCCTCCTTCTTGAATTGTGGAGCCCAGAACTGGACGTATCTATCCCTGATTAGTATTATGCTCAACCAGAGCACTTGGTCCTGAGTTATCACATTTCAAGGGGTCTTTTGAAATTCTCTCCACCCCACCCGAATTTGGAGCTCTGCTACAATTTGCCATCTCTGCCAAGTGCCCCATTGTCCTCTGGAGAGCAGCACAAGCCCCATCCTGGAAGTGGGCAGAGTACCACCCCCACAGATGGGTTGCACTTGGAATGAGCGTGTGGCAACAGTCCTTCACCCACCACACCCAAGTGTAGGGATGGGGAGGAGAGCATATAAGTACAAGAAGCACCCTGCTGGATCAGACCAAAGGTCCATCTAGTCCAGCACTCTGTTCACACTAGTGTGGGCCCTCCCACACTGGAGGCCTTCAAGAGGCAGCTGGACAAGCATCTGTCAGGGATGCTTTAGGGTGGGTTCCTGCATTGAGCAGGGGGTTGGACTCAATGGCCTTGTAGGCCCCTTCCAACTCTGCTATTCTATGATTCTATGATTCATACAGTGGCCGGCTAGCTGTCAATCAGGGATCCACAAGCCGGTTGCGTGTGTAACAGCACCCTCCCACCCATGTTCCCCAGCAACAGCTGTATACAGGCTTACTGCCTCTGATCCTGGAGGTTGTCATTCATAGCCTTCTCTTCCAGGAATTTATCCAACCCCCTTTTAAAGCCATCCAAATTGTTGTCTCTGACCATGTCATGAATTTGAGAGGCAGAACGCAATGTCAGGGCCATGGATCTAGCTTTGGGGGAAGGGACAAGATCCAGGTAAACATGCCTTTTTGGCTACTAAGGCCAAATTTTTTAAATTTATTACTGCATTTATATCCCGCCGTTTTTCCTGCAAGGAACCCTGGACAGTGTACATAATCCTCCTCCTCTCCACTTTATCCTCACAACAACCCTGTGAGGTGGGTTGGGCTGAGAGTCTGTGACTGGCCCAAAGTCATCCAGTGGGTTTCCGTGGCCGAGTGGGGGCTAGAAGCCGGATCTCCCGGTTCCCAGTCTGACACTCTAGCCACTAGGCCACACTGGCTACAAAATTTGTAGAGCCATGTTTACTGGAGTCTCTGTGATGTGAAAGTTGAATAATCGGAGCTGGATGGAAAGAAGCATAGAATCATAGAATAGCAGAGTTGGAAGGGGCCTACAAGGCCATCGAGTCCAACCCCCTGCTCATCCCTGACAGATGGTTGTCCAGCTGCCTCTTGAAGTAGACTCCTCCCATAGTTTCCATTCAAAATGTTCTGGTTACAGTTTGCGTGTTCTACCCTTTTGTTCACAAATGAGTGAGGCTAGAAGTACAAGATTCTCGTCATCCTTCTTTTGGGAGTGGGGGACCTGGGAAGGGATTAGGCAAGAAATGAGCCTCTTCCTGTCTTCTCCCATGTGGAAAAAGCATGAGGGCAGAGTCACTGAGCTAGCAAGAAGGCTGATTTTACATTGTATTTGTTACATTTATAAGGCACCTGAAAAATTCCCTAGGCATCCTACAATCATTTATTCCCTGAATTTAAAATAGTTGTTTTTGCAAACATCCGAAGCCGTTAAATCAAATCATAAAACAAAACAATAACACAGTTTTTAAAACACACTACAGAACTTCTATCAGTTAGAAAACGGAAGTTCAGTTTTCTCTTCCCCCTATGCTTCTCCAAAACGCCAGCAAAGGTGTGGATTTTCGGACCTGAGGCAGGACACCCCAGAGCTTAGGACCCACCACCATAAAAGGCCCTGCTTCTAGCTGCCCTGGTCATTACTGGCCATGAGGGCAGAAGGGCAAGCCATTTCGTTGAGTGGACTTCATGTTCATTTCTCTTTGGGAATAGTAAGCGCCTGGCAGGTGTGGGGGCGACAGGTGCCTTAAAACTAAAATAGAATAGAACTGTGCTCGCAGTCAGGCCAAGGACTTATCCAGCCACTCTTCATGCGTGCCACGATCTGCATCGTCATGATTTTTGATGTCCTCAATTAAGTTCACATGAAATGGGCCTCTCATTTTCGCCAACACAGCAGTTTGTGCAATTCCCCCTGGGATAATCTATCTTACTTAGGATTCACTGCATCTTCTCCCAAAGTGAAGGGTATTGTTGCAGTGTATGAGAATGGATATTTCCAAACCTCGGTGGAGTCAATATGACGAAGCGTTTGTCATATCTTTTTAAATGCTGCTGCACCTCTCCGTGGTCTTCCTATAATCGGCTGTGTAAAAATGGCTGTTGCTGCTTTCATTGCCCACTAGGAGGTGCTGCTCCCGTGAGCTGTTTATTCTTCCGTGCGATCCATACCTGTTCCCAGGTGCGGAGAGTGTGTGTGTGGGCAGGGGTGTCCACATTGCCATCACAGGCCTTTCAGGAACTATGTACAGCCTGACTTGTGCAGAGGGGTCTCCCTGTGATCCCCCTTGTGGATAGGGCTGCCATATTCTGAATCCACAAAACCAGGACGTTATTTGGGGGGGGGGGTAGGATTTTTTTTAAAAAAACTGAGCAATATGTAAAGGTCTAGGGAAAGAAAAAAAGCTATCTAAGCTTTAGTTATCTAACACTGCAATCCTATGTGTGTCTACTCAGAAACAAAGGCAAATGCTATTTTGGGCTGCATTAATAGAAGTATAGCTTCCAAATCACGTGAGGTCCTGGTTCCTCTCTATTCGGCCCTGGTTAGGCCTCATCTAGAGTATTGCATCCAGTTCTGGGCTCCACAATTCAAGAAGGATGCAGACAAGCTGGAGCGTGTTCAGAAGAGGGCAACCAGGATGATCAGGGGTCTGGAAACAAAGCCCTAGGAGGAGAGACGGAAAGAACTGGGCATGTTTAGCCTGGAGAAGAGAAGATGGAGGGGAGACATGATAGCACTCTTCAAATACTTAAAAGGTTGTCAGACAGAGGAGGGCCAGGATCTCTTCTCGATCCTCCCGGAGTGCAGGACACAGAATAATGGGCTCAAGTTAAAGGAAGCCAGATTCCAGCTGGACATGAGGAAAAACTTCCTGACTGTTAGAGTAGTGCGACGGTGGAATCAGCTACCTAGGGAGGTTGTGGGCTCTCCCACACTAGAGGCATTCAAGAGGCAGCTGGACAACCATCTGTCAGGGATGCTTTAGGGTGGATTCCTGCATTGAGCAGGGGGTTGGACTCTATGGCCTTGTAGGCCCCTTCCAACTCTGCTATTCTATGATTCTATGAAATCCTATTAAGTTAAATAGGACTTATTCCCAGGTAAGTATGCATAGGATTGCTGCCTAAAGCACTTAAGCACCTGCAAATAAATAATAGGCAGAGAACAGTTTAAGCAAACAAACAGAAAAAAATGACACTAAATTACATTTCTCCACTAGTTCTCAAAAGCTAGAGGAAACTTCAGTATGGAGACTTACACTCCACTGAGCAGGCTCAAGGCACCATTTCGGAGGTTGGAATTTCTCCGGCCGGCTGGAACAGGAATCCGGGATTCTTGACTGACTGGCCGGGACATTTTGGAAATGCTTGGAAACCATGACATTCCCGGTTTTCCGGGACGTATGGCAACCCTTGTGGATGGGTTGCACAGGTTGCGTGGGTGAGAACCCGTGACAGCATGTACGTGAGAACCAGCTCCTCGTAAAACAGGCACAGGAAACACACAGCTCTCTGGATGGGGGTTGGACTGCCAACTCTCATGATCCCTGACCATTAGCTAGAGCTGATGCGAGTTGCAGTCCAACAACATGGAGGGCTACGCATTCCCTGCCATTGTCACCGGGGCTGGGGAACCGATACCTACTAGCAGGGTATTTGGGGGGAAACATTTGTAACCTTCCCTTTGGTTAAAACCAAATAATAATTCCAGGGAGCTTTAAAGTAAAATACAAAGGAGAGGGGCTGGAAGGATGGTGATGATGCAAGGAACATCCAGGTTGCAAGGAAGTCTACCTCTAAATACCAGTGGCTGAATAGAGGGGCATTACTTTCATGCTTCCGCTTGTAGGCATCCTTGGAGAAACTAGGTGGCCACTGTTGGGATCTGGATGCGGACCTACGTAGGCCAGCTTTCCGCAAGATGGATATTCAAAACATCTCAAGAGCTCTCTAATCCCATATTTTGGCTTCTCTAATCCCATTTTTTGTTCAAACAGCAGCCAGACAGCTCCTCTAATGGGAGGCGCACAGGTAGGCCCTGGGCGCAATCGCCTCCCGTTTGCATCCCCCAACAACTTGCATATAGAGGCATCCTGCCTCTGATGCCCGAGTTCATACTGATGCATCATGGCTAGTAGCCGTTGATAGCCTTCTCCTCGAATTTGCCCAGTCCCCTTTTTAAAGCCATCCAAATTGGCGGCCGTCACCGCATCTTGTGTTAGCGAATCCCACAGTTCCACCCTGCGCTGCGTGAAGAAGTCCTTTTGACCTGTCCCGAATCTCCCACCCATCAGCTTCATGGAGTGGCCCCCACTGGTGTTCTAGTATTGTATGAGAGGGAGGGAAAATCTCTCCCTATCCGTTTCTTCCACACCATGCAAATGTTATGCACCTCTGCTGTGTCTAAACTTTTGTCTAAACTAAAGGCACGCAGATGTTGTAAACTACCATTGCTCCAAAGCTGGTTCTCCTCCTTTCCTATTCTCAAAAACAGAGAGAGAGAAAGTTAAGTAGAGCACGCACCTTCACACGTGTACACACCCACGCACACCACGGTTGATCCCAAAATGACACTCTCTAGTCTCAACAGCTGGTCATGAAAGGTGTCCCAGTTTCTAGGTGGGGTGTGGCTGCGTCATGCATGTGACAGCGATGGATTGTCACCTCATGGATCAGGCATCAGGACCCACATGTGGGCTATGAATAAACAAACAACATCCAGAATATTTCTTTGTTTTCACGTCTGCCTTATGGCCAACGCGTGTTCCAAAGAACGATTCTCAAAGCGAGAATGGCTTTATTTATTGTTTTCCAAAATAAAATGGTAAAAGAATTTAAAGCCTTTCTAAAACTCAGAGCAACAGTTTAAAAACGTGCACACGCTTGCATCTTTTCTGTGGCTTGGCCCTTCTTTTTTTCTTTTCTTCTTTTTTTTTTTATAAAGCTCTTATGTGTCTTTGAAAAGAGACCAGAGAGGAATCATAGAATAGCAGAGTTGGAAGGGACCTACAAGGCCATCGAGTCCAACCCCCTGCTCAATACAGAAATCAACCCTGCATTGGTGGATTCAGCAGAGAACTTCCCACATCTGCAGAGCCACAACCAAAAAGTCCATGCTCCTTGTGGAAGCCTGGGTCAGTCGCTAGGATACCCTCTAAAAAACCATCCTTGCACCAGGTATGATCAGAGGTCTAGAAACAAAGCCCTATGAAGAGAGACTGAAAGAACTGGGCATGTTTAGCCTGGAGAAGAGGAGACTGAGGGGAGACATGATAGCACTCTTCAAATACTTCAAAGGTTGTCACACAGAGGAGGGCCAGGATCTCTTCTCAATCCTCCCAGAGTGCAGGACACGGAATAACGGGCTCAAGTTAAAGGAAGCCAGATTCCGGCTGGACATCAGGAAAAACTTCCTGACTGTTAGAGTAGTGCGACGGTGGAATCAGCTACCTAGGGAGGTTGTGGGCTCTCCCACACTAGAGTCATTCAAGAGGCAGCTGGACAACCATCTGTCAGGGATGCTTTAGGGTGGATTCCTGCATTGAGCAGGGGGTTGGACTCGATGGCCTTGTAGGCCCCTTCCAACTCTGCTATTCTATGATTCTATGATCTCAGTATTTAGAGAACGTATTGCAGGAGCCGGCAACCTGATGGCTTCCAGTCAATTTGGATTGCAACTCCCATCATCCTCAGTACATGCATATTACTTAAGGAATTGTGGGAGGGATATTCCAAACGCCTGGGGTTTTCTAATATACCAATTAACTGTCACTACAGACGACGGCACTATTGCTTACTTGTTGTTGACGAGGGCATTGGAGTAGGTGAAAGCCAAGAACCCCCCCACCCACCCAGTTTCCAAAGTGACCTACCAGTATGTTTTTCTCTCCCCCTGCTTCACCCTTTTTCTCTTACTTCCTCCTTCGTCCTCTTTCTCTTGCTTTCTGTCTCTCTGAGTCAGTCTAAAAATAAATCCACGTAGGTTTCCGCTAGCCAGCTTGCCCAAAGTGCCTCCTTCAGCCGTTTGTGGCCGTAAAGCAATGGACTGAGTAGGAGAAGGGGCTTCTTCACCACAGGCGGTGGCCATTTATGAACCTGCCCCTTGCAGTCTGAGGAGCGTTCCTGATACAGGCATACTCCAACCTGGTGCCCTCCAGGTGTTTTGGACTACAATTCCCAGCATTCCTGACCATTGGCCACGCAGGTTGGGGTTGATGGAGTCGCGGCCTAACAACATCTGGAGGGCACCAGGTTGGGGAAGACTGATTTGCCCCCAGGTTGCCGGCTGCTGACGTTTCTTATTCTTGGCCCATCGGTGTAAAATACTGCTTTACAGAGTCACTTACTCAAAAGGACAGGTCTCTGCCCCATGGAGTTTACAATCCCCAACTTGGGGTGTGGGGGAAGTATCGAGGGGCGGGAGTGTTGAGGTGACGCTTGACTTTTAAACTTGCAAAGTGTTTTAAAGTTATCTCTGGCTATGCGAAGGAGGTCTCATTACCCGTTGACTCAGGAGACGTTCAAAGCTACGCCTGGAGCTTTGGTAGGAGGTTTTCAATGATTATAGAGCCTCCTTGGTCAGAGGCAATAAGCTGAGGGGAGGGGCTGTTTCCTTCATATCCTGCTTGGGGGCTTCTCAGAGGCATCGTACTGACCACTGTTGGAAGCAGGGCACTGGGCTAGATGGACCTGATTACCCAGGTGGTTCTCCTCCTCCTTAGATCCAGAGGTCATGCTAGCTCATAGTACTCCCCATAGCAGGGTGACGCTCAGTCCCAGCGGCCTTGAAGTTGAGAAAACCTGCTTGGCTCGTCTAAGCCACCAGGCTGTGTCACGAGACGGACAAAATGGCTCCCATCTTCCATGCCGGGCTCTCTCCCAGCTGCTGAAAGCCCGGCACGCGTATGTGCGTGCCATTGCACGCTTGGCAGTGGGTGATTCACTCTTGCCTGGGAGCACAGAACGTACGGGGAGGGAAGGGTGCCTTTGGAGCGTATGACGCCTTTGAACGCAACTGTCAGGACCTGTCACAACCAAGGCGGCTGCATTTGTGGGGTGCCTTTGACCGGGGACGGACGGACGGACGGACGGACGGAGGGGCTGCTCAGTGTAAAAAGTGACGTCCACTTTTGGAGTTGCGGGTTTCCCCCTGGTCGTGGGCATGCCCGTAAAGTGGCAAGCCAGCATCCTGCAGGGATCTGAAGCAAGACCTAGGCGTGAGGAAGGCCGGTCGAGTTAGGAGCCCTGTGTGGCAGCCTTGGCTTGCCGGTCAGAACCTCCAAGATTCTTTGCACAGGGGCAGCGCGGCCTCCAATTTGGAGCCTGTCGCTGTTCTGTGCAGAGGAAACCTCTGTTCTGTGATTAATTAAGCAGGTTGTGGAAATGTGTGCATATTTGCCCCTTGACATTGCATCATTCTGATTTTGGAATGGGGGGGGGGCAGCTGTGCAAGGAACTGACCCATCACCACTCTCAAGCCCCGTCCTGGAAAGGCTGCAGCCACTGCAATGGCCATAAGAGCTAGGAACTTGTTACTTTTAAAAGGCAGAGATAGTCAGGCATCCTGTGCCCTATACTACATTCCACTGTGGTAGCGTTCCCCGACTTCCAGATGCATTGGAGTGCAATTCCCATCAAACACACACACACACCAAAGCCAGGATGGTGCAGGCCAACACATCTGGAAGATGCCAGGTTGGGAAAAGGTGTCCTCTGGAATTGCCGTGGCCATCCGTGGCCCAGGTTTGAATGCTGCTCCCAACCCAGGGGGAGGCAGGAGAACCATGGGCATGTTTCAATGTGCCTTGCCCCTCCTACCGTTAGAGGGGGAGAAATATCAACATTTCCTTGTGGCAGCTGAGATCGTTTCAAGGCAAAGTGTGGGGCCTCGAGGCGGTCCACGTTTCCTTGTCCCACGAATGCCTGTGGGCCACACGTGGGGCTGTGATGCTTCCGTAGGAAATGAAGGTGGTGGGTGGCTGCAGGGATGTGCTCTTTTTCTGCACCATGCCCAGGACTTGTCCTTTGAGTAAGTGATTCTGTAAAGCCGGTGTGGTGTATTTATTTATTTATTGCATTTGTATTTATTGCATTTATATACCGCCCCATAGCCGAAGCTCTCTGGGCGGTTCACAGAAGTTAAAAACAGTAAACATTAAAAACAAATATACAAAGTTGAAAAATATAGAAAGCATAAAAACAACAGTATCTTTACAAAAACAGCTATTCTGGGGTCCGTTAAAAACAAACAAGTTCAGCGTATGTTGTTAAATGCTGTTAACTGCCTGGGAAAAGAGAAAGGTCTTAACCTGGCGCCGAAAAGATAACAATGTTGTCGCCAGGTGAGTCTCGTCGGGGAGATAGTTCCATAAAGAGTGTTGGACTGGGAGTCGGGAGATCCGGGTTCTAATCCCCACTCGGCCATGGAAACCCACTGGGGGACTTTCGGCCAGTCCCAACCTACCTCACAGGGTTGTTGTTGTGAGGATAACATGGAGAGGAGGAGGATTCTGTACGCCACCTCGGGTTCCTTGGAGGAAAAAAGGCGGGATATAAATGTAACAATAAATAAATAAATTTCAAAATGAGCCCAAAGGAGTCGCATACTCCTCTGCCAACCACTTCTCACTGTAGGCAGGTGGGCAGCAAATATTATTTTAGGCTGGACCTTCTCCAGGAATGAGGTGCCCTAATTCGTCGTTCCAGAAGTGAAGTGAGCCACGTATGAGCAGTGTTGGGGCCTGTGGTCGGCTTGGGTGGACTTCAACTGTCCCCTAGTAGGTTTGCCGGAAATGTTTTCAACTTGTAAGAAATAGAGATCCCACGGACTTGACCGTTGCACCTCTTCCGGACGCGTCCTATGCAACACGCCTATTTTATGTGTAATCCCCACGTGCTCCTTGGTTGCAAAGGCCTTTTAGAGCTGGCTTTTCTCCACTGCAGCCCCGTCCCCAACCAGTCTTCGGTAACAGAGCGGCCAGCCCTCGGTCGTGCCGAACCAGAAGCATTCACATCGAGCTGTGACATGCGAGTGTGGAAAAACACAAGCTGTCGGCCTCTGGGTGACTCAGATGGGTGCCGTAAGTGTCCCTAGGTTTACACAAAACGCCAGGAATTTGGAGAATCCGGCTACGCCTGCGTTGAATCAAAACAGACTCACCCGGTGCGATAGGCCACGGAGCTGGGTTAAGAGGACGCCGTGGGAAGTGGGTCAGTGTGGTTCCGAGGAGCAGACTTCTCCATCCTGATGTTTGGACTACAGCTCCCATTGGCCCCAGCCGGCGTGGTCGGGGATGGTGGGAGTTGTAGTACAAGGCGTGTGGAGGGTGCTAGCTTGAGAAATGCTGTCTTGGAGGTTCGCCTGGACCGCCCTGCCCTCCCCCTGCCGTGACAACACAGGAAAGTGGGCAGGGAACCAGAAATGAATCTGCTTTGGAGGGGGGGGGGGCTGTTGCTTGTGTATTTTATTGATTTGATTTGATCCCTGCCTTTCTACCCCAAAAACGGCACTGAAAAGCGGCTATTTAAGTTGGGCTGTTAAAGCTCTCGGGAATGGGGGGGACGGACGGACACACATTCCAGTGGTGGGTGGAGTCCAAAGGAGCGGGTGGCAGGGAGAGAAATACCCCAAATACCAGCCTAATTTAGCTTAAAATTTCTGCTGCCAGTAACTAAGCCTTAGGAGAGGCATTTCAACTTTTTAGAATAGGAAGCAAACTCACAAAGCCAGGAAACCCCAAACCATCATCAGTCAGGGGGAAGGCAGGTATCGTAGACTCCTAGAAGAGCATTAAACGTATGACCCTTCCAACAGTTAGCTGAGTTAGACGAATCTTTGGGAAGGGGCAGGCTGGAGATTAAAATGATATAGAATCATAGAATAGCAGAGCTGGAAGGGGCCTCGAAGGCCATCGAGTCCAACCCCTTGCTCAAGGCAGGAATCCACCCTAAAGCATCCCTGACAGAGGGTTGTCCAGCTGCCTCTTGAAGGCCTCTAGGGTGGGAGAGCCCACAACCTCCCTAGGTCACTGGTTCCATTGTCGTACTGCTCTAACAGTCAGGACGTTTTTCCTGATGTCCACTTGGAATCTGGCTTCCTTTAACTTGAGCCGGTTATTCCGTGTCCTGCACTCTGGGAGGATCGAGAAGAGATCCTGGCCCTCCTCTGTGTGACAACCTTTTAAGTATTTGAAGAGTGCTCTCATGTCTCCCCTCAGTCTCCTCTTCTCCAGGCTAAACATGCCCAGTTCTTTCAGTCTCTCCTCCTAGGGCTTTGTTTCCAGACCCCTGATCATCCTTGTTGCCATCCTCTGAACTCCTCCAGCTTGTCTGCATCCTTCTTGAAGTGTGGTGCCAGGTGAAGGGCTCTGGCCATCGGGGAAAACCCAAGGGGCTGGATTTAGCCTGCAGGCCTAAGGTTCAACACTCCCCTGTTTTAGGGAAATAAACCCATAAACAAATTTCAAGTTCTCCCCTGGCGTTTGTATTTCCTTACTATAGTTCTACCATATTTCTGTATATTTTTCTTCTGAAAAGCTCAGCGCAACATACATGGTGGTGTTCTCTTCTTTCTGCGCCCCCTTTATCCTCGCAGTAATGCTGCCAGGAAGTTTAGGCAAAGGCTCAAGGAGACCGACCGAGCGTCTTGGCTAAGCAGGGTTTGATTTAGACAGCTTGAAGATCGGTTTGTTTAATGCCAATGTTTCTCATCTCTCTTCCTCTTCTCCCTCCCCCCCTTCTCTCTCTCTCTCTCTGGCAGGGACACCAGGAACAGCGACGTTTAAAAAATCACTCGAGGTAAGTTGCAGTTTCTGGAAAAACACAGGGAAGAAATGTGGTGGGCAAAACACAGCGACTATGAGTTCTGAACTTCCAGCCCTGAAAGTGGACAGGTTGATCAAGCTCCCATTTGCTGCGTGTCGTGAGAAGGTTGTTCATTGCTTAATGGCCTCTGTAAACGGATCAACGATTTATTTATTTGCCCAGAAGTAATGAGCAGGCATCTCTTAAGCCAAGGGTTCAATACCCCTGCACGATACACACCCAAACCCCACCCTCCGGTCAAACAGAAGAAGTCGCTTGTCTCAAGCCGGGAATGCAGTCCGATAATAACGATTGTAAACAAAACACACATTTCTCGTCCCGGCATGATGCAAATGAAATGCTGTCTTCCCAGTGACTTGGCCAGGTGCAGACATAGTACACTTGTAGCTCTGCGTGGTGCAACCCAAACCCCGTTACAGCTGAAGCAGTCGGTAGCAAAAACGTAACATTCAAGTCCGGAGAACGGTGAGTGGGCCCAGGATTCTGTCTCACACTCTAGGTTAAGGCTTTCTGCAAGTGAGCTGTCCGTCAGTTGTGAATCCTGGTGCCTTTCAGGTGTTTTGAACTACACACACACACCGTCTATTGGCCATGCTGGTTGGGGCTTATGAGAGCTGTAGTCCAAAACTTCTGAAGGGCAGCTTCATCCCAGAGTGCAGGACATGGAATAATGGGCCAGATTCCGGCTGGACATCCGGAAAAACTTTCTGACTGTTAGAGTAGTATGACAATGGCACCAATGACCTAGGGAGGTCATGGGCTCTCCCACCCTAGAGGCCTTCAAGAGGCAGCTGGACAACCATCTGTCAGTTGATTCCTGCATTGAGCAGGGGGTTGGACTCGATGGCCTTAGAGGCCCCCTCCAACTCTATGATTCTTGTCCGATCTTGGCCTACCTCCTTACAACTGCTCCTACCCAAGATCTAGGAGGAGACAGAGCTGGTGGTGGTGTGCTCTGAACAGGATGCTCCTTCCGACTTTGTCCCCGTTCCCCAGCCGGCAGCTGCTGCGGATCAGAACGGGAGCCGAGCGCTTCTGGGCTCCGTGGGGAGGTATCCACGTGCACCATCTTCCCCTGACACAGGCAGGAACAGGCACAGCCCATCTGTTCTCCCTCCTTGTTACGTACCTGTTGCCAGGTGTAGCTGCGGATTTTCTTGGCGAGGTGAAGGGTCCACAGCTCACGGCTTTGCCCCAGCTTTGCATACAAAGCTTCTCAGGTGCCGTCCCCGGCGTCTCCAGGGAGGGCCGGGAAAGGCTCCTGCCTGACCCCGAGGAGAGCCGCTGCGGCCAATAGGTGGAGACACAATTGAGCTAAATGAGCTGGTGGTCTAGCTTGGGAGAAGGCCAAGCCCTCCATCCTTGACTCTTCGCCGTGCTGCGTCCCTTTCATAGGAAGATGCTGAGGGTTGAGTCTGGGACTTTTTGTATGCTACGTGGCCCTATTTTTTTTAAGAAAAAAATCCGGACCTCCTGGTTCCAAATAAAGGGCTGATTTAAGAGAGACCTTCGGCCAAGTCAGACCGTGGGTCTGTCTAGCCAGTATTGTTGACACTGGCTGGCAGAAGCACGTCTCCAGGGTTTCAGACAGGAGCACGTTTCCAGGCCTACCTGGGGATAGAAACGGATCTCCTGTGTGTAAAGCCAATGCTCTAACGCGGAGTTAAAGCCCTTTCTCTTCAGAATAAATGTTCTAGTCCTCATGGTTCTGAATAAAGGGTTGATTGAAATAGGAGCATCCCTTCTGCCTTTGGTGTTGTTGACACTGGCTGGCAGCAGCGGCTCTCTGGGATATCAAACTTTTCTTTTCCCTATAGCTTTTAAATATTGAGTTTGTTCTGACTCTATACTGTTAGCTTCACCCTACCCGGTGCCTGTTTACACTTCCCTGTGCCTGTTTGCATTCTCTTTCCCTCCTTATTGTTTACTACAACTTTATTAGATTGTAAGCCTATGCGGCAGGGTCTTGCTATTTACTGTGTTATCTGTACAGCACCATGTACATTGATGGTGCTATATAAATTAATAATAATAATAATAATAATAATAATAATAATAATAATCAGGCAGGGGCTGTTTCCCAGCCTTACCAGGAGATGCCACAGGGCCTTCTGCATGCAGATCAAGAGGCAGCAAGCCTAGATATGCCAGCTGCTGGGGAACATGGGTGGGAGAGTGCCATTGCACCGTGTCCTGCTTGCTAGCCACTGTGTGGACAGAGCGCTGGACTAGATGGATCCTTTGTGTGATCCAGCAGGGCCCTTCTGATGTCCACCAATGTCCTTTCCCTCTCCTCTAAGCTTTTTTCCCCTGGCCGTAAAAGCTAGAAACTCCGCGCACACTCTGTAGAGTGCTACAAGACCCCGTCTTTGGGATTCCAGCTGGGCACTGGGGGCTGTTTTGCCCCGTGCGAAGTGGAACTGCGCATCCAGGTGCGCGTTGAAGGGGGAGATCTATAGCAGTGAGGCCAGCTGTCCTTCGTGGTCCTCTGCTGACCGAGGACGAGGGGCGTCGCCGTCCAGCCCCTCTGGCACCGGGTTCGGAAAAGCCGGCCTGGTTTTATAAGACCGTCTTTGTACAGCGCCGTGGACATGAATGGCACTCTGTAAACCACCTCTGTGAGGACCGTCAGGTCCGATGGCGCTGCCGTCGGCATTTTCCGCCGTGGGCCCTGCCGTCGGCTGGAGTGGCAAGCTGCCAACCCAAAGGGCTGATCGTCAAAACAAAACAGAAACCTGTGAACACCTGTATTTGTGCCTCTTCCCCGATCCTAGGTGCCGGGTTCTTCTGGATCCTCTTCGCAGACGATCAGGAAAGGCCACCGGGGAGTTGACTCGACCGGCGAAACCACGTATAAAAAGGTCAGTTGCTCTTCAGCATCTCTCACCTTGGAGCCGCGTCTCCTCCTCCTCCTCCCCCTCCCCCGGCAAATTCCGCCCCGCATTCTGAAGTATCTGAGTCATCCCACTGAGCATAAAAGGCCCGACTGATTCAGGTAAACGTCAAACTTCGCCAGCAACTCTTGACGGGCAAACGCCGGCAGATTCCAGGGACTCGATGCCGAAACGCCCGGCGTCACGTCACCGTCCCGATTTCTCGTAAGGGTTCAAAGGGCCTCCTGTCCTCTCGGGATCCGTTCGTTACTTTGCCCTCTGCTATCGGAAGCCAGAAGCAGCTAGCCAACCTGGGATTGGATTTGATTTTGATTTTTTGAAACGCGCCAGGGGTGGATGTGTTATCTTTTCCCCCCCTTGACAGGCGCACTCCGCGCGAAACGCCTCAGGGACCCGAATTAGGCTGGAGTTGAGCAGCTATGCTCCGGCCTGCTTTCCCACCGAACCCGTTCCTTGCACCTGGATGAAATGGATGTTAGCTCGATTTCTTCCTTTCGGCGGCCCTCCCTTTCTGTAAGTGGCAGCAGCCCTCGGGTGCGAATTTCCGATTCTCTCCGTCGTCGATAAATGCCCCCGAGGCGATGGAAGCGGGGGGGCGTGCGGACGGACGTGGGGAATGTACTGGGGTTCTTTGGTAGGGTGGAGAGGGGAGGATGATGGCGAAAGCAGAGAGAAGATGAGGCCAAAGTTTTGAAGAGCGCGTTCTTGAAACCCTTCCTTCCTTAATCCACAGCGCTTTTAAAGGAGGGGGGGCAGCAGGGGGCTGGTTTTTTTCATTCACTGCAGTTCTGCGTCCTTCTTTTTGACAGTGCTTGAGGCGAAAGAACCGCTCTCGCCTTCCGGTAGCAAAGATAAAGCTAGTAATATTCTCCGGTTTTTTTCCTTCTTTGCCCTGGCTTCTGAGCAGCCCTCTGGAATTTCACCAGGACTGTTGTGCGAGAGAGAGAAACGGGGGGGCACCACTTCCTGTTTCCTTTTGATATGTTGTTTTGAGTGTCTGCCCGCACCCTCCTTTCCCTAAGGCGTGGGTTGGCTTGTTGCGATGTTTTCGGCTTTTGTTGTGGCTTTGCAGCGTCAACGCATACCTTGCGCCCACACGCCTGTTTGTAAATCCAGGGCGACGTCTGGAAGCGTGTCGCCCACATGGGGTGACCACATGCTTTTCCTAAGGTCCCCCTTCCTTCCTGGAGCTCGTGAGTTCGGTTTTGCAAATAAGTTTTAAAACTGTGTGAATTTGATTGAGTGTAGCTCCTGAGGAAGGATTATTTTTAATCCGAAACGTCGAGCATTCTGGACACAGACGAGAATTATTAAAGATTTTAATCACTCTTATCGGCACCAGAGCTAGACTCTCTATCCGCGCCTGCACAGTGGCGCCTTCTTACCCTGCCAACTACACAAACGTGAGACGGCCTGTTTAGCCGGTGTTTGTGTGGGTGGGGTGGGCTCTCTGGTCCAGATTCCAGCACAGAGGATTTATTTTGTCCTCCGCTGGAACCCCGAGATCCACCAATCGGGCCATGCAAAAGCCACGCACTTCTGCGGCCACAAATTTGTTTGGAGGACCAGTGATCCGAATGACGCACACAGTTTTTCCACATGCTGCTGCGTACACAAAACGTCCTTCATTCCAGCGGTATAATTTCAGGCAGTCGAGACAATACTTTTGCCGCTGCAGTTTCATGACAAGCAATTGGGGATCAGAAATCCTCTCTCCCCCCCCCCCACGGCCTGCTTCCAGTTGGCCAGAGATCCACTAGATCCAGACCCACCTTCTGCCACCTCTGAGACAGATTATGCCAATCCTTTAATTACTCGCTTTGCGGCGTTGTTTTCTTTCCTCATTTGTCCTGCAACGTCTCGCAGCTCCAAACAAGCTCCTACTCGCGCTACTACTAGCGTCCCCCTAGATTGCCTCAGGGATCTGTAACGACACCCCTGCGAAGTGGACCGCGTTTGTTTTCCAGGTTTGCGTGGGGAGGCGAGCCGGCAGGGCCGATGGTTATCAGGACAGACGCTTAGCCTAGCGAGTCTGTAGCTGTGGTGCGCGGCGGGTTATTTTTTTCATTTCTCGATCCCCCTCCATGTGCCCCAAACTTGCCAAAGTGCAAGAGAGCAGGTCCCTGCCCCATGGGGCTTACAATCTATAATTCCACCCGGGGTCAATGAAGGGAAGAAGAATCTGCATTTATTTTAGGGGCGCTTACTTGTTGCAGTGGGATCTGGAGGCTATGAGGTGGTGGCAGAACCTTCACAGAAAAGATGGAATTTTGAATAGGGATTTGAAGAAAGTGTGAGATAGTAGGGGGCAGTTAAAAGGTACGTTTCTTCTTGTTATTAGAAGTATTTTATGATCATTATTATTTGAAGCGTTTTATGCTGCTCCTCAGCCAAAAACGGCACCCAGGGTAATCATTTAAACAGAAGAGTCTCTGCCCTCACAGGCTTACAATCTGAAATACGCTCTATGCAAGGAAAAAGCATGGGGAGAAGAAAATCCGTTCTTTTTAGCAGGGCTTTTAGCATTTCTCTCATCTCCTACTGCAGCCTTCCTCAACCTGGGGCGCTCCAGATGTGTTGGACTACAACTCCCAGAATGCCCCAGCCAGCTGGCTGGGGCATTCTGGGAGATGCAGTCCAACACATCTGGAGCGCCCCAGGTTGAGGAAGGCTGTCCTACTGGAATGGCTGCTGGTGGCAACAGCAGGAACTTTGGACCGACACCGGCCCCCACTCTGGGATGGTGCCTTCACACGCTTGCACTTACCTCCATAAGAGCTAGAAACTTACTTTTAAAAAGAATTGTTGTTGTTGTTGTTTTAAAAAAAACCTGCTGGCTTTCAGGATGTAGGTTATTTTTCCCGTTCATTCATTCACAGTACTGTGAATGAATGAATACCTTTATTGAATGAGTCTCCCGACCATTTCAAAAAACCACATAACCATTAAGAACAAACAGACATGAATTAAAATTTATGATTTAAAATGATAAAACAATATACAGCTCGTATATGATATATTAGATATGACTGACAGTTAATAAGACCCCTTGTATATGACAACATTTGATAAAAACTATCAATAAATCCATTTTTTCTAATTCTTTTTTTTTTTCTAATCCCATGGCAGTACTAGATTTCGCACTGTCCTGACCTGATAGCGAAGCCTCACGTGGTTTTCCTCTCTCTCTCTCTCTCTCTCTCACACACACACCCCGCTGGGGACATGAAGCAGGCGGGGAAGCTAACCCAGCTTCACAGTTGTTGAGTTTCGGAGGTGGCTCAGCCTCGGCCTCGGATTTTTATCTCTGGAGATTAAAAGTGAAACCGAAGCTTGAGCCTAGCACGAAGCGAGAACATTGCAAGGCGCGGGAGGGGGCCGTTTGCGGTGGCGGGGACACCCAACACTGGTGAAGTCCCAGGCACCAGGCTGTCTGTGAAGCAGGAAGGGAAGGCAGAAGGGAACGAAAAAAGGGATTTCCAGGTGCTGAGAGACGACTCTCCTTCTAACGGGTTGGTGGCGAGAGAGCTGTAATCTTCTTTCACCAAATGGCAGCGGCTTGCGTTGTTACTTGGAGAACAGTGCAAGATGTGTTGTCATCTTCTTAAAAAAAAAAAATGTAAACATGGCAAGCCACACTCGAGAACCGGGTTTCAACACGGCCTTCCAAGCGACCAATTTCCTGGTCTCCTGCGGCGAGCAAGAATCACCTCCAAGCGACTAGGAAGGGACACTCTCCCCTGCCCCCCCCCAAAAGTTACCGTATTTCTTCGATTCTAAGACGCACTTCCCCCCCCCCCATATAAACATCTCTAAAAACGGGGCGCGTCTTAGAATCGCGGGTGCATTTATTATTTCTTAGAATCAAAGCTTTTTTTCTGTTGGTGGTACTGAAATTAGGGTGCGTCTTACAATCGATGGCGTCTTACAATCAAAGAAATACGGTACCTGTTTTCCTTTTCTTTGGCCACAAACACCTAACCTCTCGGACTTCTTCAGATGTATTAAGGGTGGACCAGAGTGCCTTCTGGATTCACCAGTTGTATACCATCATGAACTGGCTTTCCCATAAGGCACTACAATACACGCTCTGCTTTTATTCTGCTACAACATGTTAATCCCGCTAGTCCCTGGAAACTGACGGTTAGAGCAGTACAACAATGGAATCAGTTCCCTAGGGAGGTGGTGGGCTCTCCCACACTGGAGGCCTTCAAGAGGCAGCTGGACAACCCTCTGTCAGGGATGCTTTAGGGTGGATTCCTGCATTGAGCAGGGGGTTGGACTTGATGGCCTTGTAGGCCCCTTCCAACTCTGCTATTCTATGATTCTATGAGGTTGTGGGCTCTCCCACACTAGAGGCCTTCAAGAGGCAGCTGGACAGGCATCTGTCAGGGATGATTTAGGGTGGATTCCTGCATTGAGCAGGGAGTTGGACTCGATGGCCTTGTAGGCCCCTTCCAACTCTGCGATTCTATGATTCTATGAGGTTGTGGGCTCTCCCACCCTAGAGGCCTTCAAGAGGCAGCTGGACAACCATCTGTCAGGGATGCTTTAGGGTGGATTCCTGCATTGAGCAGGGGGTTGGACTTGATGGCCTTGTAGGCCCCTTCCAACTCTGCTATTCTATGATTCTATGAGGTTGTGGGCTCTCCCACACTAGAGGCCTTCAAGAGGCAGCTGGACAGGCATCTGTCAGGGATGATTTAGGGTGGATTCCTGCATTGAGCAGGGGGTTGGACTTGATGGCCTTGTAGGCCCCTTCCAACTCTGCTATTCTATGATTCTATGAGGTTGTGGGCTCTCCCACACTAGAGGCCTTCAAGAGGCAGCTGGACAGGCATCTGTCAGGGATGCTTTAGGGTGGATTCCTGCATTGAGCAGGGAGTTGGACTCGATGGCCTTGTAGGCCCCTTCCAACTCTGCGATTCTATGATTCTATGAGGTTGTGGGCTCTCCCACCCTAGAGGCCTTCAAGAGGCAGCTGGACAACCATCTGTCAGGGATGCTTTAGGGTGGATTCCTGCATTGAGCAGGGGGTTGGACTCGATGGCCTTGTAGGCCCCTTCCAACTCTGCGATTCTATAGAGTGCACTTTTGGGGGGTGGGTGGGGAGTCACATGATTAAACCGAGTCTTTCTGAGTCGTGATTGAAATCGTGATTGAAATCAAATGGATTGAAATCAAATCCACCCTGCTTCAAAATTTCCGGAAATTTTACATCTCTAGGCACGTACTTCTTGTGTGCCCTGTCCTCAAGCAAAGTCGGCGTTTGTTTTTGGTTTTGCCCCTGCTGCAAATTCAGCGGGGTGGGGGGGGGGTCCAAAACAGCTACGTTTGCATCTCCGTAGGTGTGCTCCCCGCCCCTGCCTTAAAGAAAGGGATAAAGACTCATTCATGGAGGCCAGCGGAAACTACCTGTTTTAAATAACTCTTTTAGCCTGTTTGTATAATGAACTAATGACTGTGATTTTATGGTTTTAAATTAATGATTGTTGGCATAGTTGGTATAGTTTCTATTGGGTCTGTGACCACATAATAAAATGTATGTAACTCCGTGCTCAGGGTGAAAGAGATTTGACGCTCCTTCCCTCAGTGGTCAGAGGCCAGAATATTTCATGTGCTAGTGGTCTTCAACTGGTCCAGACCCAGGATCCACCTCGGATTCCCAACCTGCAGCATGGGGCCCACTTTCCCAATTTTACTAACTATGCCTATATATTTTAAATGTGTATGTTTTAAATAACTCTTTTAGCCTGTTGAACAAAAGACTGTGATTTTATGGTTTTAAATTAATGATTGTGGTATTGCTTTTATTGCGTCTGTGACCGCATAATAAAAATCATCATACCTGCAGCTACCGTAGTTATGTAGAACCTCCATGTAGGAAGGCAGTATAGAATCATAGAATAGCAGTTGGAAGGGGCCCACAAGGCCATCGAGTCCAACCCCCTGCTCAGTGCAGGAATCCACCCTAAAGCATCCCTGACAGATGGTTGTCCAGCTGCCTCTTGAAGGCCTCTAGCGTGGGAGAGCCCACAACCTCCCTAGGGAACTGGTTCCCTTACCGTACTGCTCTAACAGTCAGGAAGTTTTTCCTGATGTCCAGGTGGAATCTGGCTTCCTGTAACTTGAGCCTGTTATTCCGTGTCCTGCACTCTGGGAGGATCGAGAAGAGATCCTGGCCCTCCTCTGTGGGACAACCTTTTAAGTATTTGAAAAGTGCTATCCTGTCTCCCCTCAATCTTCTCTTCTCCAGGCTCAACATGCCCCGATCTTTCACTCATTTGTTCCAGTAGACCTGGAACAAATGAGAACTATGGTCTTCTCCTTCGTGTCCTGCTCATCCGCCAGCTAGAGGCGTTTCTCCGTCTACTGCTGAAAACAGGTCGCTGGATGAGACGGAACACGACTCCAGCAAGGCCCTTCCTGAGCAGCCTTAAATCAATCACGTTTCCAGGCGGGCCGGTTTAAAAGCTGTGACTGATCCCGGGCGGCAGGCTTGCCTGGACGCACCCTCCCTGCGTGCTCATTGATCCCAGGCTTATGACGCAGGTTGCTGGTTGCCTCTTCCTGAGACACACATGCAGAGCTTCCCTTTCTATCTTTGGGTGAACTTTTGCACCTTGAAAGGTTTCCAATCCGTTTTCACTCTGTTTTAGAATCTGGCTTCTCCCCCCCCCCCCCCGTTCCACACATCCAGAGCGAAAGCAGCCCCCAATAGAGAATGGCGCGTGCGGCCGCTCCACCCTAAGGAACGGAAACCCATCTGTTTTGCTTTTTTCTAATCCTTGGTTTAAAACACAGCCGGGCCTTTAGCGTAGCAGGTGTGGGTGCCGCTGTCCAGGCTCTTGCGGAATCTCTCCCCCGCACGTTGCACTCCCAGAGCTGCTTGGGTGGAAGGGAGCATGTTTGACCCAGGTTTTGGGGGGCCCTTGGACAAGATTCACTCAGTGGGGGCCCTCTTTCCGCGAACCGACCTTTTACTGTTGTCCACAGCTGCTCTGGTTCCTCGCCACTGCTCCAGCTTGCTTGCTTGACAGAGAGGAAGCCAGGAGGCCGGGGCAGCTCCTCCTCCTCCTCACTGCCATTGTCCAGACCAGAGCAAGAGGCAGGAGAACAAGCAGGTTGAAAGAGAAGAAGCAGGTCCAAGGTCATATTGTCAGTGGGCCCCTGCGAGGTGATGGGTCCTTGATCAATGCCCAGCCTTGCTGACCCTGGATGTGGGGCTTTGCAGGGCAGCTGAATCCCCACATTCCATCCTCCCCGTTTATTTATTTATTTATTTTTATTATCTATTTTTATTAGGTTTCCAATAACATACAAAATACAGTAAACGTTTTACAGCCAAAAGCGATAGCTTCACTTTTTATCCCTTTACCCTGTTCCGTCCCCCAGCCCTGTCCGCCTTGCATAGATTGCCCCGTTTCTCTTTCTAAGACGGTATATCGTTTTTCTTTATCTCTTCCGTTTTATTATATCTTATCTATCACTGCTTCTTTTCAGGAATCCCAGAAAGTCCTATCAGCTTCTGCCAGAGTAATTCTATTCTTTTCTTTCTATATATATTCTATATATTTTTGCCAATCCTTCTTAAAACTATCTCTTTGTTTTATTCCTCTTTGCAATTGCAACTTCTCTGTCAATTTTTCACTAACTGCTATTTCCCAAATTTTCTTTTTCCACATAGCTGCTGTCAGCATCCTTGCCGTCTCCCAGATTTTTGCTATTACCGTATTTCTTCGATTGTAAGACGCCATCGATTGTAAGACGCGCACTAATTTCAGTACCACCAACAGAAAAAAAAAAAACCTAAGACACACCCGCGATTCTAAGACGCACCCCATTTTTAGAGATGTTTATATGGGGAAAAAAGTGCGTCTGAATGAATGAATGAATTTTATTTACGGTCACAAGACCAGTAAAACAACACAACAATATGAGCACATATTATATTCCCAAACCGACGGAATAAAATGGGACTATGAATAAAACAATATATGGTAACAATTAATTAGTACATGTCCCGCATATTTTAAGAGATTAAAACATTATCACCATCAGATGATATCATCCCACGCCGACAAGCAATTGCAGCAGCACAAAATTTAGCCACTTTGGAGGTTATCTGAGAGTTCTGATCAGCCAAAAGATAGTCTGATAGAGCACATCAGATCTCCCAGGTATTCCTTGTAAAATAGGAGTGATGAAAGTATGCCTAAAACCACAATAAAAGCTTTACAGCAGTACATGATCCACAATTTCTATCATGTCAGCTTTACAGGGGCATAGGCGCTTAGAATATGGGATATTATTATGTTTACCCTCCAAAAATGTGGAAGGAAGCACATTAAATGTAGCCTGCGTGAACGCTTTCCTGTATTTTGGAATAGTTAAAGAAGTTAGATATGTTGCAGAAAGGAGAGCCTGCCCCCTATCTCTAAATTCTGGATATGGGGTTGCTGCTCTTATATGATCTTGTAACTCAATGTCACTAATACGCTGGTATGTATCCTCCTTGGCTTTTGAAAGGCCCAATGCCAAAATGGCATTTTGCGAGAAACCCAAAGTACACAATTTTTCGTTCACAGCCCTTTTCCATTTGGACTGAAATGCATCAGTCAGAGTCAAAGGGGCCCAGCCTTGAGGAGAGAATGTCATTTTTAGCCAGAAGTTTAACTTATACCTCCAGGCAAGGGATTCAACCGAGATTTGACCTGTCTCTAGACGTAGAAGTACGTTGGGCACACAGCTTGGAAGACCAAGAACATTCGTCTTAGAATCGAAGGAATAGAGGAGTTGCCTTGCATCTGTCAGCATATATCCAATTAGCATTTTTTTTTCTCTGATCTTTTTATTTCCTTTGACACCATCCTCCCCGTTTAAATGGCCATACCCCTGAACTATTGCTGGGCAAAGCCGCCTCCGCAGGACCGTGGGGTGGCACGACCTCTCGTGCAAGCACTGAGTCATTGCTGACTCTTGGAGGGACGCCAGCTTTCGCTGACGTTTTCTTGGCAGGCCTTGTAGCGGGGTGGTTTGCCGTTGCCTTCCCCGGCCGTTATTCCCTTTCCCCAGCTAACTGGGTACTCATTTTACCGACCTCGGGAGAATGGAAGCCTGAGTCGACTTGAGCCGGCTGCCTGAGAACCAGCTTCCGCTGGGATCGAACTCAGGCCGTGGGGAGAGTTTCGGCTGCAGAAATAAAAATAATAAAATGTATGTATGTATGGGGCGGCACGACGAGACCTCAGGCACAGGAAGGGCTGCAGAACCTCCACGTCCGACCTCCCGTAGCTTCCTTGGGTTCCTCCAAGGGGCAGACCTTAATCCTAGCTCTTCATTTCCTCTCTCTTCCAGACCACTTCATCGGCCCTCAAAGGTGCCATCCAGCTTGGGATCACCCACACCGTCGGGAGCCTGAGCACCAAGCCTGAGCGCGACGTCCTCATGCAAGATTTCTACGTCGTGGAAAGCATCTTCTTCCCGAGGTGGGTGTCTTGCGCTTCTCGGCTCTGCTCCTGGCTGACGCATTTCGACGTGCCTCCCCCCCCTCCTCCGAACCACACAGATGGGAAAAGAGGCTTCCCCCATCATGAGTGCACGGAGGGGGGCAGGGGGCCCTTTTAAAATGACCGCGCCAGGGGAAAGAGGCACCAAGTGACAGGATGTGGCAGTCCACGGTCATCCCCACTGTGTTGGAGGGGATGCTCCAGAGAAGGAACGTACATGCACATGTGGTGGCCCTGCCCTATGGCGAGTGTTTATTGGAAAAAACTGTTCCAGGAGATCAGTTTGATAACTGGACAATGGGTCATAGAATCATAGAATAGCAGAGCTGGAAGGGGCCCACAAGACCACCGAGTCCAACCCCCTGCTCAATGCAGGAATCCACCCTAAAGCATCCCTGACAGATGGCTGTCCAGCTGCCTCTTGAAGGCCTCTAGTCTGGGAGAGAACACAACCTCCCTAGGTAACTGATTCCATTGTCGTACTGCTCTAACAGTCAGGAAGTTTTTCCTCATGTCCAGCCGGAATCTGGCTTCCTTTAACTTGAGCCCATTATTCCATGTCCTGCACTCTGGGAGGATCGAGAAGAGATCCTGGCCCTCCTCTGTATGACAACCTTTCAAGGTCTTGAAGAGGGCTATCCTGTCTCCCCTCAATCTTCTCTTCCCCATGCTAAACCTGCCCAGTTCTTTCAGTCTCTCTTCATAGGGCTTTGTTTCTAGACCCCTGATCATCCTGGTTGCCCTCCTCTGAACTATGAAGTAATGAGATTTTGGAAATATGAACAAGATCCCGTGGTTGGAGGGAGCACTTTTATGTTAATTATGATTCTGTTAAAGAGAATTAAGTTAGAACATATGTTTATCAACTGTTTACTTTATATTATTGTGTATTATGTGGTACTGTTTTATATTGTATAAATATAAAGTGAAGATGAATTTGAGGGGGCATGGTGGGAATTTATTAATTATACAAATAAAGAAGAAAGTGGGGGAACACCGGCACTGGCACACTTAGAAATATGGAAATCATAGGTGGAAGGGGTAAAGAGAGTTAGGCCATAGCTAGACCTAAGGTTTATCCCTGGATCGTCCAGGGGTCAAACCTGTTCACCTAGGTGACACACAGGGGATCCAGTGCTCAGGCAGAGGCGAACCCTGGATGATCCCAGGATAAACCTGAGGTCTAGCTGTGGCCCCAGTCTCAGGATGCCTTAAGTGGAAGTGTATTGAATGGAATTGAAATGAAATCAAATTAACTAACTAATGTTAAATATTTTTACCCAGGCTTTTATAAGTTTGTATTATTTAGTAATTAAGAGTGTGCGTGTGTGTGTGTGTGTGTGTGTGTGTGTGTGTGTGTGTATCTGTATTGACTCCAAATGTATATATGTGATATAGTAGTTGACCCTTGTAACCAGAATCACACAATAATAAAAACTAAAAATTTTAAAAAAGAAAAAAGGGATGTGGCAGCAGGGGGTGTTTTACGTGGGTCTCCAGTGCCTGGGCCTGATGAGAATTGAAGGGCCACGAGTTGCCCACACTTGCTTTAAAGGGCAGGCAAGCCTATGGCCGTACTACCTTGAACACGCCCGATCTCATCTGATCTCGGAAGCTAAGCAGGGTCAGGCCTGGTTAGTACCTGGATGGGAGACCGCCTGGGAATACAGGGTGCTGTAGGCTTAAAAAAGGGCAGGCAAGGCAAATCCACGGTGCCTCGTCGTGGCTACTGTCCACGACAGCTCAAAGGAAGGGAGGTTAGAATTCGGGTTCACGGCACTGACTTGGCTTCCGTCCCCGTCCCCCCTCTCTCTCCCCCTCTCCAGCGAAGGCAGCAACCTGACGCCAGCCCATCACTACAATGACTTCCGCTTCAAGACTTACGCCCCCGTCGCGTTCCGTTATTTCCGCGAGCTCTTTGGGATCCGGCCGGACGACTACTTGGTGAGTGTGATCAGCGGCTTCGTCTTTTCCTTTTTTTAAAAAAAATAAATAAATTGTGAGACCTCCTTATTTATTTATTGCATTGATATACCGCCCCGTAGCCGAAGCTCTCTGGGCGGTTTACAAAGGTGAGCTGAGCTGTGGCAAGGTGGAGCAGGTAGAGTTTGTTCTGCCGGCAAGACAAAAACAGGGACAAGGCCGTTGCCACGGCATCAGAGCCGGTACTGCAGACTTGGGTAGTTCCCTGAACTCCAAAAGCCAGCTCAGAAAGAAAGAAAAAAACAGGGCAATTTAGCAACCAGGCAGAGAAAGACCCGGATCTGAAACTCTGGAGAGTGGGTCCCGGTCAGAACAGAGAATATTGGGCTAGATGGGCCAATGATCTGACTTGTATAAGGCAGCTGGTTCCCTTTCCCTGGGATGGTTCCATCCTGCTCAGAGAAACGGGAACAAGCCCTTAAAGCGTGGTGCTTAGGTCAGTGCCTCTCAAGCCACCTTCGCCATCAGCTCCTTTGCTGCGGAACCCCGTGAGGCCTGCCGCAAAAAGACTCCGCATGTCCTATTCCAGGGCAGGGTGGGCAGAAGCTAAATCTCCCGATGCCTGTTACTTCAGCTTCCAGAAGCCCCCGTCAGCATAGCCAGTGGTCAAGAAATGCTGTGGAAGTCTGCAACATCTGCCAATCTATTTCCTGCCACCTCTGTTCTAGAGCCCCTGTTCAGTTCGCACCGGGGGATTTTAGTTGGACTCACGTGGGAGAAGGTGGCCCTTCAGATACCCTGGTCCTAGAATCATAGACTTGCAGAGTTGGAAGGGGCCTATAAGGCCTTCAAGTCCAACCCCCTGCTCAATGCAGGGATCCACCTTAAAGCATCCCTGACAGGTGGCTGTCCAGCTGGCTCTTGAAGGCCTCTCATGTGGGAGAGCCCACAACCTCCGTAGGTAACTGGTTCCATTCTCATACTGCTCTAACAGACAGGAAGTTTTTCCTGATGTCCAGCCAGAATCTGGCTTCCAGATGTGTTGGACTGCACCTCACTTGAGCCCATGATTCCGTGTCCTGCACTCTGGGAGGATCGAGAAGAGATCCTGGCCCTCCTCTGTGTGACAATTCTTCAAAAAAGTATTACCTTGGAAAGCACGGAGGAGTCGGGCGAGGGGCTTAGCAACCTGTATCAGATAATGTTACATACTGTTGCTTAGCAACCTGTATCAGCTGAAGCCTTTACGGAAACATACCTAAGCGTTTTATATAGAGAGATTATACATACAGATATATATATGCAATCTTTCTTAGATTACCCCGAGGAAGGACCCTTAAGGGTCCAAAATGCGTTGGGTTTTAGAATAGACTATATCCTTGGTTCCACCCCTTTGCCTCTGGCTTTTTTGGCATCCCTGTTGGGATTCTGCTTTTTTTGGGGGGAGGGGCCTTCAGTGTTCCTAACAACCCCACCCCGCTAGCATGGGGTTAAACCTAGAGACGAGCCAGAAGCCCCCTTCATTTCCCCTGTGGTCTTCCTTCCCCCAGTGTTCCCTGTGCAGTGAGGCCCTGATTGAGCTCTCCAACTCCGGGGCCAGCGGCTCCATCTTCTACGTCTCCAGCGATGACGAGTTCATCATCAAAACAGTCCAGCACAAAGAAGCCGAATTCTTGCAGAAGCTGCTGCCGGGTTACTACATGGTGAGTCGGGGTGTGTGTGTGTGTGTGTGTGACTCGGGAGTGCTGAAAACCGTCACGTGTTTCTCCTCCTCTCTCTCTCATGTCCTGCATGATGAGATGTAATATGAAAATCAGGAATAATAAGTACAGCTTATTGCTCAGTGTTCTGGGAGGAATCCAGGGTGTTGTCCCTATCTCGCACTCAGATAACCAGCAGCCTTCCTCAACCTAGGGCGCTCCAGATGTGTTGGACTGCACCTCCCAGAATGCCCCAGCCAGCTGGCTGGGGCATTCTGGGAGGTGCAGTCCAACACATCTGGAGCGCCCCAGGTTGAGGAAGGCTGCGTTAGAGGAACCGTTTATGTATTCGTTTGTTTGTTCGTTTGTTCGTTTAGGAGTCGCCCTGATGCTCTTGGGGGAATATGCATAATAGGAGCAACGCCCTAGACTGGTTTATACTCATTACTGAAAATGATTGGGGTAAATGTGGTCGTGATTATTGCACGAGACAATGATCTTGCTAGAGGAAATTCTGCAGACATGATCTTCTAACAATCTCCCAAAGAAGGCCTTTGCGTAAACTACTAGGCCGAAACGCGCCGGGCTTCGTGGAAATACATTATTTGCATCCTGAGAACCCGTTTCTCTTCTTTTTCCCAACCTGGCTTGGATACTGGCCTTTTGTTTTTTTTTCAGCTATCTATTCAACCACAGACCCACAAGCGAGCAAGCGCGTACCCACACACACACACACACACACTCACTCACTCACTGCCCTGCCAACTGCGCATTGCTGTGAAAGATCAGTGGTGGTGGAAAAGCTTGCATTCAGGGGCGATGTCGAGGAGCGCCCCCCGCAAACCCTTCACGAAAGCCCAGAGTTCCCTGGACTAAGGGGTCTCTAAACTGTTGTATAGGGGAGCAGATCTCACTGGTAGATCTCTGGCTGATTTACAGCAGATTGGCAAGGGTTCCCAACTCGCAACCGTTTAACAGTGGTGACAGCAAACCGTCCCAGCAAAGCGTTCCACTTCCCTCCCCATTTCAGCTCCTAAAATCAAGAAATGGTGCTTGTGGAAGAATTGGTGTGCAAGCTCCCATTCTTTGGTGCTGAAAATAAATCCCTGGGCTGGACATAATGCTGTGAGGCTCCTTGTTCTGCAATTCCATGTCCGCCTTCTGGAGCCACTTTTTTTTTTTATAATATATTATTTGTTTAAGATGTTTTGCCCTTTGTTCCTCAGCCCAAAAGTCTCCGGGAGGAGCTTACATATAATCGGTAACACGAGACAGTCCCAGCCCGCAGACTTACAATCCAAAAAGACATGTCACACAAGGAAAAAGGAAGGGGAGGGAGGAGGAATTGAACTTAACTCGGCAGGGCTGGTTTCTCCGGCTGGAACGGCTGCTGGTGGTGACAGCTGAGGGACGAGGAGCCTTCACGGGGGACTTTGGGAGAAGAGTTTCTCCCAAAAGCCAATGCCATAAGTCGAAAGCCTGTAGGGAGGCGAATGGGGTAGCGGGGGTCCTGGTTTGGGGCAGGCGCATTGAATCAAGGTGGCTTTTTGATCCGATCCAATTCCAAGTCCTTAATCCGCCCCCCCCCCTTGTCCTTTCCTCCTCCTCCTCCTCCTAGAACTTGAATCAGAACCCCCGGACCTTGCTGCCCAAATTCTTTGGCCTCTACTGCGTGCAGGCTGGGGGGAAGAACATCCGGATCGTGGTGATGAACAACCTGCTGCCCCGGTCGGTGCGCATGCACCAGAAGTACGACCTGAAAGGCTCCACCTACAAACGCCGGGCGTCCCAGAAGGAGCGCGAGAAAGTCTTCCCCACCTACAAGGACCTGGACTTCATGCAAGAACTCCATGATGGCCTTTTCCTAGACGCCGACATGTACAGTGCCTTGTGCAAGACGCTACAGAGGGACTGCCTGGTAGGTGGGAGTGGGAGCGGAAGGGATTCCGACAGAAGCGCGTCCGTCTGGTCCGTGGGCTCAAAGAGCCGGATGCTTCCCCCCCCTCGCGTTTCCAATCAAATACGGCAGAGTTGAAGTGCAACTCCCAGCATGCCCCAGCCAGCTTTTTTAAAAGAAGAAATACGTGTGTTTAACCACTACCAAATTTTCCACCCTTGGCCCTCTAAGGTAGGGTGCGGCCTTCAGCGTGGTGGCTTCCACTCCTGCGGAACTCCCTGCCTCTGGAGGCCAGGCAGGCGCCGACTTCGTACTCCTCCTGAAAACGGCATTATTCCAGGAAGCCTTTCCTTAATGTCCCCGCCAGGAGTCACTGTATTGTCTTTTAAATCTGTTTTAAGTGTTTTATTCTGGTTTTTATTTTCATTTTATCTTGTACACCGCTGCGAAATTTTCAATGGGGAGCGGTTTATAAATATTATAAATAAATAAGTAATACATAGAATTGGAAGGGGTCTCTAAGGTGTTAGCCTTTTAGAAAGGTGTGTCATTTTCATAGAATAGCAGTGTTGGAAGGGGCCTACAAGGCCATCGAATCCAACCCCCTGTTCAATGCAGGAACCCACCTTAAAGCATCCCTAACAGATGCTCCAGCTGCCTCTTGAAGGCCTCTAGCGTGGGAGAGCCCACAACCTCCCTAGATAACTGGTTCCATTGTCGTACTGCTCTAACTGTTAGGAAGTTTTTCCTGATGTCCAGCCGGAATCTGGCTTCCTGTCACTGGAGCCCATTTTTTATTCATTCTTCCCCCCCCCCAATAAGTTTTAACAAAACAATTTTAAATATGCAAGTGTAGCTACATATTTTAATGGTCTCCGTTTCAAATATTACCACTTTCTTTTAAAAAAGAAGTAAATTACACATAATCTTCAGTAAAGGGGGAACACAATCCAACTATAAGTCCATTCGTGAACCTATATATCACTCTTTCAAATCCCTTGCATTATAGGCAGTGAGCTTTTATCTTTCCAATGTTGTCCTGTCGGTCTTTTAGCAGTCAAGAGGGCACGAAAAATCCATTTACGCTGACCGTGCGTTTACATTCCAAGAAGCCGGTGCATAATTTAAGAGAACACGTTCATCAGAACATATTAAAGAGCTTTCCAATGCGAAGTTTATCCGTCGGATGATTGCCTCTCAAAAGGAGGCAACTATTGGGCATTTCCAGAACCTATGAACAAAAGAAGCATTAAATGTATGACCCCTCCAACAGTTAGCTGAGTTAGACGAATCTTTGGGAAGGGGCAGGCTGGAGATTAAAATGATATGGAATCCTAGAATAGCAGAGTTGGAAGGGGCCTACAAGGCCATCGAGTCCAACCCCTTGCTCAATGCAGGAATCCACCCTAAAGCATCCCTGACAGATGGATGTCCAGCTGCCTCTAGTGTGGGAGAGACCACAACCTCCCTAGGTCATGGGTTCCATTGTCATACTGCTCTAACAGTCAGAACATTTTTCCTGATGTCCAGCCGGAATCTGGCTTGACTGTATCCAGAGAGTACAAACGTGGACTTCCGTGGCCCAGTGGAGGCCACATTTCCCCAGCCTGCAGACACCTCTGGAGGGCCTGAGATTGCAGAAGGCCCGGTTTAGTTAGAAGTTGGCTTTAAAGTAGATTGGCTGCATTATGGCTCAGTTCAGACAACACATTTCTCAACAGTGGATTTAGAACTCCACGGTGGAGTTTTTACACCACCGTTGAGAAATGTGTTGTTTGGCGGGAAAACCCACCCCATGGTGTTGTTTTTTTAAAAAAACACCCCACGCTGAATATCCACACTGTACAGAGGAGAGTTCCTGCACAACCATTGCGTGGCGGGCTCCATGGAGTTTTCCATTGTGTTGACTTTTCCCACTGGCTACAGAGTTCCCTGGCAAGAGCGGCGAAAGGAGCAAGTGCCGCTCTACGAGAGCCGCCGGAATTGTTTTTTTTGTTTGTTTTTTGCAGCAATGGCTGATGGGATACTATCGGGAGGACTGGGGGAGGAGAGAGGGCGGGAGAACTGTCGATCAAACGTCACGCTGGATTTTATTCAACTCCACAGTAGCCCTGTCACACAACGGTGGAGTCAGAACACGCTGTGTGAGGAGTACCTCCTTAAAATCCAGCCGTTGAGTGGAGTTTTCGCACTGTGTTGCCTGAACTGAGCCTCTGTGTGTTCCTTCCCCTCCTCTCTCCGCTCCCCCCAACCTCCCCAAATATCTCAGGTTTTGCAGAGTTTCAAAATCATGGATTACAGCTTGCTCGTGGCAGTCCACAACCTTGACCTGGCTCAGCGGGAACGGGCCATCGTGGACGGGGCGGCCCAAGCCGACACGCGGCGACCGGCGGCCCAGAAGGCGCTCTACTCCACGGCGATGGAATCCATCCAAGGGGAGGCCCGGCGAGGCGGCACTATCGAGACGGACGACCAGTAAGTCTGACGGCAGCCCCCAAGGAGGCGCGTTTGGGGCACCAGGAGGGGGAGCGTGAACCGAATCTCCCAAACGACGTCCGGAGGAGACCCACGTTTTCTTACGCGGACGAGGCACGTCTGCGCATCGGATTACTTCGCTCCAGTTTTCGAGCTGGAGAAGGTGGGAGGAGGCACCCAAACAGCTGTGGTGACCCTTAAGGTTTCTGATTATTCTTCCCCGCCCCTTTATGCCAATGTTTCTATGAATTTGAGGAGGGGCGGGCATTGCCAGCGCCCCTTTCAGTCTTCAAAGGGATGTCATTTCAGAGGGATGCCCTGGGGAAGTTTGGCCCGCGGGGGGGTGGGGGGAGGAGAGGCCGCGCCTCCACTCCTGCCCCCAAGGCAGGGGAGTCCAACCCCTTCCGGCCCGATGGCTGAGTTCAGTTCTGGGAAAGCCGCCGGCAAAATCCCAACGGGGTGTCGCCGGAATGCCAGCCGGTTTTCGCTCAAAGGAAACGAAGCGTTTCAATCATTTTGAACCTGTGCCGAAGCTAGGGAGGGGGCCGGCCAGGGAGAGGAGAGGAGAGACGTTGGGCCGTCTGGGGAACCGCAGGAGGCCGTGCGTGGCCTGCGGGCCTGAGTTTCTCCCCCCCCCCCCCCCGCTGCCCTAAAGTAACCTGCTGCAAAGCTCCACCTTCATTTCTGCCTACGAGGCCCATTTCTGCCTTCTGCCTACGAAGCATGTGCTTCGCCCCTGAGCCACGCTCCCCACTCCCCTCTAGGGTTGGCAACCCCACTAGTTAATTGATGCTTTTATCTCTCTCTCTCTCTCTTTTTGTTGCTTTGTATAACGGGCGCGCCTTTATCCCTTCTGCTATTTGTTTTGTGTCTCGGGGTGCGATTTATGGGATCAGTCGAGCCGCCTCCGAGGCAGCGGTTCGGAGCTTTCGAAAATGGAAAGGGAGGGGCCCCAGGGCGTGCGTCTCTGAGACTTGGACTTGGGCCCGGGATGCGTCTGGCATCTGGCGTCTGACCGCCTCCCCCCCCCCCCGCCCCCCGGGTCAAAGCCTAGGCACCTGCGAGATGCACTCGGCCCTAGCGCCGGCCACCCCTGTGCCATCCTGGACGGCCCGTGCAGCCAGGCATTGCCCAGGGAGGCGGTGAACGGGTCCTGGTGTATTGGCTAAAGTGTCGGACTGGGAGTCGGGAGATCCGGGTTCGAGTCCTCACTCGGCCATGGAAAAACCCACTGGGTGACTTTGGGCCGGTCACAGGCTCTCAGCCCAGCCTACCTCACAGGCTTGTTGTTGTTGTGAGGATAAAAATGGAGAGGAGGAGGATTATGTACGCCGCCTTGGGTTCCTTGGAGGAAAAAAGGGCGGGATAGAAATGCAAATACGCATGGGGTGATGTTCAGAGAACCCGTCCTTCCACCTGTCGGACTTACAGCCATAGCACGGATTGGAGAGCAGAGCAGGGGCTGGCGTGGGGGCGGGGTGAGAGCCCTGTAATCTCGCATCTCCCACGGCAGCGTTTGGGATCCAGACACTAGATGCTGTGAGCTTCTGCTTCAGCCTTGGTGGTGGTGGGTGGTTATCAGGTCAGGCCTTAAACCAGAGGGGGAACCTGTGACCTTCCAAGTGTTTGTTTGATTGATTGATTGATTGATTGATTGATCCCCCACCTTTTCCACCAAAAATGGCACTCAAGCTGGTTACTTTTCCGGCTGCAATCCCTGACTCTTCGCCTGGCTGGCTAAGGCAGGAGGGGGTGTTGTGGTTCAGCAGTTCTTCCCTCCCGCTGTGCAAAACCAGCCTTCTCCCATATGGGGACCTCCACATATGCTGGACTGCAGCCCCCATCATTCCCAGCCAATACATCTGGAGGGCTCTGGGTTGATCAAGTCTGCCTTAAATGAAGCCAAGCGGTGGTCGTTTGTCCCAACAAGCAAACCTGGCAACAGCCCTCATCGAGAGCGTTTGAATATTCTTCGCCAGAGCCGCCAGCTCGGCTCTTTTGTGCCACCAACGGGTTTTGGGGGGTGGTCTGTGGGTGGCCACGCAGCCAAGGCAGCGAACCGGCCCAGCTCTTTGCTCCCGGGCGGTGTGGGGCTGAACCGCGGGGGGCGGCAGCGGTGTAGGAGAAATGCCCCCCCCCCCGGCTCACCTGTCCTTGTCCTCTCGTCTAGGATGGGCGGGATCCCGGCCCGAAACGCCAAGGGAGAGAGGCTGCTTCTTTACGTGGGGATCATCGACGTTCTGCAGTCCTACAGGTGAGCAGCCATCGGCGGCGCGTTGAGAGGCATCTCAAGGACAGGGCGAAACATCAATGTATTAAAAGCGTTCTTGTCCTCAGTGTGAGGCATCTGCATCTCTGTTTTCCTTGGGTCGTCATTATAACAGCCTTCCCCAACCTGGTGTCCTCTGGATGTATCAGACTTCAATTCCCAGCAGCCCCCAGGAAACCGTCTCAATGGACGGTTTCCCAACGTGCCCGACAGGCTTTTCCTGGACTCCTCCTTCGAGGAGGGTTCTCTTGACCCCACTTCTAACGCGTAGCTCATCTAGCGAACCGCCTCCTACCTCTTCTCAACTCCGGCCGCTTGCCCTTGCGGCGGACTGTAAGATCTGACAATTCCGTTGCTTCTTCCCCCCTCCGACAATAGCTGAGTCCTTAGACTGAAAGAACTGGGCCTGTTTAGCCTAGAGAAGATAAGATTGAGGGGAGACATGAGAGCACTCTTCAAATACTTAAAAGGTTGTCGCACAGAGGAGGGCCAGGATCTCTTCTCGATCCTCCCAGAGTGCAGGACACGGAATAACGGGCTCAAGTGACAGGAAGCCGGCTGGACATCAGGAAAAACACCCTGACTGTTAGAGCAGTATGACAATGGAATCAGTTGCCTAGGGAGGTTGTGGGCTCTCCCACACTAGAGGCCTTCAAGAGGCAGCTGGACAACCATCTGTCAGGGATGCTTTAGGGTGGATTCCTGCATTGAGCAGGGGGTTGGACTCGATGGCCTTATAGGCCCCTTCCAACTCTGCTATTCTTTGATTCTAAGAAGGGGGGGAATTATCTCTGAACCCAAGCCTCTTGTTGAATAAGCTCCTGAGAAACTTCCTACTTGACTCCTGGGGGAGTCTTGAAGAATTTCCTCCCCTCCCCCCCCCCCCACTCCCCATCTTAGCTGAGCGCCTTCTAGTTCTGCCTCTGAGTCTTAACCCAGCACCTGAAACCAAACCCTAGGGAGCCCTGGCCTCATCCGAACAGGTCAGGATGCAGCCGTAGGCTTCGAAGCCACGTGGCTGTTCTTCGGCGTGACAGTTCCGTGCGGTGCGGTGCGTCCCCTTCGTGCATCCTTCGAACGCCCACCTTTTCAAGCCCCACCATTTCTCCTTCGCTCTTCTGTTTCTGATACCGTCAAACCTGGATTGGCGGTGGCTTCCCTTTACATAAACCAGGTGGCTAGGGAATGCTAGGAGTTGTAGGACATCCCCCCCCCCCCCGCGCGTTTATACACACGGGATTGCACCCTCTGTGCATTCAAGCCTTGAGAGTGAAACCTCTGTCTCTTGGGACAGCCCTAAACTCAGGGAGGAATGCTAAGAGCCCAGAGCGGTCCTCCGCACCCGAAAGGGAAGCTCCCCTGCTCACGGGAAGTCATTAAGAGCTGACGAAGCCGTCGTTGCGGGCAAGCCCTTGCGGATTCAGGCTGTGCGTCAGGTGTGGTCGTTGCGCGGAGGGGAAGGTTCAGGAAGTGAGCCGGGAGAGCGGGGAAAGAACGCAGGCGTCGGCTCGCCGTCGCCAGGAATTCCTGACAGCTTGCGTTGTTTACGAGCCGTTTTCTGTGGCGCTGGGATGACAAACCGCACGTTCGGGAACGGGAGCGCCTTTGGCTTCGAAGTGGGGCAGGGTCATAGAATCATAGAATCGCAGAGTTGGAAGGGGCCTACAAGGCCATCGAGTCCAACCCCCTGCTTAATGCAGGAATCCACCCTAAAGCATCCCTGACAGATGGTTGTCCAGCTGCCTCTTGAAGGCCTCCAGTGTGGGAGAGCCCACAACCTCCCTAGATAACGGATTCCATTGTTGTACTGCTCTAACAGTCAGGATGTTTTTCCTGATGTCCAGCTGGAATCTGGCTTCCTTTAACTTGAGCCCGTTATTCCGTGTCCTGCACTCTGGGAGGATCGAGAAGAGATCCTGGCCCTCCTCTGTGTGACAGCCTTTTAAGTATTTGAAGAGTGCACTCATGTCTCTTTGTGCATGTATTAAAAGAGAATTGTCATTAAAAACATACCGGGGGAAACGGGCCTTTCAGCTGTCCAAAAAGGAAAACCAGACCCGAAAGCATGGGAGGACAAAGTCTAGTCCAGACATGAGTCTTCCTAGCAAAGCCTAGAGCAGCCCGTCCCACACCTGGTGCCCCCCACCAGGTGTTTTGGCTCTCAATTCCCCACGGCCACGGAATGGGGGTTGTGGGGGAAGGCTAGCCTCCGAGCACGGCAGTGCCGTAAGCCCAGCGTTGTGTGGGCTGGGTCATTCGGTGCAAGGGTAGCTGGACAGGCGAGTTCTTCCAGCTGCTCACCAGAGACGCGCCCGGCTGCGTTAGCGAACACAGGAAGCGTTCGCAAGCTCCGTGGAGCAGACAAGCGAGTCCCCCCGTTGACTCCTAAAACATTCCGCTGAAATGAGGCTGAGGCTGCCGGGCGACAGGTCAGTGGGCGGAGCGAGCACTGGGTGATGGGAAGGTGTTCGTGGGATATTCTTCCCCGGTTTTAAAATCGCGAAGCTAATTTGTTTCTCCCCCCCCCCTTTCAAAACTCCCTAGGTTCATTAAGAAGCTAGAGCATTCGTGGAAAGCGCTTGTTCACGATGGGGTAAGCAGCCAAAATCTCTGCCTGTTGCCTGCTGAGTCATGTATATAGCGCCATCCTCGCCCATGGCACTGTACAAAACAAGAATCAAACAGCAAGTCCCTGCCGCAACACGCACTGACTAATAAAATGCCGTCATCTTTGTCTGGAAGTTTTTCAAGAACAGGTAGGGAGAGAGAGAGAGAGAGAGACTGAGAGAGAAAAGGAGGGAGAAACCACTCTCACCCTGCTTACCATAAGAACATCAGAAGTGCCCTGATGCTGAATCAGACCAGGGGTCCATCTAGTCCAGCACTCTGTTCACACAGTGGCCAACCAGCCATCGGCCAGGGATGAACAAGCAGGACATGGTGCAACAGCACCCTCCCGCCCATGTTCCCCAGCACCTGGTGCATGTAGGCTTACTGTCTCAGGTTCTAGAGCGAGCACCGTTGTGGGTGTTTTAAGATCAGAGCTGGCAGGAGGGAGGCTGAACAGGTCTTGTGGCTGGCTGGGGTCACCCCACTTCTCTGAAGACGTCTTGAGGACGCCCAAGTGTGGAAGGTTTTGGTAACTTTCCAATGTATTTTAAACTGGTGAAGGCAGATGATAATCAGCAACAAAAAATCACTACTTAGGCCTTAGCTAGACCTAAGGTTTATCCCGGGGTCATCCCTGTTCATGTAAATGACACACAGGATCCCGGGAGCAGGCAAGGATGACCCTGGGACGATCCCGGGATAAACCTTAGGTCTAGCTAAGGCCTTAGTTGATGGCCATCTTTTAAACCTGTCCCAAGTTTTGTAGCAGCAGGAACAGCCTCTCAATATAACCCTTTAGCCCTCGCTTTCTTCTCCATGTGACTCTCGCGGTGTTTTCCGTTCGCAGGACACGGTGTCGGTTCACAGGCCCAGTTTTTACGCGGAGAGGTTCCAGCGGTTCATGTGTAACGTCGTATTCAAGAAAATCCCTTGTAAGTTCTTTTTGATTTCGCAGCTCGTGAATTTATCCGGTTCGTTGGGCGTGGGTGGAGTTCTCGCCGGCTTTTCTGGACCGCCACCCTGAAAATATGGGAGATCTTAATTTATTTCAGTCTGTAGACCACCCACAGACCGTGTTGGGAAGCGCCCCGGAGCGTTTCGGCTGCTGCGGGGTATAGAAAAGTAACAAATCCGTAATAAAATGAAGAAATAGGATACGATTTTGATATAGAACAGAATATAATATTTATTTCTTACCCGCCTCTCCCTCTGGATTGAAGTGAGGAATAACATTAAATACGAAACCACAATAAAAGGCATAAAACGGGTTAAAAAACATGCAAACGGATACAATATTAAAATAACAATTGAAGATGTTAAAAGACATCTGGGTAAGCCTACCAAAGTAAAAACTAAAACGATATACCTACACCAGATTAGCACGTTTGTGTCTTGGGAGGATTTCCCATTTACTTCCAGGGTAGGCAGCTTATGGCCTGCGAAGACTCCTCTGTGGGCTGAGAGAACAGCCGTACCGCACAAGGGTGGCCGACGTCAGTTTGCCACCTGAGGTGGTGCGGCAAACGGCGCGCCCCCTTCCACGTTGAGGTGCAGTCATACCCACGCCTGGTAACCGTGGCCCCGGAGGCGGGGAACACCTCTTCCCCTCCCCGGCAGTAAAAATACAGTCGTCACAATTTAATTAGGTAATGACGTGCTGCCCTTCCGTGGCGTTGGACGTCGGCTGGCTGAGGAGGCCGCCCCGCTCCCTCGCACGGAACGGTCGGCCCCTGCTGTTGTCTTGGACGGCACGTGGTCGAGCAGAGCTGCCTCTTCCAAGTGCTCTTAAAACGGTTCCGTGTGTCATAAGAACATCAGAAGAGCCCCGCTGGGTCAGACCGAGGGTTCACCTAGTCCTGTGGCCGACCAGCTGTCGACCAGGGACCAACAGAGCAGGACCTGGTGCAACAGCACCCTCCCACCCATGTTCCCCAGCAGCTCGCGCACACAGGCTTACTGCCTCGGATACTGGAGGTAGCACATAACCATCAGGGCTAGAAGCCATGGATAGCCTTCGCCTCCAGGAATTTATCCAACCCCCTTTAAAAGCCATCCAAAGTGGTGGCCATCGCTACTTCTTGTGGCAGCGAGTTCCATAATTTAACTCTGCGCTGTGTGAAGAAGTCCTTCCTCTAATTTGTCCTGGATCTCCCACCACCCAGCTTCATGGGATGACCCCATCGGGTTCTAGTATTTTGAGAGAGGGAGAAAAATGCCTCTCTGTCCACTTTCTCCACACCAGGCATAATTCTGTCCACCTCTACCAGGTCTCCCCTCAGCCTCCTTTTCTCCAAGCTAAACGATCCCAACCAGTCAGTCCGCTCATGTAGTGTCGGCCAGAGCCGGGCAGGCGGGGGCGGCTCTTTACCTTTGCACGGCAGAGGTCCTGGATTCAACTCCTGGCATCTTGGGAACGATCCAGGAAAGCAACAGCCTGCTTGGGTAAACAGCACTGCGCTGGATGGAGTAGCGTGGTCTGACTTGGGACTAAGGAGTTTCTCAAAAGATACGGACCCTGTCCATGGAGAAGCTGGCGGCCACGCTGGCTGGGGAACTTGGGAACTGGAGTCCATCCGATCTGGAGGGCAGCGGCATTTCAACCTTTGGAGAACGGAGGGGGGGAAAACCTGCTCAAAAGCTGAGGAACCGCCCAGCAGTGGAGCTGTTGGGGAAAGGGTGGAACCAGAGGAAGGGGCGGAACGCTGGAGGCATGAATTTGAGCCCACCCCCACCCCCCCAGACCGTGATTTTCATCTTGCTAGCTAGGGTGTCTTGGAAATTTTCCGTGTCGCCTTTTTTGGAATGGTTCCGGCTCGGTTCTTGTTTGGCGGTTACTTTATAAGACGTACCTGAGCTTTGACGCGCTTTCTGGACAAATAAAGGCTTCTGCTTTGCTGACTCGTGGCGGTGTGTGCTTTTTTTCTCCCCCCCCCCCTTTTTATAAAGTAAAATCCTCCCCTTCGAAAAAGAGCCGGTCTGGCGCAGCACCTCCCCGGCGGCCGGGCCAAAGCGGAGCCCCTTACCAGACGCAGGCCGTGTGCGAAACAAAAGTGCAGGTCACGATGGAGGCGGAAGGCGAGCAAGGTGAGCGGATTCTCTGGGCTGGCGAGCGGAACCTCCGGACCGTGTCGCTCCGCGCTTGGAGCGGGGAGCCAGGTGTTTCCCGATGCTCCCTGGGTTTAAATCCTCTCTAGGCCATCCAACACGGCGCCCTCCAGCCGGGCTCCCTTCTATCAGCCGGGGGCTTCCGCGTGTCTCTCCAAGACCCTTCTGGGGGAACCGAGCAAAGCTAAGCCTGCCTGGAGGATCGCCTGTCACGAGGGGCGGCCGGGAGGCAGCCTTCGCCCGAGGGTAGATCCTCATGGCAAGATCCGAGGGAGCAAACGGAAGGCGAAGGTTCAGGCGTGGTCCTTCAATTTGGGGGTGGCATTTGTACTTGGTTTTGCCCTGGGGAAGGGGAGGCGTTGCCATTCGGTCCTGACAGGAGCTCTTAAAAAGCCGGCCTTCGAAAGGAACTCCCCGTCCTGACCTTTTGGCTGCCGGTCATCCACTTCCCCCTTCCTGAAATATTTGGGTTTCGTTTCCAGCATGTGGCATTGGAAGCCCAACTTTTCCATCCTGTCTGGGCTGGGTTCAGATGGCTAAGCTCCACGGCTTATTTCTTCTCCTTTCCCCTTTCTCCTCCTCCTCCTCCAGGTTCCCAGCTGGGCCGCCCGGACCTTCTGCCTCGCACTCCCCCCGTCGAGGAAGCCAACAGCGACTCGGCGGCCACCACCCTCTCCACTTCCTCTTTGGGGAGCAGAGGCCACGATTCCCCGGCCAACAGGTACGTCTCTGCCCGGCGTGGTGACGCGCGGCTACAGGGCCCTTGCTTGAGTTGCGTGGTTTCTCCGTGCGCGCGCGGGCGTTGCTTGAGTTGCGCGGCCCTGTGGAAATTTCACTGCCGAGGGGTTCGGCTTTTGCTTTAAGAACATCTGAACGGCTGCCTTTCCTGCCTGGTCACACGACCAATAAGTGAAAATCACTGTGGAGCGTTCGGCAGAAACAAAAGAGGCTTCCTCTTCGAGGCTGGCTTGACGTAGGAAGGCGTCAAGCGGGGGAAGTCGAAAAAGACCCCTCCCAGACGCTCAGCTGTTTCTCCTTGAAGGCTCCACTGTGGCCACGGAGGTTTTCCTTCTCCCCAGCGTGCGTGTGCGCTGTCCAGCATCCAAGGTAGAAGGGGATGTGTTCGTCCCTGGGAGGATGAGGTATCTCCTTACCCTGGCAGGTCGTCAGTGTGCCCTTCCGGGGCGTGGAGGGAGGAAGGGGGGGAAATGGGGGGTTGAGGAAGGTTCTGTGGGACATGAGGATGGAACAAGGCCACATCCCACGGGCCGGGAGGACTGGCAGGAACCATTTTTGTGAGCCGCCCAGAGAGCTTCGGCTATTGGGCGGTATAAAAATGTAATAAATAAACATAAAAATAAAACCGGAAGTGGCGCTTCGTGGCTGCCGCACGCCTCCTCGCCATTGTCACTGACCGGATCAGGGAAAATGCTGCAAAGTGGGCCTGGTTCCTCACGTCGCTACGTCATAAGGTTCCTTGGTGCAGCGTCTGGATAGAGCTACGGCCCAGTCTGGCCCCAGTCTGGACCCTGATGGGCAGCTGGCTTACCAGGACCAGGGAGGGGCCCTTTGAGGAAGCCGGGGTGTGTGTGGTGGTGTTGCACTCCCAGGACCTCCCCTGAGCGGAGCCCATTTCTCCTTCTCTTCGCCGCACCGCGTCTTTCGCCGCCTCTGAAGCTGGCGCGCGAAGCGGGGCCCCGCCAGCGTTCCTCAGGGTCGGATTTGGCCCCCGGGGCCCTCCAGTTGATTTATTTATTTACATACAATATTTATATACCACTCCCCACTCAGAATTTCGGAGCGGTGGACAAAAGAAAAGCAGAAGAAAGACACAATAAAAGTATGTTTTTAAAAAGAAACACGCGTGCCAAGTAAAGCGCGGCTGGTCATGAAGGGAAGGCTTCCTGGGACAGAGGCAGGGAATTCCAGAGGAGGGGGGCCACCACCCTGAAGGCTCTTCCCCTGCTGGGCTCCAATCGGATGATAGGTCTGTGTGGAACCGCCAGGAGCAGGCCCTGGGATGACCTCAGTGACCGGGCAGGTTGGTAGGGGAGAAGGTGCTGTCTTGAATTGCTGATAAGCTCAAGCACAACGTGAAGCCACGGGGGCTGCATGTAGCCCTTGGACGGCCCGAATCTGGGCATTGGCAAGGGTGGCTAATAAACCCCTGGGCCCAGGTCCAGGGGCAGCATCTAGCTATTAGGGGTGTGCACGGACCCCCCGATCCGCCCCGCGGGCCGATCCGAAAATTTCAAGGTTGACTTCCTAGACTTCCTGGTTGAGCCGTGGGCTCAATTGAAGAAGCCGAGGGACGGCAGACGGATGCAGGTAAGGGAGAGGAGGGGGGTGGGTTACTGGGCCCTGCCGCTGTCGCCGCGTGGGCGACAGCGGCAGGGCCCGGTAAACCCCACTTACCTTTCCGGCGGAGCTCCGGATCGAGGCGAAGGATCCGCCTTCACCTCGATCCTCTTCGCCACGCTCCGCCGGCCCCCCAATCCTCTTCGCCTCCGCCTTAAGGGTAGGCGAAGCGGAGCACATCCCTACTAGCTATAGACCATTTTCAGGAGGGCTCTTGCCTCCTCACCAACAGCGTGGAAGGGCAAGCGGAGGAGCGGATGTCCCCACAGGCCTTGAAGTGTCCTGGCAGCCGCACTCGGGACGGTGTGTGGCACCCAACCCCAGGCAATCTCTATTGCTCCAGCAAGAGCTCCGAGAGTCTCCCCGCCTCGAAGCTTTTTATAGCTGCCTTGTCCCGGGCTCACCCTCTTCCGCCAGCCTCGGATGGCACCGTCGGCTCCGTCTCGCTCTTCCTGGCGAGCTTTTGAAGATCACTTTGTTGCGACGGGTTCAGCCAAAAGCAGTTTTGCTGCAGGCCCCGAGAGATCTGGGAATCTTCCTCTTTTTTTAAAAAAAAAAAACCCGCACACCACACATTTGCATGGCGTCAACGAGCCGAGAATGGGGATTTCCCAGGCGTAGCCCAAACCTGAGCGCACTTAATTTGAGTTTTACTAAAACCAGGTGCCGTTTAAAGGCAGCCTTGCCTGATTCTTTTCTTTCCGCAAGCCTGCTTTTCCTCTTGTCTGTGCTGCATGTACCAGTGTATCCCTCTCCAGGTGTGTGGCTCTCCTTTTACCAAATTACCCGTGATGGCACCACCTGCCGGCGCTTTTTAAAGAAATACTTGCTGCAGTGCCCTTCAGCGGACATCAGTGCCGTTCAATTAACTTCAGTGCCTTTTTAGTATCGAGGGGATATTAGGCTCTCCAGAAAAAAAACTGCGTCTTCTGCACAGGCGACTGTAGTGCAAAAAGATAGCAAAGAGTCAAATTTCCTTTCGTGGCGGTGGGGAATTGGGATTGCTCTCCCACAGCGGCCTACAGACTTTAACTTGGAGGTATTGGGCTATTCCAGGAGAAAGCAACCCTTTATGGGCCAGGGAAGCATTGGCCATTTGAGAAGCTGTCCTGGGCTCCGGCACATAATGGGCGTACTGCTGAGGAAAGCAGCCTGCAATCTTCATTTCCTAAGAACGCTTTTGAGGGTCACAGATGGGCCAGAGGCATTCATGAAGGAAGAAGAGGCAAGCAGCTAGAGGCCTCATAGTATCATAGAATAGTAGAGTTGGAAGGGGCCTCTTAAGCCATCTAGTCCACCCCCTGATCAATGCAGGGATCCACCTTCACGCATCCCTGACAGATGGCTGTCCAGCTGCACCTTGAAGACTGCTCTAACAGTCAGGAAAAACTTCCTGACTGTTAGAGCAGTGCGACAATGAAATCAGTTGCCTGGTGAGGTTGTGGCCTCTCCCACACTAGAGGCCTTCAAGAGGCAGCTGGACAACCATCTGTCAGGGATGCTTTAGGGTGGATTCCTGCCTTGAGCAGGGGGTTGGACTCGATGGCCTTGTAGGCCCCTTCCAACTCTGCTTTTCTATGATTCTATGACCTCTAGGGTGGCAGAGCCCACGACCTCCCTAGGTCATGGGTTCTATTGTGCTGCTCTAAGAGTCAGGAAGTTTTTCCTGAAGTTTTGTCATACTGCTCTAACAGTTAGGTCCAGCCGGAATCTGGCTTCCTGTCACTTGAGCCCATTATTCCATGCCCTGCACTCTGGGAGGATCGAGGAGAGATCCTGGCCCTCCTCACTTTGCTTTGAAGAGGTTCCAGCTGCCAGCAAGAAATGTGGTTATTTTTTATTTTATTTTTTTAAAAAAGAAGTGGGACAGTCAGGGCATTTCAGCAGGCATCCAGAAAGAGAGACTTCCAGTATCAGAGGCAGTTAAGCCTTTTTGCAGCAGCTGCTGGGGAACATGGGTGGGAGGGCGCTGTTGCACCGTGTCCTGCTTGTCCGTTGACAGCTGGTTGGCCACTGTGGGAACAGAGTGCTGGACTAGACAGGCCCTGGGTCTGATCCAGCCTGGCACTTCTTACGTTCTTCAGTTCAAGAACACACTGCTGCCCGCGGTTACCACGCTGCCTACCTGTGGGCTATTCTGTGCCCACCAGACTCTCGACGGTTCCTGAAATCCTCTTTATCCACCTCCGCCCCTTGCCACGTCGGCCCTCGTGTTTCGAAAGAGCTCTGTTGAGTCGGCGTCTGTCCGAGAGCCAAATACTTTCTGTGGATGCGCTTGGGCATGTTGGCGGACTGGCTTGCTGGAATTCCCCGTGCTTCTCCGTCTCCTTTCCCAAGGCTAAATCGTCCCACAGGGAAGCTCCATTGAATGCCTTCCCATTGCGAAAGAAAGAGAAAGGCACAAACAGTGTGAAGGAGGAAGATGCACCAGTTTGCTCCTCCCTTGCCAGTGTGGTGTAGGGGTTAAAGCAGCCTTCCTCAACCTGGGGCGCTCCAGATGTGTTGGACTGCATCTCCCAGAATGCCCCTGGCTGGGGCATTCTGGGAGTTGCAGTCCAACACATCTGGAGCGCCCCAGGTTGAGGAAGGCTGGGTTAGAGTGTCAGACTGGGAGTCGGGAGATCCGGGTTCTAGTCCCCGCTCAGCCATGGAAACCCACGGGGTGGCTCTGGGCCGGTCACAGTCTCTCAATGCAGCCTACCTCACAGGGTGGTTGTCATGAGGATAAAACAGAGAGGAGGAGGATTATGTAAGCCGCCTTACCTTTTCATGACAGCCGCTGTCTGCATACCTATTCATTGGCAAAAAATCTCTCTCTGGATTAAGGAGTTTGGCCCGGCAGCTAAAATACGGACGCAAGCAACGCTCCAGCCGGAATACCATATTTTTCTTCTTCTTTATGAAATGTCTTCGGCTGCCGTCCTTTGCATGTTTATAGGACTGTTTTCTGTCTAAATATGCATAGAATTGCGCCCTTAGATGCCTTTCTCAGAAGAAGGAAACCACTCGGCATCCAAAATGAAAATCGGCAAACACTTAAAACGATTTAAAACAGTTATACAACAGTTCACATTAAAATACCACAGCCCAAGAAAACAACTAAATTGTCAACACGGTCCCTAAACACTAGTTCGTCGGTTTCAACGGGTCTCCTTCCCAGGCAAGGGGTTATGGGATTGCAACCTAATTTGGGGCTCGCTTTGTTCTTTACTAAATTAGCAGCTCAGGAATTGGGCTGCAAACGGTTGCGTTGAATTTTTGCCCCCAAAATAGAGCGAGAAATTATTGTTGTATTAGCGGGTCAACGTTTTTGCTTCGCCCGCCCCCAAAGAAGCTTTGCAAATTGTTTGCAAAGAAGCTCAAGTTCATTACTCACCGATGAGAGGAAGGATCTTTCTCTCACGCTCACACGTATTTCTCTGCTTAGGTCGCTAGGATTTGAAGTCTGCAAGTCAGGTACCTCAGCGGATTCGACGCTAATCGTTCTGGAAAGCTGTTCCCCTAGGTGAGAGGCTGGGTTAGGACTCAAAAAGGCAAAGCCGTGTTTTAGCAGAAGCGACTTTTAGGGTACAAGCGAACAGTGTTTCGGCAATGTTTACATACTGCCAAAGGGCCTGTGTGAGTACGCAGCTGCGCGTGGTACACAACGGTGTCCCCGCACACTGTGGAAGGCTTGTCCATGGCAGGATGTACAGTTCTCATTTTCATTCCCCCGCCCATCGTACAGATACCTGCCGATAGAGCTACCCACTTTGGGCACAACTTTGTCTTCCGATACAAAGTGCTCTGCTCTTCCCTTCATTCCCATATCGTATTGTACTTCAAACAGTGAAGCTGTTCCCACCAGTGTATGATGCCGTGGCACGTTCCCAAATGTTCCATTTGCTCAGGAAATAAAGCTGTCCAAATTCCTGCGGCCCAGCCAAGTGTGAGGGAAGGGGCAGTTGTCAGTTTGGCTGGAATTAAAACTTCACCTGAGGTCAGGATCCTGGGGGGATCATAGAATAGTTGAGCTGGAAGGGGCCTCTAAGGCCATCGAGTCCAACCCCCTGCTCAATGCAGGAATCCACCTTTAAGCATCCCTGACAAATAACTGTCCAGCTGCCTCTTGAAGGCCTCTAGTGTGGGAGAGCCCACCACCTCCCTAGGTAACAAGTTCCCTTGTTGTACTGCTCTAACGATCAGGATATTTTCCCTGCTATTTTGTCGTACTGCTCTAACCGCCAGGAAGTTTTTCCTGATGTCCAGCCGAAATCTGGCTTCCTGTCACTTGAGCCCGTTAATTCCACGTCCCGTTATTCTGGCTGACCAGTGGAAATTGGGCTACTGGACCCGATAAGGCACGGGGAGGCGTCTTTACGGGCCCGTGGACACATTTGGCCCGTTGAGAAGCTGTCCTGCCCGCCAGCACAAAATGAGCGCGCTGCAGGCGAAAACATTGGCCAGCCATCTTCGTTTTCTAAGGATGTCTCTTGAGCCCTCAGTGAGACCCAGAGGCATCGGTGAAAGGGGGCAGCCCAAAGGCCTCACTTTGCTTTGAAGCCACCCTGCGCTGCAAGCAAAACATCTTTGTTTTTTAAGGAAGGGGCCCACGGGCACACTGGTACCTATGGGCACCTCGTTGCCTACCCCTGAGATACGGCCTTTGAGCCAACACAGCAGCCAGACTGCTGTCAGGCTCCGACAAACCACGCTTCAAGTCAAGCCGTGGAGAAAGCAAACCCCGAAGGCAGGGGGGCCGTTCGGTCGGTCGGCTGTGGCAGCTCCCACCGCCCCGGTTTCCCTCCGCTCGACGCGTCTGCCTACCTAGGAGCGCTCTACGGCCTGGCCCACCCGACAGTGGTGGTGGGGGGAAGCCTTCTAACCCTTTTTCGATCTCCGCTTAGGTCACAGGCAGAGTTAGCGTCAGAATCGTTTTCTTCTGGGACCATGCTCAGCCCCCCTACGTTTAGGTGAGAGGAGACAGAGGCCGGCCAGCTGGTGCCGTAGGATCGACTGTTCACAAGTTAAAAGCCTGCAAAAGGACCGGGGGGTGGGGGGAGATCCCAAATAGGTTACGGGCGCTGGACACGACTTGGGTTTCCCGCTGCCTTCGCCTTTGAAGTGATGCGCCCATCTTTGGGGTGAGCCTGCACCGCAACAAGCACGTAATTATTTTTCGGCCGGCAGCTCTTGCGCCGTTAACCCTTTCCACTCCGAAACCAGAGCCGATGGCCTCTCTTTGCTGAGCCAAAACAGCAGGCCAGGTGGGAGAAGCATCGTTTCAGAACGGCCTGGCGTTGGCCTCGTTCCGATTCTCCGCTCTGAGCTTTCTCGGCCTCAGGGGTGCCTCGTCCTGCCTTCCCCAACCTCCTGCTCTTCAAGTGGATTAAAACTACCACTCCCATATACCCCCGCCCTTCCTATCTGGAGGGCACCGGGTTGGGGGAGACTGGCTTTAAATCCGCCTTCCTCAACCTGGGGCGCTCCAGATGTGTTGGACTACAACTCCCAGAATGCCCCAGCCAGCTGGCTGGGGCATTCTGGGAGATGCAGTCCAACACATCTGGAGCGCCCCAGGTTGAGGAAGGCGGATTTAAATGATCAGAAATTGGAAGGGAAAGAGAAAAATGGAGTTGAAAAGCCCTGCTGGGGGGGTGGGGGGTGGAGAGGATCTGGCTAAGGCAGCAAGACACCGAATATTTGCTATCACCCACAGCCCTCCATTGCCCTGCCTCTTTACCCCCCGTTTTCACTTCCGGACATTTCGGACTCTGGTCTTCCGGGGAGGGGGGGCGGGACCTCTTCCTTTGGCATTGTGCATGACTTCAGCACGGAACTAAATCACATGACCTGCTGCATTGGGCGTTCCCTTGCTCATTCTGCTAAGCTAGGAGAGCCCTGGCCCTCAGCTCCACAGTCCTGCCCTGATGGCGTTGTCCCTCAACCAGGGATTTAAAGGCCCGCTTCCCCGGCGCGTTAATAGCCAATCAAACACACGGGGCTGGAGAATACACTTCATCCATTTCCTTCCGATACTGCAGTATGGGGGTGCTCTCCGGTTCCACAAGACGGAGGCGCCCAGAACAAAGGAATCTCACAGTATATATAGGCCCTGACTACAAGAGAGTGTTAGTCCCTTTCTAACCCTTCTATTGGTCAGTTCTGGATTAGCAAGTCAAGCTGCATTCAATTTTCAAGTTAAGGTGCACAATCTCAACGAGTCATAGGTTACATTGGATGCTCTATTGGTCGAAAGTTTTCCCCTTTGTCTGGTTAAGGAATGCAAATCTGGCATATAGCCATAGGTAGCCACCCTTTGGCAGAGAAGCCATCTTTAACCCTTGACACATTACATTCATCAGAGAGATGAAACCTCTCCCTGGGGCCATCAATGGCATTGCCCTTTACAACCGCCACCGCTTCTAAGGCTCAGCACTGGACCCCCAAGTGCCATTCCGCTCCCTGGTTCTCGGCCTTGGGAACGGGAGAGCCCTCTGCCGTAGCGGCTCCTGCCAACCCGGCCGTAACTAGGCTAGAAGAGCAAATAGTCCTGCCCCGTATAAGGCAGCTTCCTGTGCTGTTTGTTTTAGGGTAATAGCATAAGGTTCTAGTCCTCAAGGTAAAAAAAAAAAAAAAGAAGACATTTGCGAAAAGCAACCATCGATTTCTCGTGTAGATCTTGTGTTCCCTCTTGTGTTATGTCACAAACGTGCCGCCCCCGTGCCCTCTGCCTTGCCGTCTCCTTTCTTGGCTACCCCGACGTGTTTTGTCTGTTTTCAGCTGGGAAAGGCTGCAGGCAAAGGTGCGTAACTCAGCCTTCAAAAACAGGGTTGTCCTTGATGCAAAACGTTTGCGGGGCGGTGTGTGTGTGTGTGTCTTTCTCCCGTACAGCCAGCCGGCTCGTCAATGACAGAGGCTCTGTCTCTTAATCCTACACGTAGGTCACGGGGTGAAGAACTTCTCAGGTCAGACTACTTATCTGCGGAGGTAGCTAGTTCAGCATGCTTCCAAGTAGGTGAGACCTAATCTAGTCAGACCAAGGAGCGGCTGGCAGGGCTGCGTGGCCCGCGAGCGGTGGCCCGGGACGCCCGTGCAGCCTGCGAGGGGCGTTGGGAACCGGGCAGGGGGTGCCGCCGATCCCCGCACCCCGAGGCCGAATTCCTGCTCGGGTAGGCGGGAAGCCTGTGCAAAACGGGCAGAAAAGAGGCACGTCCACTAACACAGGGACGGCCTTTGCTTAACCATCCACGGAAGTGGTGCAGCGAAAAGGCAGGCTTGGCTTCCGTCTCACGCCGCCCGGCGTCGTTCGTTTTCCAGCCAAAGCTTTGACTAGGGGTGTGGGTTTTACGCCACCCAAGTCCCACGGCCTTTCTGGGCCAGCTTGGTGGGCCCCATTGCCCCACAGGCTGGGGGTCCATCCCCCCTCCCCCCGGCTTAATGGGGCCAAGTTCAAAACAACAGGCAGGAAGGGGACCCTACAACTGTCACGAAAACCGAAGAGACGGCTGAATGAGGCAGTGCCTGTCATCCCGACACATTTCGAGAGCGGCTTTTCTTTCCAGGGCTGCGTTTTTTGCAAACGGAACGCCGCTTTGGGAACGGTGGCTGGAAAAAATCCCAGCCGGAAGCCTTGGCCGACCGATCTCTTTGGGTGCACGGACTCTGGGGGCCGCAGCGGATTGAGTAAATCCTGCCAGTGACGGAGTGGCAGGCTGTTTGCCATTCAAGCGCCCCGTCCGGGAACTCTGGGGGCGCTGGTGCCAGCGTTAGCCCCTGCTGGGGGCCCCGGGATTGGAGCCAGGGCAAGCGGCTTGGCCGGATTGCCGCCATGAAACTTGGTGCGCGGAAGGTGGGGGGATTTTTTATTTTATTTTTTGGTAGCCCGTTGACGTGCAAAGGCACTAGAAGTCTGGGATAGAAATGTGTGGATGATTAAATATCTTCAAAGTGGATTTCCTCCAGGCGTTGCTCCTCCGGACCCCCGCAATCTAGCTGGCCTTGTGCCACAAGGTGTAGCCTGCTTTTTAGAGGGCTCGCTCATGCAACTAAGACAAGCGACGTTCTCCTTTTCTGGCAAAGTAGCCCTGCCGACGGCCTCCGTGAACCCTCGGTCGTTTTTGCCCGTTGCCTGCAACCGTAAGCCGGGGGTGGCTGCACGTCCTCTCCGAGAACACCTTTTAAGGTCTTCTTTCCTTCCTCCAGTGCTTCTCCAGGACCCTCCGTCCCCGGACGGCCGTCTGAGCTGACGGAGCAGTTCGAAGATTTGCCAGAGACCGAGATCAGCTTTGTAAGTTTCTTGTGCCCCCCCCCCTCCACGCCACGATTTGCCTACAGCTGCCTCGTTGACGCCGTTCTATGTTTTCAGCTAAGGGAAAGAGGGACCGTCTCTTGCCCGCAGGGCTTAAGCCAACCCCTCACAATCCTCCCTGGAAATCATAGCTGCTGGGGACTCCAAGGGAACATCTTCAAACTCTCAATTCTCTCTGCCCGAAGAGACCCGTTCCATGTTTTAAAATCTCCCGTCTTATCTCCAGGGCTGTTGCCTTTTGCTTTGAGATAGAGGGAGCTGGAGTAGCCTTACCTTTTCTCTTTTGATTGAGCTGGGGGGGGCGGTGTGCCACGACACGGGCTCTTTACAACCGGCCTGTCCACGGACACTCCCTGCTCAAGCTAAGCGCCACCACTTTATGAGCCTGAGGGGAGGGACCGACGCCACCTTTCTACAAACTATGTGGAGAAAGGGGTTAAACAGGAATCATTTCAGGAATAAAATAAAGTTCACAAACTTTGTTTCATAATACAACTTTTCAGACCCTTGTTCAAACCTCTCATCCAATCCTTTCTCTCTTCTCATACACGCTTTCCTGTCTCTCACACCTTCACTCTTGAACTTTATTATCCGGATTGGTTAATATACACCAACTGGCTATCTGCACCCTACACTCAAAAGACAATTCTCTTTACCCTGATCCTCTAATTCTCCCCTCGAACCAAAGTACTTTAAAAACAACACCCCCCACCCCTTATCACCTCAGTCATTCCCTATATATGTCCTCCTTTAGGGTGGATCCTTTAGGGTGGGTTCCTGCATTGAGCAGGGGGTTGGACTCGATGGCCTTGTAGGCCCCTTCCAACTCTGCTATTCTATGATTCCTAAAATATTCAATCTCCACCCACTCAGGTCCACATTCTAAACACAATAGACTTCCAAATCCTAGACATACATTAGGGAACTGACTTGTGGGGTGTGACGCCACAGCGGGTGTGTGATCTTCCCTCTTCGAAACCTGCCTGAGTCTCCTGTTCTTCTGTTTTACAGTGAACGGTCGCAGGGTCGACCGCTTTGGGCGTGAGCGGAAGGCTCCCTCGGCGTGGTCCGTGGGGCGACGGACCTGCAGCCCTTGGAGGACGCTGATGAACTCGGAACTGTCCTTCGACCTGAACAGAGAAAAGGCTGGGCTGCCGCTCCCCCTCCCAGCTGTGTAGTGTTTGTTCCCGACAAAGTCCTCTAGCTCTCCGAAGCCCCCCAGCCCCCCAGCTTTGTTACGGGAAACAAGCCCTGAGCGTGGAGGAGTTTCTCAGGCCGCCACTCGAGAAGGGACCGGCGCCCTTCCTCATGGCCCGAAACCCGCAGGGGGGCCGAACGTTTCAGCGCAGCTGCCACCAGTGCCGATAACTCTTCTCCGTGCCCCTGTTCCTCCACGGAGAGGGGCGCGTCGCCCGCTCAGAACCGTTGGCGAAGAGGAACGCCGTCTTTTGATTTTATAGCTTTCTAACGACGTTTTTTTTTTTTTTTAAACCCCCAACAGCCTCCCCGAATTGCCATATCACTTTTTGGTTTAAGTACGTGGTTTTTAGGCCAAGAAAACTTTGAGTGAACCCACCAAAAATAGTCTCGAGGAGATGCTTCCTCCTCCATGGTGACACAACGTGGGAGGCGTCTTCCTTGTTTTTAATCTTAGATCCACCGTTAATCTAGCTGGATGCCCATCTTGAGGGGATACAGGAAAGGAATCTCCCCGCTGCCCCCATCTAGACACACAAACGCGGTGCTCTACCCATTGGGGCTCATAGGAGGAATTTTCCAGCTCTTCAGCCTTTAAGTTACACTGTATGTAGGTCTGCAAAAACAGATACCATTTTTAAACCTTTAGTATTTTCCTAGCGGACCAAACTCCCTTACCCCTTGAGGAAGAGGAAAACTATTCCTGTTCTCAGTATTAAGTTCTTTAAAGGACGCAAACTTATAATACCTTTTTTAAAAAAAACAAAAATCTGAAAATCCCCTAGTTTCTGATTTCTTCTTTTTTTTTATAGCCGTACTCATCTTCGGTTTGACTAATTTCAGCTCCTTTCACTGTCGCTTTATACAAACGGCCAACGTTTTCTTCCCTTCCTTTTTATATAATGACAGGCGTGTTTTGTTTTGAACTTTCCTGTTGTGATGCTTTTTGGTTTTGGAAATTGCAACTTCTTTTCACTAGGAGGAAAGAGGACACGCCAATTGTATATCCCTAAGGAAGGAAGGTGCTTCTCAGCTCTTGGGATGTGTGATGTACTGATATATTTTTTAAAATACTTTGTCTACGTTAAAAAAAATAATGAGTTGAAATAATAGCCATTGCCCCCGCCATAGAATTTATATTTAACTCTCCTAAACCCCTTTTTAAAAAAATTGGGGGGAAAGAAATTCTCTTCCTTTCCTTCCCAACCACAGTTTTGAACATTTTTCTATCTGGAAAAAAAAATCTGCCTACAATAAGCAGTTTATAAGCTCTGTAGAGGGGGAGATTTCTTCCACTCAAATTCTATGTATAGCTGAATATCCGGCCCTACCAGCAGGATCTCAGGTTGAAGCGAAAAGCTATTTTTCTCCCCCTCCAGGAGCAGACTTTGCCCTATTAGCTCAATGCTTTAAAAACCAGAGTTTCAAACGAGCTTTTGGAATGCACATTGCCAACTAACAGCAACTGGGATTTCGTGTTGAATCTCAGTGGAGGCGTAAACAACATACCTTTTTTTAATGCTGAAAAAGACTGAGGAGACTTCTGAAAACATAGTTAAGAGATCAGGAAACCCCAGGCGTAAATGGTTCTATTTATTTTATTATTAAAAAGATGCCATTGCCTGCTGGTGTTGAGTGCAGAGACATAAGCAGGGACCTAGATCTTTTCCAGTAGTTTTTGATCGGTGGCGTGAAAAATACTAGCGTGAAGCCAAGTCCAGGACTCAGAATTGGGAGTATTCTTGTAAAGTTTAAAAAACCCACCCTTCCTCTTTCTTCCCCCGCCTCCTATGCCCCCAATTCTCTCAGAGTTATATTTTAAATAGCTGTCTATATTAGACACCCGTGACTTCAGAAATGCCCCCACTATTTTTGTCCTACAAGGAGGAAAAAGAGAACTTTCTCAATTCAGTTTTTCGTTCTGTTTTCTTTTCACGATGTTACTATTTATGAAGTTGTATTTAATTGTATTTCCCCCCACCTCCACCCCACTCGCTGGGGGAAATCAGCTTTTCGAGATGAAGTTTGGGAGGGAATGGACTTCTTTCTATAGCGTATTATTATAGACTTTGCTTTTTGACTGGCTTTATGGAAGCAGCAGGCAAGATGGTTGGTTTGCTTTTTAAAGAAGAAAACTACGACACCTTGGAACGGGTTGCGGAGTTCACGTCAGCTTTGCAATGGAGCCATGCTAGAAGCGGAAATGGACCTCGGCTTCTTCTTCAGCGCTGCGACGGATCTCCACCCTGTGAGTCGCCACTTCATGCAGCAGGATCTGGAGCACGTTTCTAGCGCAGAAGGAGGGCATTCGAGATCTCCAGGCATCCATCCATCTCACCGTGTCGTGGATTTTGTCACTTGAACCATGTAATACCTTTTTTTAAAAATTAATTTAAGCACATTATTGCCTATTCAAATGGATGTTGATTTCCCACCATCACTACCAAACCCCCACACCTGTTTTATCAGCCTTGTCTGTTGGAGTAAGACATAACACACAGTATGCTACTCGGTTCAATAAAGGTGTCTTCATTTCTTTTTCCTTAAGAGTGATGGCATGTTCAATCGTAGGATTTTACTGTAAGCGTTTTGCCGTGATTTGGGGATCCAGATATTTCAGACTCGGGGGCTCATGGCCAAATGGCCTCATCAGGTCCATGTCACAGCTGCCAATCCACTTCACATCTTCCTCCGAGCCCAGTCCACACAACTGCCCGGAGCACCTGGGAAGTGAAGGACACTGACGGCCCGAATACCAGGAGGGCCACAATTTACCCACCTCTGTCTCCTATCATGAGCTCACCAAAGTGAAATAATTTCCATCTTCTCTCTCTCTCCTTCCGCCTCCCTTCTCTGCCTCTGGATTCCCATCTGCAACACAGCTAGAAAAGACTGGTCTACCTTACAGGGTTGCTTTATCATGGACAGGAATTGCATCAAACAGCCTTGTGTGTATGATTAAAAAAAGCTGGTGTAGCATAAAGCATGGATGCTAAAAAGAGAGATCATCCCTGGTGCTGGATAAACATGTTAAAAACTATTTTATTCTTTAAATCCAAAAATGCTCTGCTCAACATTTCTGACATACCGTCCTTCCTCAGGAGCTGAAAACAGTTGCTGTTTCCATCTGCCTTTGCCAGCCATAACTGCGGGTGAAACGTTGAACAGAGCATTTTTTGATTTAAAGAATAAAAGTTTTTAACACGTTTATCAAGCACCAGGGTTGATCTCTCTTTTTAGCATCCACGCTTATTGGTGCGTTCCCCCCCCCTACATTGGCATAGTAGCATAAAGCAGCCTTCCCCGACATGGGATCCTCCAGCTGTGTGGGACTACAACTCCCATCAGGCCAGCATGCCAAATTGCTGGGAATGATGGGAAGTGTAATCCGGCCCATCTGGAAGGCACCACACTGGGGAAAGGCTGGTGTGATTACAAGACTAGTTTGCTTGTAGGGAGGCGCAGGGCTGAATCTCCGGTGCCCTTGAAGTGTTGACCCCTTTCTCTTGGCCTGATCCACCTCATGGGGTTGTCACAGAAGGATGGGATGGGGGCCTGCTCCTGCCCTGAGCAACAAGACCTAGAAACTCCAGGGCTCAGTAGTGAGGCCAACCCATGGCATCCTGTTTTTAAGCAGTGCACCATGCAAGTTGGAGAGTTTAAAAACAGGTAAAATCCAACCTAAGTCCTATTCAGAGTAGGCCCGTTGAAATGAATGGAACTTAAATTTGTTAACTCCCATTTATTTATTTAGAATATTTATATACCGCTCCCCATTGAAAAAAATTAACTGGTCTACTCTAAGCAGCAGTTAGGTTAGATTTTACCCCAGGCTGGCATGTAGGACAATGTAGAATAGCATTTTCCCCAAAGTCCTTAAGCAATTTTGGGGGAATGATTCCCATTACCTCTGACCTTGCCCATACTATGCTGGCTGGCTGGTGGGCATTGTAGTCCCAAACATCTGGGCCCCACTGAGGTGTGACATGTCAGGGCAGGCATTTTTATTCTGCCATTTCACTTACAAGAGAACTTGAGTCTATACCAAGATATTTTTAAGAGCAAAATCACAAGAACTGAAATAAAGCCATAGGATCAGTTAAAAATGGTATTTTGTGGTGGCAAAGAAGTCCGTAAATGACATTTTTGCAATCTGGGTCCTGACACACACATGTAAACATAAACACGTTCCCTGGTTACCATCAACCATGCTTTAACCTATTTTTGTCCAGCTCCTCACAGGAAAAGCAAGTTCACAGAGTCAGACCTAGTGGTCTTTAATTCATTCACTTTCCAAGAGTGCAAATCCCATTATCGCACCACTGGCTCTGCTGGCTCAGGCTGATAGGTGTTGCTGTCCCAACATCTGTAGGGCCACTTGCCAAGGTTTTAAAAAGCAACCCCCAAGTTGTAGCATCGTATTATATGTTGACCTTTGCAGACTCCGAGAGCCAGTGTTGAGTAGTCAGGTTTCTACCAACATTCCTCACAAGGTTAAGACGTTGCCATGAACTTGTTGGGTGGGTGGTGGGGATACAATTTTATTAATTTCTAATATCAAACTCCAATATGACACAACAGACCCAAAAGTAACAAATACTTGAATTCTTTGCAATAAGCAAAGCTCAAAAAACCCTTTTATTAAATGATAGGACAAGTCAGGAAGAAGCCAAACAAATTCTACTAGTGTTAAAAACGGTTCCTTCGCACCAAAGGCCCTTAAAGTTGAGCTAGAATATCCCTCATCCCTCATGTCAGATAGGATGCAGACTTCAATCTGTGCCCATATTACTTTGCTTTGCATACATGCTACTGTTTTAATGGCCAGTACCAAATCCTGTTTTCCAGCTCAATCAACCTTGGGACTAAACTCCTATAAACCCGTGTAGCATCAAAACCAAGGTTTTACTTCATTGAACAGAAACACCATTTGAATCACTGAAACTCTTAATTCCATTTACAGGCCCTGCCCACAACCCAAGACCGCTTAAATAAAACAAGACGCAAGAAACCACAGAACACACTGCCGCAAAATTACATTTATTTGGTCTGTTCATAGCAACCTTTATTGAGCTATTTTATTTAGGCACCTACTTCTTCCGTTCTCTCCACTGCAGGTGTCACTCAAAGCCATTTCTAGGCTGTAGTCTTCTCTCAGGTCCAGCCCTTTCTTCTGTCTTTAGCCTTTCATGTGGTTTCCTTGCCTTCAAGCCTACCTCTGCTTCCTCAAACTGGACTTTCTGAAGCTCTCCAGTACCAGCTAGTATCTCCCAGTCCATCTTCTGCCTTCTCTTTTAGACGTTTTGCTCCTGCTGTCAATTCACCTTTCTTCTTCCTCCAACCCTTTATATTCCTCTTCTTCTTCGTGTCCTTCCAGCCTTCTCTCTTCTTCTCCAAGCTCCTGCCGGTCAGATTCCACCTCCAAATGGCTCAAGAGGGCTGCGGTCTGGCTTATTTATCCTCTCCTGGCCTCGGCCTCTGGCCAATAACACGTGGCCACCTCGCAAGACCCCCCTTCTATTGGTCCTTACCCAAGAACCAATAGATAGCCTTTCTGAAGAACCCCCAAACACCAATCCGTTTCACCCCTTCTAATCCCCCTGAACTGTATAAATACCAGGGATACTTTCAGGACGGCCAACAATACTGCTGGTCTCAGGCAGCATAACTAAGGCCTCTGTTAGCCGTCAAGGCCCTCAATATACATTGTGAACCTTCACAGAGCTTTGAGGCCTAAATCAGAGGTGCTTTTACCTCATGGTTTACCTCAAACTCAAATTTTTAACCATTGAACAGAACATATAACTAGCCTCTTCTGCTCTGGGCCCCCTCAGATGTCTGGCCTTCAACTCCCATCATTCCCGTCTGGGATGGCCAAATGTAAGGAATGCTGGGAGTTGTAGTCCAAAACCTCTGCAGAGAAGCTGAATATAACCAAGTCAGGGTAATTCTTAGGCCCTCATCGTTTGATATTAAACCCTCGTAGATATGGGTTCTTCTCAACTTTTATCCTACTTCATGTGGGAGCCGGAATTGTGGTTGGTTTCGTTCCTTTGCTCTCTGCACCTGGGATTTGGGTTCATTGTGGAAGCCGCTATCCCACTTTCTGGAAACCCAATTGTTGTGGGATCCTAAGTCAGGCACATCTAACCAAAACGAAAATGGCTCCCTTTAGCTACTGATGCCAAAAACGACCCAAGTGGTTTTCATTTGAGTCATCTAATCCCAGGAAGGGATCCTTTAGGAAGATAGCTCTGGTTTGGGGGGACAGTTTCATGTTTTGTAGCAATCATGAGTCCCAGAAACTATGATGATGATGCTATCGGAGGCTAAAGGGAGATACGATACAGGTGTACAAAATTATCCGTGGTGTGGGTGAAAGTGAGTAGGGATACATTTTCTCTCTCATGTTACTAGAACACAAAGGGGGTCATCCCATGAAGCTGACTTGTGGGAGATTCAGGACAAATAAAAGGGAAAATGTCTTCACACAGTGCAGAGCTGAACTCTGGAACTCACTCCCACAAGATGTAGTGATGGCCACCCATTTGGAGGGCTTGAAAAGGGAGTTGGATCAATTCCTGGAGGAGGAGGAGGCTATCCATGGCTACTAGCCCTGATGGTTGTGTGCTCTCCAATATCTGAGGCAGTAAGCCTGTGTACACCAGTTGCTGGGGAACATGGGCGGGAGGGTGCTGTTGTACCCATGTAAGGTGGATTCCTGCACTGAGCAGGGGGTTGGACTCGATGGCTTTGTAGGCCCCTTCCAACTCTGCTATTCTAGGATTCCATGTCTTGCTTCTGGGTCAACAGCTGGGTGGCCACTGTGTGAATAGTGTGTTGGACAAGATGGAGCCTTGGTCTGATCCAGCATCAGGGCTCTGATGTTCTTTATTATTAGAGATCCATGTCTGTCTGTCTGTGTGTATCATGCACACACACAATTTTATTTATTTTAAGCAAAACCCTTCGATCTGCACCTTCAGCTGTGGTATCGTTTTGCTTTAAGACTTTTAACATTTCTGTTTTGCTAGTCCCTGCGTCTTATCTCCTTTTGGATACTAACTGCATCCTTTCCTGCTCCAGAAGAAGCTGTTTAATGCGTTAAAATAAAGAAAATGAAAAGTGTGTGTGTGTGAAATAAAGAGGAAGAGAGAGGGGGGTGGAAGGAAAGGGGGTGGATTAGGGTGACCATATGAAAAGGAGGACAGGGCTCCTGTACCTTTAACAGTTACATAGACAAGGGAATGTCAGCAGGTGTCATTTGTATGCATATTGCACCTGGTGAAATTTCCTCTTCATCACAACAGTTAAAGCTGCAGGAGCTATACTGCAGCTAAACTGTGACCAGATTTAAAAGAGGGCAGGGCACCTGCAGCTTGAACTGTTGTGATGAAGAGGAAATTTCTCCAGGTTCCCCATATATACAAATGACACCTGCTCAAATTCCCTTTTCAATGCAACTGTTAAAGATAGAGGAGCCCTGTCCTCCTTTTCATAGGGTCACCCTAGGTGGATGGAAAAGAGAGGAAGGAAGGAAAGGAAAGGAAAGAGAGAGGGGGAAGGAAGAGTGAGAGAGAGAAGGAAGGGGAAGGAAGGAAAGAAAAGAGAGATAGAGGAAGGATGGAAGGAAGGAAAAGAGAGAGGGGGAAGGAAGAGGGAGAGGGAGAAGGAAGGGGAAGGAAGGAAAGGGGGTGGAAGGAAAAGAGGGAGGAAGGAAAGGGGGTGGATGGAAAAGAGGGAGGAAGGAAAGGAAAGGAAAGAGAGAGGGGGAAGGAAGAGTGAGAGAGAGAAGGAAGGGGAAGGAAGGAAAAGGGGTGGAAGGAAAAGAGGGAGGAAGGAAAGGAAAGAGAGAGGGGGAAGGAAGAGTGAGAGAGAGAAGGAAGGGGAAGGAAGGAAAGAAAAGAGAGATAGAGGAAGGATGGAAGGAAGGAAAAGAGAGAGGGGGAAGGAAGAGGGAGAGGGAGAAGGAAGGGGAAGGAAGGAAAGGGGGTGGAAGGAAAAGAGGGAGGAAGGAAAGGGGGTGGATGGAAAAGAGGGAGGAAGGAAAGGAAAGGAAAGAGAGAGGGGGAAGGAAGAGTGAGAGAGAGAAGGAAGGGGAAGGAAGGAAAAGGGGTGGAAGGAAAAGAGGGAGGAAGGAAAGGAAAGAGAGAGGGGGAAGGAAGAGTGAGAGAGAGAAGGAAGGGGAAGGAAGGAAAGAAAAGAGAGATAGAGGAAGGATGGAAGGAAGGAAAAGAGAGAGGGGGAAGGAAGAGGGAGAGGGAGAAGGAAGGGGAAGGAAGGAAAGGGGGTGGAAGGAAAAGAGGGAGGAAGGAAAGGGGGTGGATGGAAAAGAGGGAGGAAGGAAAGGAAAGGAAAGAGAGAGGGGGAAGGAAGAGTGAGAGAGAGAAGGAAGGGGAAGGAAGGAAAAGGGGTGGAAGGAAAAGAGGGAGGAAGGAAAGGAAAGAGAGAGGGGGAAGGAAGAGTGAGAGAGAGAAGGAAGGGGAAGGAAGGAAAGAAAAGAGAGATAGAGGAAGGATGGAAGGAAGGAAAAGAGAGAGGGGGAAGGAAGAGGGAGAGGGAGAAGGAAGGGGAAGGAAGGAAAGGGGGTGGAAGGAAAAGAGGGAGGAAGGAAAGGGGGTGGATGGAAAAGAGGGAGGAAGGAAAGGAAAGGAAAGAGAGAGGGGGAAGGAAGAGTGAGAGAGAGAAGGAAGGGGAAGGAAGGAAAAGGGGTGGAAGGAAAAGAGGGAGGAAGGAAAGGAAAGAGAGAGGGGGAAGGAAGAGTGAGAGAGAGAAGGAAGGGGAAGGAAGGAAAGAAAAGAGAGATAGAGGAAGGATGGAAGGAAGGAAAAGAGAGAGGGGGAAGGAAGAGGGAGAGGGAGAAGGAAGGGGAAGGAAGGAAAGGGGGTGGAAGGAAAAGAGAGGGAGAAGGAAGGGGAAAGAGAGATAGAGGAAGGATGGAAGGAAGGAAAAGAGAGGGGGAAGGAAGAGTGAGAGAGAGGAAGAAAGAAAGGAGGGAGGAAGAGGAAGGAAGGACAGAAGAGCGAGTAAGGTAGGAAGGAAGGGCAGAAAGAGGGGCAGAAAGAAGCGAGAGAGAGGGAGGATGGCAAGGAGGAGGAGAGAGAGGGAGAAAGGGAGGGAGGGACGACAAACAGAAAGCCGGAAGCGTGCTCAGAGTCCGCCTCCCCGGCTTCTTCCTGGAGACCCGGCAGGAAGCGGGAACTACGCCTCCCGTGGGCCTCCGCGCGCGCCGGCCGGCCTGCCAAGAAGGGCCCCGCTGATTGGGCGAGCCCGGGCGGCCAGTCGGGCGAGAGGGAGCGTCAGAGCGGAGCAGGCAGAGGAAGGCGAGAAGGCAGGAGGCGGCCGCCGTGGTGTGTCCGGGGGCTGCTGGTGCCGGTGCCGAGGGGAAGCGGCCACGATGGTGTTGGAGAGCACCATGGTCTGGTGAGCGAGGGGGGGGGGAGGGGAGGCGGTCTCTGGGGGGGAGGGGAGGAGGAGATGCTGGGGGGGGAGGGGCGGAGGTTTCCCTGAGTCATGCTTGGGCCTAGTGGGGGGAGGGGAATGGGGGGGGCTTCTTTCGCGGGGTGGGGGGAGGGTCATGGGAGGGGGAGGGGAGGGGTGCCAAAGGGTTTGGGGGGGAGACTGCGCCGATTCCGGGGGGACAGGAGCAGGGAGGGGGGGCTGAAGGGAGAGTTTGGGGGGGCTAAAGGGGGAGGTTTGGGGGGGCTGCTCGGGGGGCGCCGATGGCCCCAGGGGGAGATTTTGAGGAGCGACGGAGTGCGTTGAAGAGGAGAGGAAGTGGGGGAGGTAAGAGGGGGAGGGGCTGGGGGGGCTAAAAGAGGGAGGGTTTGGGGGGCTCCTGGGTGGGTTGAGTGTCGGGGGGCAAAGGGAGGGGCTGGGGTGCAAATGAATAGATCTAAGGAGAGGAACTGGGTGTTAAAGCAGGACACGTGGGGTGGGGGGACCTACAGGCATTGGGGAGGGTTTTTGGGGGGGGCAAGGTGACACCCGCGGGGGCTCCGGTTTGCAGCGTTGGAGACCACCGGCTGGGCGTGGAGCAAAGCCCATCATCCTGCTCCCAGGGGGTGGGTGGGCCACTGGCGGTCCTGCAAGTCCCATCCGCCTTCGCCAGCAGCTGAGGGTGATGGGAATGGCAGGCTGGAACACCTGGAGGGCCACAAGCAGCCCACCCCGTCTGCGTGGCTTGCTGGTCGTGACGGCTCCACGTTCAAGGACTTCTAGATACCGGTGGGGTGTGCTTGTGTGTGTGTCAGGGGCTGTTCTTCACACCCGGCTTGTGGCCTGCCCAGTTGGACCCCTGCTCGGCGGCCGACAGAAGCAGAGTGCTGGACTAGGTTGCCCCACTTCAGTCTGAGCTAGCAAAGCTTAGAAGGTTTTATTAGCCATTATACTTAGGGAGTCGAACCTCCAGTTACAGCTGCAGCCTACCTTTGAATGCCAGTTGTTGGGGGACACTGGCGGGAGAGAGCTCTTGCCCTCCTGTCCTGAGCCCTTGAGCCCCATTTTTGATGGGAAGATGGAATATATAATATATATTTAATACCGTATTTCTTCGATTGTAAGACACCATTGATTGTAAGACGCACACTAATTTCAGTACCACCAACAGAAAAACACACACAACTAAGACACACCCGTGATTCTAAGACGCACCCCATTTTTAGAGATGTTTATATGGGGAAAAAAGTGTGTCTTAGAACCAACGAAATAGGGTGATAATTGAATAAACAAATAGGAATGGCCTTTAAGCACCTGTTTTGCCCCTGCAAAACTTTTGGTAAACTTAATGCATTCTTAGTATCCCCGTCCAAATGATTCTTAAAAGCGCCCTCACTTTGTGGGCCCGATTTTTTTCTTTCTTTTCCAAATGATGCCACCGCAAATTTTCCAAGCCTTGTTCTCAACCATAGATGGGGGAGGGGGAGACAGGTTGCTCCCCTAATTAAATAAATCAGGGCCCAGGATTTCATGTGTCTGTGTTTTTCTCTGCCATTTTGGGCGCTAAATCCACCAAACTGCATTTGCTCAAGCTTTCTTTTTATTACTTTGGCTCGTTAGCCTCTTTCTTCATAGAATTGCAGAGTTTTAAGGAGGCTATAAGGCCATCTAGTCCAACCCCCTGCTCAATGCAGGAACCCACTTTAAAGCATCCCTGACAGTTAGCTGTCCAGCTGCCTCCTGAATGCCTCTAGTGTGGGAGAGCCCACAACCTCCCTAAGTAACTGATTCCATTGTCATACTGCTCTAACCGTCAGGAAGGTTTTCCTGATGTCCAGCTGGAATCTGGCTTCCTGTAACTTGAGCCCGTTATTCCGTGTCCTGCACCCTGGGAGGATTGAGAAGAGATCCCGGCCCTCCTCTGTGTGACAACCTTTCAAGGTCTTGAAGAGGGCTATCCTGTCTCCCCTCAATCTTCTCTTCTCTAGGCTAAACAGGCCCAGTTCTTTCAATCTCTTCCATAGGGCTTTGTTTCCAGACCCCTGATCATCCTCGTTGCTCCCCTCCAGCTTGTCTGCATCCTTCTTGAAGTGTGGTGCCCAGAACTGGACACAATACTCAAGATGAGGCCTAACCAGGGCCGAATAGAGAGGAACAAATACCTCACGCAGTATGGAAGATTTGTTAGACTGTAAACTCATTGGGGCGGAGACTTCTCAATGCTCTGTACGTGGAATGCAGCTATGTGTTAAATCACGTGTCAAAACCCAGAATCCAGTTTTTAAGGGTGGGATTCCTTCTGCCATTGGAGACAACAAAATGGATTTAAAATGTGTGTCTTTTCTTTGGGGCATAGTTGAGTTCCTCCAGGAGGGGATCTACATTACTGCTTTTAAAGCGCTTTAAAGCACTTTGAAAACGTTTTGAAAACTGTATATGCAGTGTGTCCTGGGCCTCAACCGTTGTCAAAGCTGTTATAAAGCGCTTTAAAGCAGTAGTGTAGATCCTGCCCAGGTCTGTTCTCTCGGATAAGAAGGGGTGTTCGGCCAAACAGTTTGCATTTTGGACTGGCGGGGGGGGGGGGGGTTATTTGCGAAACTTTTGTAACAACAAAATTGGATGTCCCTGGCTCAAATTTCCCTTATACCAGGAATAGGTTGTGTTAGACAGCAACTGCCATGAGGCCTCGCCAACATAGCCAATGCTGAGGCATTATGGGAGTTCTGAGCCAAAACATCAGGAGGGCCACAATTTGCCCACCCCTGTCTTATATCATGAGCTCACCAAATAAGACAAATAATTTCCATCTTCTCTCTCTCCTTCCGCCTCCCTTCTCTGCCTCAGGACTCCCATCTGCAACACAGATAAAAAAGACGGGTCTACCTTACAGGGTTGCTTGTAAAGGCTGGAATGGATATCCCGTACGGGAATTGCATCGAACAGCTTTGCATGTGCGATGAAAAGCCAGTGTAGCATAAAGCAGCCTTCCCCGACGTGGGATCTTCTAGCTGTGTTGGACTCCAACTCCCATCAGACCTGGCCGGCATGCTTAATTGTCGGTGAATGATGGGATATGTAATCCAGCCGATCTGGAAGGCACCACATTGAGGGAAGGTTGTTGTAGTGATTACGAGACTATTTTGGTTGCAGGGAGGCTCAGGGCTGAATCTCCGGTGCCCTTGAAGCGTTGACTCCTTTCTCTCAGCCCGATCTACCTTGCAGGGTTGTCGCGGAAGGGTGGGATGGGGGCCTGTTCCCTGCCCCCAACTCCGTGGAGCGCACAGGATGCAAACGGGCGATCTCCGTGTCTCTCTCTCTCTCCCCCCTTCAGTGTCGACAACAGCGAGTTCATGAGGAACGGGGACTTTTTGCCGACCCGCCTCCAGGCTCAGCAGGACGCGGTCAATATCGTCTGTCACTCAAAGACCCGCAGCAATCCCGAAAACAACGTCGGCCTCATCACTTTAGCCAAGTACGTTCCAGGCAAAGGCCTCGCTTTAAAAAAGAGCGGAGCGGTGCAGCAGGGGGGTCACTGGGACACGTTGTCCAATGCATCGGAAGGGCGCTAGGCTGGGCAAGACCCCTTAACCTGACTGTGGAACGGCCTGCCGGAGGAGATTCGTCAGCTTAAAGCTCTCTCAGAGTTTAAGACAGCCGTAAAGACTAGCCTCTTCCAGCAGGCCTACCCAGAGGAATTATAAAGCTAAGAAATTTAAGATGCTGTGCTTGTAATTTTAATATTGTATTCGTTTTATATGCTCTTTTAACTAATGTTATGGATTATGTTGTGGTTGGTGTCGATCCAGAGGGAGAGGCGGGTAATAAATAAATATATTATTATTGTTATTGTTATTAACCGGGCTGTCAAGCTGAGTCTTTCAGGAGAGAAAGGCAAGGCGCCCGGCCTCCTTCAAGCCCCAGATGCCCTCGGCTAGCCTTCCCCAATCTCAAAGCCTTTGAAATGGCTTGGACTACAACCCCCATCAGCCCCAGCCATGACGCAGCTCGTCGCTGGTAAGCCAGGATCCGCCCGCAATCCTGGCTTGCCCGTCATGTGCGAACGGGGCCGCTGATTCAACCACAATCCGTTTGGAGAAATGTTTCAGGGGACTTCCCTCACAGCAGCTCCTCGTTTGGAGACGCTCCACCGAGACCAACACCCCCGTGTGCGTCTCTTTCAGTAACTGCGAGGTGTTGACCACTCTGACCCCGGACACGGGCCGCATCCTGTCCAAGCTGCACTCGGTGCAGCCCAAGGGGAAGATCACCTTCTGCACAGGGATTCGCGTGGCTCACGTAAGTTGCCTCCTCTCCGTTCGCCAGCGGACGATTCTTGAATTGATCTTTAAGTTTCGGTTTTGGGTGCGGGAGTCTTCCAAACTGCATTGGTTGGGTAAATGGAGTTATTGTTTTGTTTCTTTATTTACAAAATGTGTATTCTGCCTCCATATCTGAAATGGATTCCAGAGCAGGGAACATAAGAAGCAAAGCAGTAAAAGATACAAAGTTTAAAACACCATAAAAATTACACTTTATGAAAAACAGAACGCCAATAAAAAATGTGGCTGGTCGGTTAAGGAATAGAGCTGTTTTCAGGAAGCGCCGGAAGGAATACAACGTTGGCACCTGCCTGACCTCCAAAGGCAAGGAATTCCATAGGAAGGGGGCCACCACACTGAAGGCTCTGCTCTTGGTAGACTCAAGTGGGACCATAAGTCCATGAGGAATCCACCAGGACCATGCCCTCAGTGACCAGGCACGTTGGTAGTGGAGAAGGTATCCAGACACTGGCACCAAAACAATAAACCTTACTATTCCATTGCGGCATTCTAGTTTTGGACATATCCAGTTGTTTTCTGCCCGCTCAGGCTGCTGTTTGAGTGAGTTCACTGACACACACCCTTTGGTTTCGGTTTCATTCTACTCTTGTGTTTTTTAATCTGATCCAGAAACCGGATTAGATTAAAGGGTTTGGATTGAATTATGGGCCTGTCGGGGGTCTGAAAGGCAGGGCCAACGATCCCTAAAATAAAACACAATCAACCAGAGCTGTGGACATCGGCGTCTATGTTCTGTGTTTGATAAGCCACTCTGGGATGCGAAGATCCTTCTGGCTTTTTTTTAAAAAAAAAAGCAAGGAAGAAATGAAATAAAGAGTAAATAAATTCGGAGAGGTTTTTGAGTACTCTTTGTGTAACTCGGTTCTTCTCTTCCAGTTGGCTTTGAAACACCGTCAAGGCAAGAACCACAAAATGCGTATCATTGCCTTCGTGGGGAGCCCGGTGGAGGATAACGAGAAAGACGTGAGTGATTCTCAGACCGTGGAGGCCTTCAGAGCGTCTGATATATATTTTTCCTTGGGTGCCTTTTCCGTTTTTTTTTTAAAAAACATACATTTTCTGCCCTGTCCCTTCGTGGTGGGAGCGCAATTGTACCTTTTGACCCTCGTTGCAGCCCTGTGGGGTGGGCGAAACACACACACACACACACACGCACACTGGTTGAAGGTCAAACACAGTTTCATGGCTAAGCAACGGTTTAGACCAGATCTCAATCCCAACAAGTCCAATTCTCTAGCCGCTAAAAATGTCCACCTCTGCAGGTGTGTGGAAGCTAGCGGGTGCTCCTGCTGCTGCAGTTTTAATCTTCCTTTCGCGTCAGCCATGTACCAAGCGCTGTGAAAAATCACAGAATGGTACGGGCCTCTCCGGGAGGGGCCACCTTGCAAATATTTGGGGTGGCGGGGGGGGGGGGGCGCCTCCCTGGTCTTCTGCCCAGCGTACTGTTTCTCTCGCCCTTGTTGTTTATTCGTTCAGTCACTTCCGACTCTTCGTGACTTCATGGACCAGCCCACGCCAGAGCTTTCTGTCGGCCGTCGCCACCCCTAGCTCCCCCAAGGTCAAGTCTGTCACCTCCAGAATATCATCCATCCACCTTGCCCTTGGTCGGCCCCTCTTCCTTTTGCCTTCCACTTTCCCTAGCATCAGCCTCTTCTCCAGGGTGTCCTGTCTTCTCATTATGTGGCCAAAGTACTTCAGTTTTGCCTTTAATACCCTTCCCTCAAGTGAGCAGTCTGGCTTTATTTCCTGGAGTATGGACTGGTTTGATCTTCTTGCAGTCCACGGCACTCTCAGCATTTTCCTTCAGCACCACAGTTCAAAAGCATCTCTCTTCCTTCGCTCAGCTTTCTCTCGCCCTACCTATCCTTAATCCCTGCTGCTGCCGAAAGCCTCATTCCGGGCTCCCTTGTGTTGAAATTAGTAGCTCCAGGGCCGGCCTGATCATGCAAGCAAACGACGCGATGGCCCAAGATCCCCAGCAGCACGGGAGGGGGTAGTCCTTCAGGTGCGCGAGCGACACAGACGAGTTTCCCTTTTGCCCAAATTGGCAAAACGCCCAGCATCGCTCCAAGGCCGCTGCCCCGCCTTCGTCCGGAGTCTCTTCCTTCCGGTTTGTAACGGGCTCCCTTTCTTGCAGCTGGTGAAGTTGGCCAAGCGCCTGAAGAAGGAGAAGGTGAACGTGGACATCATCAACTTCGGAGAAGAGGTGAGGCGGCTGAGCCTGGGGCAGGGACGAGGGAGACGCGTGGCCCTCCGGATGTCACAGGACTCCATCTGCCATTATCTGTCACCATTGGCTAGATTACATTTTTTGTGACGCTCTGTTCAATGTGTTATCTGCCTCCCTTGCTAGATTTACCCGTGTAATTTACCATCGGTGAAACAAGAACAATAATAATAAATTTCTTACCTGCCTCTCCCTCTGGATCAAGGCGGGGCACAACACGAATACAAAACACCACAAATACATATAATTGATTAAAAAGATTTAAACCTAATACATTATTAAAAGGCAGCACATGATTAAAAGGCATCTTAAAATTCAACTGGGGAGGCCTTCCGGAAGAGATCAGTCTTTATAGCTTTCTTAAATTCCAGAAAACTGTTAAGTTGACGAATTTCTGCCGGCAGGCCACTCCACAGTCTGGGAGCGGCAGAAGAGAAGGTCCTCTGGGTAACAGTTGTCAGCCTAGTTTTTGCTGACTGGAGTAAATTCTCCCCAGAGGACCTGAGTGTGCGGGGCGGATTGTATGGGAGAAGGCGATCCTGCAAGTAACCTGGACCCAAACCATGTAGAGCTTTAAAGGTAATAAGCAACACTTTCTACTTCGCCTGGAAACTAATTGGCAGCCAGTGAAGAGATTTTAAAGCTGGTGTAATGTGGTCAGCCGTAGGTGTGCCGTAGACAGACCATCCTGGCTGCCGTGTTTTGAACTTGTTGAAGTTTCTGGACTAGGCACAAAGGTAGCCCCATGTAGAGCGCGTTGCAGAAGTCGAGCAACTTTAAAGGTAAATCCTCTGCATGGGTAGACAGAAAAAGATGTCCTAAAACTCCCAGCATTCCCCAGCCAGCTGGCTGGGGGATGCTGGGAGTTGTAGGGCACCTTTTTCTGTCTACCCATGCATAGGATTGTACCCTAAAGAATTCTCCCTAAGCGTAGTCAATGCAATTTCCTTTGAGTCATCCATTTCTTCACCTCATACATTTTGCGCTCGACGTCATTTCCCCATATTTTCCATCCTCCTGACATCCTGGTGTGAACCGCCCAGAGAGCTCTGGCTATTGGGCGGTATAGAAATGTAATAAATAAATGAAATTGTATCTGTGTCACGAAGCCGTGAATAAATGTTAGAAGTGGACCCTTCTCTATAAACCATCTCTTCCACTGGAACACATTCAAATTTTGTCAAATTTCTACTCACACTTCTATCTTCCTGTCGGCTTTGTAATAAAAATCACAGATTTGATCCAGGAGAATCCAGTTCCCTGCAGCGTTTCTTTCCTTTTTAAAATTATTCTTGTTTCCCCCCCACCGCCTACCTATGCATAGGGTTTCACCTTTAAAGTTGTTTCACCGATCTGGCGAGGAAAGCAAACGCAAATTATACGAAGTGCCACGAAAATTGTTACCTAGCCAATAAAACAGAATATAAAAATTTACAGTAAAGGAGCATTAAAGGAGCCAGAGCTAATAAAACCAAATAATATAATAGTCCTAATAATAAAAAAAATGTTCTCCTGCAGCTTTTTTCCCTACTGTTAATGGTTTAATAAGTTTTTAGCTGTGTACGTTATTTATTATTTTATAACCTTTGGTTTTATCTGTCCAGCGCCTTGAGATCCCAACAATATGGGGCAGGATACAATTTAATAAATAATATTAGGTAAAGCTTTACTTTTAATAAGCCTCGTGTGGCGCAGAGCAGTTAAGCAGCAGTTTCTGCAGCTGAAACTCTCCCCATGGCCTGAGTTTGATCCCAGCAGAAGCTGGTTTCAGGCAGCCAGCTCGGGTCGACTCAGCCTTCCATCCTCCCGAGGTCGGTAAAATGAGTACCCAGTTAGCTGGGGGAAAGTGAATAACGGCCGGGGAAGGCAACGGCAAACCACCCCGCTATAAGGCCTGCCAAGAAAACGTCAGCGAAAGCTGGCGTCCCTCCAAGAGTCAGTAATGACTCAGTGCTTGCACGAGAGGTTCCTTTCCTTTTTTTTTACTTTTTAATTGTGCTGTGTGGCCCACCATAGCCGATGGTCAAGGCTGATGGGAATTGCAGTCCTCCAACTTCCAGAGGGCTGCATCTGTCCGGTCCCCCGTGGTCTGTGGCTCTTGAAGTTGGCAGGGATACCCTGTGGTTTCTCTCTTGTCTTTCTGAACCAGCCACCCACTTTTTCTCTTTCCAGGAAGCCAACACCGATAAGCTGACAGCCTTCATCAACACCCTGAATGGCAAAGACGGCACGGGCTCCCACCTGGTGACGGTGCCTCCAGGGCCCAGCCTTGCCGATGCCCTCATCAGCTCCCCGATCCTCGCCGGGGAGGGGGGTGCCATGCTGGGCCTGGGGGCCAGTGACTTCGAGTTCGGGGTGGACCCCAGCGCCGACCCAGAACTAGCTCTGGTAAGTGCCGCAGGCAGCAAGTGGCTGGAGAAAGAGCACGTTGAGGAGGCAGGGCCTGCATCTCATTGGCCCCCTCTTATTTCTCCAGGCCCTCCGAGTTTCGATGGAGGAGCAACGGCAGAGGCAGGAGGAGGAGGCCCGGAGAGCCGCGGCAGCATCCGCCGCTGAAGCTGGAATTCCAGCCACCGGCGGGGATGGTAAGGAAACGGCCCGGGAGGTGACCTTCCTTTCCTGAGTCAAACAGTTTTGTCATGAACCCAGTCGTGTGGGTTTCCCAGAAACTCTTTTATTTTTTATTTTTTTAATGATTTTATTTATTACTACATAAAATACAAACCAACATAACAATTAACATCCCAATACCTAACAAATTACTTGAATATATAATTATTAACATATAATACTTTATCATAACATAATCCAACATAATTCAACATAATAACAAGTGCTCCCCCTTCCCTCCAGGATCATTCCTGTTTCCAAAATCTTAAGACCTCTTCTGCTGGCGGTTTCCCACTTCCCTTAGAAAACACAAATGTTAGGAGCTGTTTCCAAATTTCCTCAAAATCGTTCGGTTTTGCTATACCTCTTCTCACTTTAATGTTACATCCCAGAAACTCTTTTAAAAACAAACCAAGCCAATCCCAAACACGAAGAAGTCATTGTAACAGCGGGCCTGTTCAGACCACGCGCTAAGCCACGGTTAGGCCATTAACCCTTTTGCAGCAAAAACGGTTCGTGACCGTCTTCAAACCGTGGCGGTTCAAAATGCTGAACCGCCGCAGGGTAGCGTGTCGTCAGAACAGGCTCAATTCGTTAAATACGGTCACACCCGTACATTATCAGTTCCTCTGCAGAGAACACCGTTAGAATATCGTCTCTCTCGTTCGGCGTCGTTCGCTGGTCTCCCGGGAAAATCTCGCGTTGAAATCTTGCTGCTTCTGTTGACGTCGGGCCAATTTTGGTTCGCGTCGAAACGTTTTCTGATGCTCTCTAGGGTGGGGCCTGCAGAACCTCAGGCCTGGGGCCCCGGTCCAGCGCTCTGGGGTTCCCCAGCTGGCAACGGCCCCTTCCCTCACCGCACCCCGTTTGCCCCCACAACTGATCATTTAATGGTTCCTAGAAGGTTCTAGAGCAGCCTTCCTCAACCTGGGGCGCTCCAGATGTGTTGGACTGCATCTCCTGGGAGGTGCAGTCCAACACATCTGGAGCGCCCCAGGTTGAGGAAGGCTGATCTAGAGCATGCTATGATACCACTCTCTGAAGTGGTGGAGGATGCTTCTTGCATCAGGGAAGCATTCCTTCGCCATTCCCTCTGGGATGGAGGTGCACGATTAGTCAGGATGTATACAACACAGTGGCTGGGGCATTCTGGGAGATGCAGTCCAACACATCTGGAGCGCCCCAGGTTGAGGAAGGCTGCTCTAGAACCTTCTAGGAACCATTAAATGATCAGTTGTGGGGGCAAACGGGGTGCGGTGAGGGAAGGGGCCGTTGCTTTCAGCCTTAAGGCGTGTTCTGACGTAGTGCCTTTATTTTACTTGTTCTTCAACATTCAAGATAACGACGATAATTTCTTACCCGCCTCTCCCTTTGGATCAAGAACGAGGGGCAACATTAGTACGGCAATTCAGCATAAATCACATGTGTAAAATTAATTAAAAGCGCCTATAAAACCAATACAATTCTATGATGAGGATCGTTTCTTACCTGCCTCTCCACTTGGATCGAGGCGGGGAACAACGTTAGTACAACAGTACAATATAAATCAAGTACATGGAATTAATTAGGATGTTTTTAACAGTGTATGCTAAGTTTTTAATCTGTATTTTATGCTTGCTGCTGTTCCCTGCCTCGATCCAGTTGGAGAGGCGGGTAAGAATTATTATTATTACCGTATTGCTTGGATTCTAAGACGCACTCCATTTTTAGAGCTGTTTATTTAGGGGGAAAAGTGCGTCTTAGAATCGAAGAAATACGGTATTATATTAATTAAAAGAGCCTATAAAACCAGTACAATGTTAAAATAACAATTGGGACATCTTAAAATTCTTAGGTTTAAAATTCACGATGGGTAGACCTATAGGAAGAGGTGACGCTACCCTACGGTCGGTTTTTTCTCCCACAACCATTTGATCTGAAATACTCAAGGGGGGGAAACCTGAAAGCACCCTTGACGTGATTTCTTTGCACGTCTTTTATCAACCGCTTGGGATCTGCCTGAGCCCCTGTGCGTATATACGGGTGGGGCGGGGCAGTCCCATTTCTATGCTCCCATACCTCTTGGGAGCTGATAATCTGGGGAGCTGAGACTGGCGAGGCAGGATTCGAACTCGAAGCCGGGCCTTTTGATTTCAGCCGGCCCTTCTAGGTTGTCCTGGACCTCAATGGCCGTGCTGCCGGGGGTTGATGGAAGTTGTAGCGCCACCCCTGTGGAGGGGACCAGAATGGGAAGGCTGATCTATCGGGGGACGCTACTGATGTATGCCTCTTCCCCCAAACCCGGTGCCAGATTCAGACGACGCCCTGCTCAAGATGACCATCGGACAACAGGACTTCGGCCGAGCCGGCCTGCCAGACCTCAGCACCATGACCGAAGAGGAGCAGATCGCCTACGCCATGCAGATGTCTCTCCAAGGAGCCGGTGAGCAGCGGGTCAGGGCACGCCCCTCCCCAGACCAGCAGCGGCACGTTTGCCGCAGCGTGACGAGGCGGGCGGTTTCACATTTTGCAGGCCCGGCTGCTGAGGCGGCTTCTCCGTTGGATGTGTGTGCAGCTGGGGCCCTCGGATGGCGTAGTCAGGTTTTTTCTCCTCTGGCAAAACACTAGAGCAGTTATCCACAAGTCCTGCGTGGCAAGGAAGTGAACCACCAACAGGTGCCTGTTACTGTTCTTGGCTCATCTCCGAGCAGTCCGAGGTCGTGCCCAGAACAGTGAAACACAGGGAAGCCGGGTCCTCTCTCTGTGGGTGAAGAACTCCTCCACTCAACGCCCTGTAAAATTAAAAAAATAGTTCAGGATGTAAGACAGAAGAAGGCTGCCATGTTCAGGGAACATCTTGCTGGGTTTGGGTGGGCCCATGTCAGTCGAAATAGATTGCCCTGCACCAAGCAAAGGGGGGACTGGGTTGTGTGCAAACTGGGTTTGTAGCAATACTACAAACGAGAAGGATCTTGGAATTGTAGATCACAAGCTGAATAGGAGCCAACAGTGCGATATGGCTGCAAGAAAGGCAAAGGCAGATGCTATTTTGGCTGCATTAATAGAAGTATAGCTTCCAAATCGCATGAGGTACTGGTTCCTCTCTATTCGGCCCTGGTTAGGCCTCATCTAGAGTATTGCGTCCAATTCTGGGCTCCACAATTCAAGAAGGACGCAGACAAGCTGGAGCGTGGTCAGAGGAGGGCAACCAGGATGATCAGGGGTCTGGAAACAAAGCCCTAGGAAGAGAGACTGAAAGAACATGTTTAGCCTGGAGAAGAGAAGATGGAGGGGAGACATGATAGCACTCTTCAAATACTTAAAAGGTTGTCACACAGAGGAGGGCCAGGATCTCTTCTCGATCCTCCCAGAGTGCAGGACACGGAATAATGAGCTCAAGTTAAAGGAAGCCAGATTCCATCTGGACATCAGGAAAAACTTCCTGACTGTTAGAGCAGTACGACAATGGAACCAGTTACCTAGGGTGGTTGTGGGCTCTCCCAGACTAGAGGCTTTCAAGAGGCAGCTGGACAACCATCTGTCAGGGATGCTTTAGGGTGGATTCCTGCATTGAGCAGGGGGTTGGATTGGATAGCTTTATAGACCCCTTCCAACTCTACTATTCTATTATTCTATGTAGAGTTCTGGGAGCTGTGACCACACCTTTGATTGTTTGGATTTTCAATTGCAATTTTATGTTGCAGATATATTGCCCGCATTTCTTAGTAATTCAAGGCAGCTAATAGTAAAAAAAAGACCACACTCACACTACTCAGCAACAGTGTAATTCCAATGGCCATTGGCCTAGCTGTCTCCTCCACCCACCCAGATAGACAATGGACTGTTAGCCCTGATAGGAAGCTTCCACGTTCGGGGGCAGTCTACCACATACTGCATGCCGTGCTTGTGAGGTTCCCCAGGCATCCGTAGCTGCTGGAGACAGCGCACTGGGTTCGACAGGCAGCTGATCAGATCTAGCAAAGCCGTGTCCTTCAGAGACTATTGTTTACAGGGGGTGATTGGAGGGTAAGAGCAGAGGTTCAAGTATAGAGATCGGTGGGAGGGGGGCGGCCAGGGACCCAGCAAGAAACAAGGGAACCCTCCTTTCTTCAAACGAAACCTTCACGGCCCGCGCTTCGTTCCGCTGGTGAAAGTTGGCCCGTCTTTGCGGGTTCTGCTGCAGAAGGGGACCGCTAGCTAAATCCGCGTCTTCTCTTTGCCTTCAGAGTTCGGGCAAGGCGAGTCGGCCGAGGTGGACAGCACCGCTGACATGGACACGTCAGAGCCCACCAAGGTTTGTGGCTACGGAGGGCCAAACTGGGTGGAGGCTAAGCGCCTGGCACCAGCACACAAACACACCCCAAATCCGCTTGCCAGAGGCGAAGGCGTCTGACAGCACACGGGCAGAGGCCCTCCCTGGGGCTCCTCTTTCTCGCAACCGTTTGGAGAAGCTGAGAAACAGCCTGGGGCCCCTCGGCCGCCATTTCCTGGCTTCTCCGCCCCTCCTGTGTAAATCGGAAAGGGTCCTCATCACCACCCCCCTCCCGAAGTCCACTGTGCCTGCCAAAGGGCTCAGGGGAGTGCCGTTGGCCACACGAAACCGCGGCTCGGATCTTGAACCTACATTTCGTGGACCCCCAGTCTGAGTTTTAAATACTTCGCAGAAGCTATGGCCGGTGTGCAACTTCGTGCATTTTTTTAATTACTTTTTTTAATATCAGTTAGCATTTATTAATCATAATGTTTAACAATTAGCATTTATTAATCATAATAATCATGATGTTTAAATAATATGAGCCTCGTGTGGCGCAGGGCGGTAAAGCAGCAGTTTCTGCAGCCGAAACTCTCCCCACGGCCTGAGTTCGATCCCAGTGGAAGCTGGTTTCAGGCAGCCGGCTCGGGTCGACTCAGCCTTCCATCCTCCCGAGGTCGGTAAAATGAGTACCCAGTTAGCTGGGAGAAAGGGAATAATGGCCGGGGAAGGCAACGGCAAACCACCCCGCTATAAGGCCTGCCAAGAAAACGTCAGCGAAAGCCAGCGTCCCTCCAAGAGTCAGTAATGACTCCGTGCTTGCACAAGAGGTTCCTTTCCTTTCCTTAAATAACATCAATTAGAATCTGATGATGATGATGTTCAAGTAACACAGCATTTAGTGATAAAAATGAAGTTTAAATAATATCAATTAGCATTTAATAATAGTATTGATATTTAAATACGATCTACTCGGATTAAATGAAGTTTAACTAATATCTATATTTAATAATAACAATGTTTAAATAATAACTAATAGAATTTAATAACGAGGATGATGATGTTTAAATAACAATTAGCATTTAATGATGATGACGTTTAAATAATGTAAAGCAGCAAATAATAATAATAATAATAATAATATAAAGTGACCATATGGAAAGGAGTAAAGGGCTCCTGTATCTCCAGCAGTTGTATAGAAAAGGGAATTTCAGCAGGTGCCACCCGTAGGTGGAACTTCGTGTATTTTGACGGCTTTGCAGAGCTTTGATACTGCAGTTGCGGGGGTGGGTAAAATCCCGCAAAGCAGCAAAGTCTCCCCACTGCAGGGAATTCTGGCTAGCAATTCTTTCCCCGAGATTTTATGAGCTTGACCACGGTGGTACAGGCATTGGTAACCTCAAGGCTGGATTACTGCAACGTGCTCTATGTGGGGCTGCCCTTGAAGCTGCTCCGGAAGCTGGAGCTAGTGCAGAATGCTGCAGCTCGGCCGTTGTCTGGAGCTGCCCCTTTCCAGCATGGAACTCCTCTGCTGAGGGAACTGCACTGGCTGCCTGTTCACTACCGGGCCAGGTTGAAGGTTCTTGTACTTGTGTACAAAGCCCTAAACCACTTGGGACCAGGATACCTGAGAGAGCACCTTCTCCCTTACCAACCTGCCCGGTCACTGAGGTCATCCGAGGGCCTGCTCCTGGTGGTTCCACCTAGATCCATCCTCCGATTGGAATCCACCAGGGGAAGAGCCTTCAGCGTGGTGGCCCCCCTCTTGTGGAATTCCCTGCCTCTGGAGGTCAGGCAGGCTCCGACCTTGTACTCCTTTCGGCGCCTCCTGAAAACATCTTTATTCCAAGAAGCCTTTCTTTAACATGCAGCCTTGGATTTCTGATTTTTGCTTCTTTTTAAATTTTGTTTTAACTGTTTTATCCTGTTTTTATTTTCATTTTACCTTGTACACCGCTCCGAATTTTTTTCAATGGGGAGCGGTATATAAATATTCTAAATAAATAAATAATTAAATAATATGTGGCCTCCGGCGCACCGCAGCCGCATAGGGACGAGAGCCACGCCTGCACCGAGGGCGTTTGATTCCGTGGGCGCTTCCCAGGGCTGCCTCCGCAAAGTGTGACCCCGTGCGAAGGGAGCTAAACGTAGGAAGCTGCCTGATCCTGGCATCGGTTCCCAGGCAGTGATACAAGAGGATAAAAAGACAGAGCAAATTTGGGTACGAATTCTTTCTACACTGTCGTTACAACAACCTGGGTAGGTTCGTGGCTGACGTGGCCGTCCTGTGCCAGGAGGCACGTTGTGTCCGGTCCCGACTGAGCCGACGGAGGAGGCCTCGCGGCCCCGCTTCTCCCTCGGATGCAGCCGGGTGGGGTGGCCATCGATGATGGCTCCATCCCTTTCAGGACTAAAAGCCAGTCCAGGCCTGGCTAACGGGGGAGGCTTCCCTGACTCGCCTCTCCCTCAGGTGCAGCCAGGCTGCAGGACAAAGCCGTGCTAGTAACGGTTGTCCCAGCCCGGCCGACGGAGGGGGCCACGCTGTCTCAGGGCAACCGTTCGCTGAAACACACGGCCTTGGGGGTTGATGCCAGTTCTACCCCCCCCCCCCCGCAACAAAAAATCACCGTGCTTTGGTCTTATTTTGTTCCGTTGTATTTCAAGCTCTTCCTCCCGCGTCTCCCCTCCCCCCCCAGGAAGAAGACGATTACGACGTGATGCAAGACCCCGAGTTCCTCCAGAGCGTGCTGGAAAACCTGCCGGGGGTCGACCCCAACAACGAGGCCATCCGCAACGCCATGGGCTCCCTGGCCTCGCAGGCTTCCAAGGAGAACAAAGACAAGAAAGAGGAGGAGAAGAAATGATAAGGGGAGTGGGCTTCGGCCCTTTGTTCACGTCTCCCCCCACCCCACCCCCCCGGGTGCAGTCAGGGCATTTCTCTCTTCTGCATGACCAGGGTTCACGCAGCTTCATAACCGTTCGTTACATAATCTTTCCTCTCCGGGCTAGCTGGTGGATCGGGGGTGGGTGGGGGGGACAGTCGTTGGTGTGGGTGGGTGGCTAGGATCTTTTTTGGGGGGGGGGTTGTGGTTTAACAGATAATAAAAAAACACAAACCTTTTCCCCATGCATTCCCCTTTTATTTTTAAGCGAATGCCTCAAACTCCGTTCTTTTTCTGTGTGGGATCCCAGCTTGGACGGTTGAGAATCGCGGTTCTTTTCGCCGTTGCAGGAGAACGTCATCCGGTTTTGCAGGTTTTTGCACGGAGAGGCGATTTTACGGGAGGAAATGGGGTCCGTCTTGGCCCCCCTCCCGGGGCAAAGGGTCGAAGACGCACGGCTGAAAAGTCGGGGGCTTACCGTGACTTTTCCAGCCAGAGCGAGGTCAGCCCGGCTCTTCGCCAGTCTGCATTCACTCGGAGCCGCTCCGGGGGCGTTCCCGGGCGGAAGGCGACCTCGTATTGGTCGCCAAAAGCCGCGAGACGGGGAGAGGGTGGGCACGGCGAACCTCAGCCTCTCTTCATTAGGACAAGTTGCCGCTGCTTCGCACCAGCGAGATTGCGGGGTTAAGTGGTAGAGCTGCACCAACGCAGCACCGTGAAGACAACCCAAATGACCCTGACGGATTTGTCCATCCGAGCTGAGGTCTTGGAGCCCTTCGGCCTTAAAAGCCTGCCTTTGAATCCCTGCCCGTTCAACAGTGCCCCCTCCTTTCCCCCCCACATCAGGCTGTTCTTCCTTAACAGCTACATGGCAGGCAGGACTCAACATGATCCTTCCCACGCTGGCAATAACCATTATCTATTGAATCTGGCCAGTGCAGATGAATGAGACTCTGGTTTCGTTTGGTTGTTTGATAGGAACGTTTGGTTGAAGACATTTGCAAATGTCTTCGAAAATGGAAAGAACTTGAGATATTTATTTTTAAATCGAACGTGGGAGGAAGCGAAAATGAGAGATTTGGCCATTCCTAATTGAAATTATTTCCGGCGACAGGTGAGCTGATCTGCGTCGGTCTAAGAGTCTCCCTTGCGTCTGATGAAGAGTTCTAGGAACTCCGGAGCTCATGTATTGCCTCATAAATACCATTTTTCAGTGTGGAACTGAAAAAGACCGTCACATCTGTAACTCCGCCCAGTGTTGGCTCTGGCCCCGCCCACTACTGGAATGGTCCCCTGCTATAAACCAACCTAAGTGGGTTTGCTAAGAGTGAGTGCTTGACCTGCTTTTATATTTCGTCACGTTTACGACCTTTTTTTTCTTTCCCAGTGGGGAATAGCGGTCGCTCAGACCCTATCAGGGAAAATCTGATGGATCCTTCCCAGGCGATTGTCTGTGCTCCTGCAGGCGTTAGAATTTTCTGAATCTAGTTTGCTTTTGCAGAATGAATTACTACTACCTTGTGGCTTTTGGACGAAAGAGAGAAAATAATTACATTCTCCATCCCGCAAGTCTATATGTAATTAATGCAAATTGGGATTATTCCTTTTTCTCGAGGGGGGATACTGAGCACTGAACCGTAGTCTCTAACCAAGGGAAATATTTGGCCAACTGGCGTAGGTCGCTTCTGCTGGAATCGTCCACCCATTTCTCCTGCCCCCAGGAATCATAGAATCATAGAATAGCAGAGTTGGAAGAGGCCTCTAAGGCCATCAAGTCCAACCCCCTGCTCAAGGCAGGAATCCACCCTAAAGCATCCCTGACAGATGGTTGCCCAGCTGCCTCTTGAAGGCCTCTAGGGTGGGAGAGCCCACCACCTCCCTAGGTCACTGGTTCCATTGTCGTACTGCTCTAACAGTCAGGAAGTTTTTCCTGATGTCCAGCTGGAATCTGGCTCCCTTTAACTTGAGCCCGTTATTCTGTGTCCTGCACTCTGGGAGGATCGAGAAGAGATCCTGGCCCTCCTCTGTGTGACAACCTTTTAAGTATTTGAAGAGTGCTATCATGTCTCCCCTCCATCTTCTCTTCTCCAGGCTAAACATGCCCAGTTCTTTCAGTCTCTCTTCATAAGGCTTTGTTTCCAGACCCCTGATCATCCTGGTTGTCCTCCTCTGAACACGCTCCAGCTTGTCTGCATCCTTCTTGAATTGTGGAGCCCAGAACTGGACGCAATACTCTAGATGAGGCCTATCCAGGGCCTAATAGAGAGGAACCAGTACCTCACATGATTTGGAAGCTCTACTTCTATTAATGCAGCCCAAAATAGCATTTGCCTTTTTTGCAGCCCTATCACACTGTTGGCTCATATTCAGCTTGTGATCTACAACAATTCCAAGATCCTTCTCGTTTGTAGTATTGCTGAGCCAAGTATCCCCCATCTTGTAACTGTGCATTTGGTTTCTATTTCCTAAATGTAGAACCCAAATGCACAATTACAAGATGGGAGATACTTGTATCAATACAAAGGAAGTTATCCTTTGCTCGATTCAGAGCTAAAAATGTGTGTGTTTACTAATTATTTTTTTTTGAACACCAGGTTCTCTTAAGCTGAACCACATTCTGAGTTTGGTAAAGATTTGTGGCTCCTCCAACCCCTATTTTATAACAAACGGATCACACGCCTTCGTTATATTTATTTTTATTGCTACTGGTTTGGTTATTACAAGGGTCAAGGAGCAGGAACACTTGAGCTGACGCACCCCTTCCAATGGCCAAGGCATAGTCCGCGGCGACGGACTTACATTTGTGCCAAGAACACGCACAAGAGCTGAAGCTTTTATCACGTGCCGGAATTTTTGGGTGGTGGTGGGGTTAACGGTGGTCTGTGTAACTTTCCGACTCGTTCTAAGCAAATCTGCCCATGGGGTGCCTTGGAGAAGCTGCAAAGAAATGAAGAAGTAAATAAGAGACGGTCGGACTTAATTCTGGCAGCTGAATATGTGAGAGCCGAGGACTTCAGTGTGGAACGCGTGCCATGTTGGAGAGGCGTGACGCAATTCTCTTTCCCCATAAGGGGGCGCATGTCCCATCCAATAGGGGAGACTTTGGAGGGGTCTATACCACAGCGGTAAGAGTCCCTTTGCACCCATCTTTGCAAATGGCAGGGTGGTTTTAATTCTAGCAGGGACTTGAGCTAATTTTTCCTTGAAATTAGCCGCCTCCTTTTATCAGCTTGCACTGCAGAGAAGGCAGAAGGAAAACACCGAACCGCTGTGCGATAAGAGCTGGAAAAGTCTGTTTTAGTCGAGATTCACTGGGCAGCTTTAAAAGATTTAATGCTGCTTGTTGCGCTTTCAAGCTTGTTTTATTTTTAAATCAATACGTTGGTTCTATCAGGCGGAATGTTCTGTGTGTACAGGTTTGGAAGACTGTATTTTTATTCTACCCCACCTTGAAGGCCTCATGAGCGTTCGTCCCGGGAGCTGGGGAACATGGGCGGGAGGGTGCTGTTGCACTTGTGTCCTGCTTGTGGGTCCCTGGTTGACAGATGGTCGGCCACTGTGTGAACAGACCCTGGGTCTGATCCACCTCTTCTGAGCTCAGGCTTTTGCCACGAGGGAACTTCGGAGACGGCCCTGCCATGGCCAGGATGCTGCTAGGTGAAATGAGTTCCCACCTCAGCCTGCCCAGCTAGCGAGAGAGAGAGAATCTTTGTGCATTTACTCGCCCCAGCTCTTTTCAGGATTGGGACCGGATTCTTGCCCCTTGGCAAAGTCTGCCACACTTTCCTCTCTGTGGGGCCCACACCTCTTTTGCTTGCGGGAAGCTGTGATTTCTGCATAGAAATACGCGAACGGGCTCCCGGGTCGTGAGCGAAAGCTTTGAGGGGATCCCGCTGGCTCGAACCACAGCTCCATCGCTTTGTCCCCACGGCAGCCAACGAGACACCCCAGGGAAGCCCGCAGAGCTTCGGCTATTGGGCGGTATAAAAATGTAACCGCCCAGAGAGCTTCGGCTATTGGGCGGTATAAAAATGTAATAAATAAATAAATAAATAAATAATAAATAAAGCAGCTATCTTACGTTCGTTCCCCAGCCACTGGGAATGTGCTGCTAGACTGCCACTGACTTGAGAGGCTCCATATAGCCATTGTGGCAACAGACCATCTCTTCCCCCGGTCGGTCTGATCCCCTTTCTAAGCCAGTGCTCCGCACCTTGGCCAGCTCCTTTGAGAGTTCTGTCTGGTTCTGACCAAAACCTGGAGCGAATTCACCGCCCCACTGACATGAGAGTCACCAGCCTCTGCTGCTACCACGTTAATTTTGTCTTGCAACTGGACTAGATGGCCTTCTGGGGCCTCCCCGCCGCCGTACAAAAGAAAACCAGCGTTTTACAAACTACATCTGTTGGGGGTTGGGTTGGCAGAGCCCGGCATCCCTTAAACTGGCATAGCGCCCCCTCTTCTCCCCACCTGTGAACCAGGTATGCTCTGGCCTGACTCACGTGCGAAACTGTTGACCAGGTAGGTGGGTTTGTTGCTGCACAGCAAGGTGGTGAGGCTGCCCAAGGATCCGGTCCCGACAATCTGCACCTCCGAGGTCACCCCCAGCGTGGCGTTTTTCTGGGGCGACATTGGAACGCGGGTGAGCAAAACCGGTGTTCGTTTTGGTGGCTTGCTCCGGCACGCGACTCCCTGCTCGCAGAAAGTTTCCCGCAGCTTTGCCGTAGGGCAAGAACCCACCCGCTCACCCATGCCAGCCAACGCTGACCCAGAACATCAGTGAACCGCCCAGAGAGCTTCGGCTATTAGGCGGTATAAAAATGTAATAAATAAATAAATACCAAGACAGCTTGGAAATAGCTCTCTAATTCCTGGCAGGAGGGGAGCGGTTCAGATGCCTCCATTTTCCGGGCCACGCAGCCTTCTGGTTGGCCGTGATATACCATCAGGTGCTGGGGAGGGGGGAGCAAAGAGGAGAAGTGGTCACTCTGGTCCAATAGCCAAATCTTTTAGGTCTCTGTCTTTTCCTCTTCCCCCGTAAGGACTGACTTTGTCTAGGTATCCTATCTGTCCTCTCATTCCCCTTACACTTTTAGTGGCTCCTGCCATGCTGCTTTTCTGTCCTAGCAAATACGAGCTAAACCACTCTTATCGTTCCACTTGGGTGAAGAAGTAAATGCACTCCTGTGCTGTTCAATAACCTCTAAGGCAGGGGGGGCAGTCAACGTGGTGCCCCCAGATACCTTACTGGCAACTGGGACTGCTGTGAAACAGGTTTTGGCTGGTGCTGAGAACCGGGTTTAAAGGACTTCTCTTGGACTCATTCCTTTGGGCAGGTTACTTGTCCTTTGCCACGCGTGCCGTGGCAGCCATTTTGCGGTGGCGCCCAGGACCGTGCCGGCTGCATTTTGAACAGCATCACACGTTGATGTGTTTTGTCAAGGGTTTGTTATATCTCAGCCTTGATTATTCATTTGAGCTACACTGGAAGATTTTAAGCTGCACTAAAGTGATTTGAGCGTGCGTAAAAGAACTCTCCTCCACGGTGTGGGTCACCTGATAACAGGTATGGCCTTCTGCTTGGATGAATGGCAAAGACTTTTCTTTCTCTTTTTATCCCTGCAGGGCTTTTGACCTGCTGCATCAATCCCTTTCCTATTTATTGCTCTTGGTTATTTAGCTAGCTGCTGTTTTCATATTCTTGGGTTGGTTTTGTACATGTATTATCGCTGTCTTCTTTTTTTTAAAAAAAAAAATCTTAGCCACTTTGGTTTCTTTCTGAAGATCAAGCACGATATAGTTTTTGAATATATAAAGTCTGCATCCACCTTAGTGCAATTCAACTAACCCTGATGCATCTGGTTATTTTTTTATGTTGGAAAATAACCTCTAGCCCTGGCAATAGTTAAGGGAAATGATTCCATGCACTTCAGTCCACCTTAGTGTGGTTCAATTAACTCTAATGTACTTCAGGTAACCTTAAGGAAACGCCACCAAAAAGCAGCGCCCTCGTCAGCCCCTTCAATGACCCCCCCACACACACACACCTTAAACCTGGCCCTGCTGTGGATGGCACAACTCACGTTTCTCAAATCGCAGGTGATACCTGGTGCCACGCCCTGCTCCCCCAGTTCGCTGAGAGCCAGCAAGAGGGAAGCTTCATTCTGAACGTTGACTTGGGGAGGCAGGTAGCTGAAGGTGTCTCTCTGGAGCGTGGGGAGAAGAAACGGGGGCAGTTTAAGATAAGGTTATTGTTGTGAAAGGTGCAGAAATCCCAGGATGGCTAAATATGGAGAGGTGGTTCTGGGAACCCAGCCTAGTACAACATATGTGCTCTAACACACCTATGTTTCAAAACCCCGCCTGCCCCGGAATAATCGCCTCCTCTTTAAATTGAGTTTACTCCATTAACTAATTATGCTTTTCAAATTTCAAAAGCGGAACAGGAAGCTGGGGGGGGGGGGCGTGTGTGGAAGTGCAGAAAAGAGCAATTAAAATGATCAGGGGACTGGAGCATCTCCCCTATGAGGGGAGGTTACAACAGCTAGGATCGTTTAGCTCGGAAAAAAGGAGGCTCAGAGATTTATAAAATCATGCCTGGTGCAGCGAATGTGGATAGGGAGACATTTTTCTCCCTCTCCCATAATGCGAGAACCCAGGCTCATCCCTTGAAGCTGATTGGTGGGAAATTCAGGACAGATCAAAGGAAGGACTTCTTCACACAGCGCAGAGTTAAATTATGGAACTCACTGCCACAAGATGTAGTGATGGCCACCGATTTGGATGGCTTGAAAAGGGGGTTGGTTAAATTCCTGGAGGAAAAGGCCATCCATGGCGTCTAGCCCTGATGGCTGTGTGCTACCTCGAGTATCCCAGGCAGTAAGCCTGTGTGCACCAGTTGCTGGGGAACATGGGCGGGAGGGTGCTGTTGCACCATGTCCTGCTTTGTGGGTCCCTGGTTGACACCTGGCTGGCCCCTGTGTGAACAGAGTGGTGGCCTAGATCAGCCTTCCTCAACCTGGGGCCCTCCAGATGTGTTGGACTGCATCTCCCAGAATGCCCCAGCCAGCGGCTGGGGCATTCTGGGAGTTGTAGTCCAACACATCTGGAGCGCCCTGGGTTGAGGAAGGCTGGTCTAGATGGACCCTTGGTCTGATCCAGCATTAGGGCTCTTCTCTTTGTTAGTTGTTGGGGGACCCGTTCCCTGAAATTGAACGAGCGCTGGTGATTTCAGGAGGGCGTTGGACAGCTTCAAAAAAGGGTGAGGAAAAGGGTGTCCGAAATTACCATATAAGACAGAACAACTTCTCTGTGATGAGGATTTGGGACTTTTTTTACTTTAAGGGGAAGGAGGACAACGAGGGCATGACGAGAGAGGTTTAGAAAACGATGCAGCATAGCCAAAAGTAGAGAGAGGTTTTCTCTCTCTTCCAAGTTTCTGAACAGTGCGGGTATAGAACCATAGAATAGCAGAGTTGGAAGGGGCCTACAAGGCCATTGAGTCCAACCCCCTGCTCAATGCAGGAATCCACCCTAAAGCATCCCTGACAGATGCTTGTCCAGCTGCCTCTTGAAGGCCTCCAGTGTGGGACAGCCCACAACCTCCCTAGTTAACTGGTTCCATTGTCGTACTTCTCTAACAGTCAGTTTCCAGGGACTAGCTGGATTAACATGTTGTAGCAAAATAAAAGCAGAACGTGTAATGTAGTGCCTTATGGGAATGCCAGTTCATGATGGTATACAACTGGTGAATCCAGAAGGCACTCTGGTCCACAAACGCTTATTAATTCGTTATTTTTCTTTCTTTTTCTCCAAAATCGTATTCATCAAGTCTTTTGTAACAGCCTATTAAGCCCCAGCTGTTAGGGGACTTCTCTATTTTCTGTTATAGCTTATTTTCAAAAATCAATCTGCTAGTCCTCAAGGTGCCACAAAACGCTAAAATTGCAACCGGGCGGCATAGAAATGTAAGAAACGAACCAAAGCAGTGAGGCAACTGACGGTTGGACTACAACTCCCTTCAGCCCAGGCCAGCAGAGCCAACGGTGAGGATGATGGGAGTTGTGAGCCAAAACACGAGGGCCGCAAGTCGCCCACACCTGCTCTGAAAGTTATTCCTCGTCCAATGTGATGAATCTTTGAGACGCCGCAATCCGCGATGGCTTCCCATCGCACCTGTGTGATGGTCTTTGTGATAAAGTCCACCTCCATCGCTGATCAGTGTCCAGTTCGCCACCATTACGCGGGCTGGGAATTTTTATCGGTCAAGAACCATAGAATGGCGGAGTTGGAAGGGATCCCAAGCATCATCTAGTCAAACCCTCTTCAGGGTGCAGGAAAACTAATTCAACCATCCCTGAGAGGTGGCTGCCCAGCCTCTTCTTAGAAACCTCCAGAGATGGCGAACCAGTGAATTCTGCAATGTGTGTGTCAATGAAGAATGGGGTCTGTTTCGTGACTTTGTCCTGGGCCTGGTATAATGCTGCTTAGAGAGTGAAGAAAGATATAATTTCTCCTACTCTTGGTGTAATAAGAGATCTGTCAAAATATGACACCTAGAATTAGAATTTCTGTTGTGATTAATCATGTCCACTCATTGCAGTAATGCTGCCATTTCTCACCACTGCATAAAACCAGTGAGATGCGATATATGCGTAAGAAAAAGGCATTTGGAGAACTACAGTGGAAGCGGTTATCTTCTGCATTGTAAGGCATTTTGCCTGTGGAAAAAGTCTTGCTTCTGCTATCTACGTTTGAATTGATATTAAGAAGTGAAACTCTATGTCCAGAGACAAATTCTGCATAACTTTCTTCAGATTAAAAGGAAGCAGAAGGGGCAACAGTTCTTGCCAGATAATGGCTTTCATTTCAGCGTTCTATCTTCCATTTCTTCAGACATTAAAAGCTATTTCAGTAAGTAAATCATATAAGAATTCAGAAACACAGTTCTACGAAGTGTTAGGGGAAGAGTTAGGGGAACGAGCTATTCCATCCTCATTATAAAACAAATACTCACGAAGATCCTGCTAATTGCGCTTTGTTAGAAGGATATTTAAACTTTGTACATTTGTTTTAATGTCTACTGTTTTCAACTTTTGTAAACCGCCCAGAGAGCTTCAGCTGTGGGGTGGTATATAAATGCAATAAATAAATAAATAAATAAATAAACCACCAACCTCCAGAGGTAGACTGTACCATCAGGAAGAGGAATCCCCCTTCCCAAAACTCCACCACCACCCTCACCTGGTTCCCGTACCTGCATGCAGGCTGTTCGACCCAGGTATGTTGCCAGGAGGACGCCCACAATGCTGATGGCAAGTGCTGAGACAGCTCCCACCGTCATGATCACCAGTTTGCGGATTGACGCCCCGGCCGGTTCGGCCAACTCGAGACTCGAATGGAGGGTCTGAAGGAAAAGATGGCGGGGAAAGAAGAGAGCAAGAAAATTTAGTATCTCAAAGGCTGCTTGGATGTTGTTAACTTCCCCTCCACCCCATTCTAAAGGTTCGAATACCTCTCCGAGAGACTTAATTACTGGAAGTGTGTGGAGTTCGCATGGAGTTCGGAACATCCGATCCGTCTGTGTTTCACGGATTGACAGGTGCTTTTCTTTCAGCCCTCCCCTCATTGGTGGAACTGGATTTTTCTCTATTTCCTGAATTCGCGCTAATTCACACTTGCGAAAATGTGCAACCCCCATGCTTTTAGCCTCTGGGGGAAATGCACATTTTTGTCCAGTGTTTTTTATTATTATTATTATTATTTTGCGTATGTTTCCGTGATGAAAACTGCGTAAAATTCCAGAAAGGTTAAAAAAAAATCAAAACGGTCAAGGCTACGGAATCTGTGCGACCTGGGAAAATCCGGTCTGCTGGGGAATCCACAGTTCGAATTCATAATCCAAGCTCATTTGATTCCGTTGAGGATTTCTCCGACGCCGCGAAGTGAAAGCTTTGATTTAAAATATGTTGGCCTTTTTTTTTTTTGGCATAGTTACTGATTTCAATAATGTTATTCGGATGATGTGGGGTGTTGCTGGTTCTCACCCAGGAAGGCAAACCATCATTTCTGACACAACTTGGGGTGGAATGTTATGAACACACCTGTAAAAAGGTATCCAAGGGACCTCTACCTTGTACGCCAGGGCTGGTCTGAAGTACAGATTGTGACTTGGCTACCTGTGGAAATCACCTGTCGATTGAGCTACGAGGACCTACTCTCTTCGGAAAGCAGAAATTTGTTGCTTCATCATGCAACGATGCAAGTAAAACTCTTAACTCTTATTTGATTTCAGAGCACTAATTCTACGCCGTCTCTATAAACAGATAACTCACTTTATCCATCCCAAGAATGATGCATTTCTCGACTCCTGGTAAACCGGAGAGGGGAAGTGTTTTGGAAGAATTTTCTTTTAATGGGCTTTCACTGGTTCACACCGCAGTGATCCTAATCTGTTTAAACTAGCGAAATGTTGGATTTCTCCAGATTTGGGGGTAACTTCACCTCCCCAAAACTGGGAGAACTGATTTATTAACACTCGTATGGGTTTTTTGAATATGACTGAATGCAAAAAGGTAAAATCCTAAAAGGATGGGCACTTTCCCCTGCAGAACCCCACAGTCCAAAAACCAATACAATTTTTTTCCCCCAAAAGGAGAAACATCAGTAGCATAACTTGAGATTTCTGGTTTCTCCTTCTCCTGAGCACAACCCCGTCTCAGTGGCCATCTCTCTCTCTCTCTCTCTCTCTCTCTCTCTCTCTCTCTCTCTCTCTCTCTCTCTCTCTCTCTCTGCCTTCTTTCTGATCCCAGACATCTGGATACGTCTGTGGCCGCTCTGCAGCAAAAGAAAACCACTCTGTGCATGCTTAAAAGCACTCTTTGCCTGTTTGAGAACCAAGCCCCTGGAAATGAACGTTGGCACATCGGCACCTGTATGTGTTGACGCTGCTTTGGATTTTGTTTCCACACACACACACACCGGCAAGATTTTGACACTTTCAACAGCAGGCAGAAATCCAGCTGGTGTAACTTCCCCCAGCGCAGTGATGGGGACAGCTTCCCACAGTGGATTTCTGCCTGTCACACCATTACAGGACTCCTAACAGAAAAGGTGGTGGCCTCCTCTCTTTATACCATGGCTCTGTTAAATCTACTTACGTAGGGGGGGCTTTTGAGGTGCAGCCCTCCTGGCCACGAATCGGGGCTCTTCTCCTCCGTTGCCATTTTCTCTTGATGGGGAGAAGGTGGAACCGAGCGGACTCGGAGTGAGGACAGCGGTTCCCCCAGCGCCTTTTATAAAGTCCCTCGCCTGCCTGGCCCGGAGCCAAATCAAACAATACCTTTCTGTGCATTTTCCAGCCCCACACCTTAGCCGGAGTAATTCTGGCCTTCCTTGAGGGAGAGGAGCTTTGGTGTCACCCCACCCTCCACAAAAATACCTGCTGCCCAACAGGCGTGAAAGGTCCAGCCATGGACTTAATTCTGTTTCCACTTGTCAACCACTTCCTTTTGTGTTTGTATATTCCTTGGCGCGCTTTGAAGATGGAAACATTGGGAAGGTTTTTTGCAACATGTTTGGAGAAAGATAAGAGGCCCCTGAGGAAGGAAAGTCCTTTCATAAATGCACTGGGCATAATAAAAGTCTTTTCAGGCACCCCAGAATATTTTCTCTCCTGTTTTGGGATGCATAAGTGCCTCCTCTTGTTATATCCGTCAATTCCTTGGGGCACCATCAACCAATTTATGAGGCTGAAATTGGAACTGGAAACTACCTTTGGCTTCTGTATGTTATTTTTTCCTAGAACAACAAAGCAAGACGTACCCTTTAGCAACAATTAATTAAAAGAGACAGGTTTATTGTGGTATCATAGTTATACAGAGCAAGATATACAGTTTGTGATTGCTCTGTGGAAATTTCAAATGTATACAAGATCAGCACAGTGGTCATTCACACCAGCAGTAATGTTCAGTGCAATATTCCTGGTAATTTAACACCTGTAGTGGGAGGGAGAGCCTTAGTTGTGATTTAGTCCCAAACGGATAGAATTCCAATTCGCTAATACATTCCAGTTCGGCAATTTCACAACAGAGGAGGCTTCGAGTCAAGACTGAGTTTTCCTCTGCTGCTGCAGTGGTTGAGACAATCATCCAAGCTTCCAATGCTCATCTAACACCTCCAGTGAGAGAGAGAGAGAGAAATGACCTTGATCCCCATTAAGCCCTGAAATGATCAAATCGAACTTGCTGATAAATTGTAATCCAGGAATTTCACATTGGAGGTGGCTCCCTTTCGAAGGGTTGAGAGCAAAGGTTTCCTATCCGAACACAGCAATTCATCCTAACTTGGTGTTGCTGATTTATTGCCCGTTCCCGCTGTTATGTGCACTTGTACACGTTTGGGGCACTATGTAGAAATATCACAGCTTTCGCATCGCGCACTCTTACGTATGGCCTTTTGGGTGCCACTGTTTTGCTGTCCCGACTCTTCTAGCCCTGTCTCACCCCTTCTAGCCCACAAAAATGTCGGCCTCCATAAATCCGTTAGCCTTTAAGACGAGACAGACCTGCACAGTTGCACCTCTGCAAAGATTTAAGACGTAGCACAATCAACACACACGGTACAGCTTTACAGGAGAGCACAAACAATAGACGAGGTCCCTGAGCCCAGGAATTCGTGACCTAAATTTCAACCATGCAGGAGATGGAGAGACAGAAAGGAAGGGAGGCAGGTTGGATTTTTGTTCAAACCGTCAGTTCCCCCAAAGGATATCAAGTTAGACTTGAGAGCCGGCAGAGCCAGGTTCGAATCCTCTTATGTCTTGGACATTCTAACTCTGTGGCTTTAGGCAAGTCTTTCTCTTGGTCTCAAGCCTCCCATCTATAAAATGGGAACAACGGTGTTAGATGAAAACTAGCCTGTTGCTGTAGAGGCTTTAAAAAATAAATAGTTGGGTGTTCTTTATTTTTATTGTTGTTTCAATGGTACTTTAAATTTATTTGCTTTTTATTTTAATTACATTTTTATTTTAACCTTGGTATTATTGTTAGCTGCCTTAGTGCCATGGTTGGTTGGAAAAGTGGGATAAAAGCAAAGGAATAAAACCTCACTGGGTGGTTGTGAGTGTACATAACATATTTTATTTATTTATTTAAGACTATAAGCCATTAAAAGGCACTCCAGCAATTACCAAGGTAGCTAGAATCCCATGATTGGCTCAGCAATACTACAAACGAGAAGGATCTTGGAATTGTTGTAGATCACAAGCTGAATAGGAGCCAACAGTGCGATATGGCTGCAAGAAAGGCAAATGCTATTTGGGGCTGCATTAATAGAAGTAGAGCTTCCAAATCACAGGAAGCCAGATTCCGGCTGGACATCAGGAAAAACTTCCTGACTGTTAGAGCAGTATGACAATGGAATCAGTTACTTAGGGAGGTGGTGGGCTCTCTCACACTAGAGGCCTTCAAGAGGCAGCTGGACAGCCACCTGTCAGGGATGCTTTAGGGTGGATTCCTGCATTGAGCAGGGGGTTGGACTCGATGGCCTTGTAGGCCCCTTCCAACTCTGCTATTCTATGATTCTATGATTTAAGCAGCTTAGTCCTCTGTAAGAAAGGCTTGAGTGTGCTTTGAGGCTATGTGGCAGGCAGAAGTCCAACTAGTGCAGCTTCCCCAGCACAGCAGCTATGTGATAGGCAGGTATTCATCAGGTGAAGCGTTCCCCCCAAGCCTTAAATGCCTGGAGAAGCTTTACCTGATAAACTTCATTTTGCCTCTCCGGCTTTGTTTCAGCTGGCTAGCCAACGTCCTTCTCGGTTTTCGGCCGCCCCGCTCAGGTTCCTCCATCCAGCATCCTGGGGGGAAAAAGACCTTTTCAAAAGGCAGGCCGCAGCCTGATAACCTAGCCGTCGCAAATGCACAAGGTCTTCTACAAACGAGGCCCTGTGTCCCAGGGAAAGTGCCACGTCAGGATCTGCTCGGAAAACGGCCAAGAAAAGGGCCTCTGCTTTAGGCGGCCGGGTGGTGGGGAGGAGAAGAAAGACCCTGGTTTTCAAACGAGCACAAAAGGAAGATTGTTTATGCGAGGTTGCGCCTGAGCTGAGTTGCAATTATCAGCAAGGACGGGGCCCTGGATCAGGGGAGATAAAAAAATCACTGTGCTCCTTTCGCCAGGCGGGAAGACAAAGGCTCTCTTAAGGAGAGGCAACAGGAGCCCTGGACAACGTTGCTTGTTTTAACCCGATGAGAGCCATCTTTAAAAGCCTGCGAAAAGTTGGCTTTGTAGGGCAATTGCCAGGGCCCAATAGGGTGACCCTATGGAAAGGAGGACCGGGCTCCTGTATCTTGAACAGCCGAATAGATAAGGACATTTCAGCAGGTGTCACTTGTGTGTACATGGTGCACGTGCCTCTGAAGTTAGTGCAGTTCGAAAGCTTACATGAACCAGAGATATCAGTTATGCATCAGCTATAACTTGGGGGCCAAACCTCTTGAAGAGAGGATGCCTAGTCCCTTGTCTTTTTTGCCACATTTTTGAAGACTTATAGGAGCCAATGTTTGGTTGGTCCTATTGGAAATCCCTGTACCTGGGGCATAAAAAAAGTTGTTTTAAAATGTGCAGAGTAAGTTTTTTAAAAATCTGTATATCATAGAATAGCAGAGTTGGAAGGGGCCTACAAGGCCATCCAGTCCAACCCCCTGCTCAATGCAGGAATCCACCCTAAAGCATCCCTGACAGATGGCTGTCCAGCTGCCTCTTGAAGGCCTCTTTGCTTAAAATCTAAATGGCATACAATAAACATCAAACAAATCCCAAACGCGTTTCGACCATAAAGGTCTTCATCAGTCTTCATCAGTGAGGAAAGAATTATATGCAGATTTTTAAAAAACTTACTCTTCAAATTTTAAAACAACTTTTTTTATGCCCCAGATACAGGGATTTCTAATAGGACCAACCAAACGTTGGGTCCTATAAGTCTTAAAAAATGTGGCAAAAATGTGACTAGGCATCCCCTCTTGGTTCCCAAGTTATAGCTGATTCATAACTGATATCTCTGGTTCATGTAAGCTTGTGAACTGCACTAACTTCAGAGGCACATGCACAATATAATTCTTTCCTCACTGATGAAGACTGATGAAGACCTTTATGGTCAAAACACATTTGGGATTTGTTTGATGTTTATTGTATGCTGTTTAGATTTTAAGCAAAGAGGCCTTCAAGAGGCAGCTGGACAACCATCTGTCAGGGATGCTTTAGGGTGGATTCCTGCATTGAGCAGGGGGTTGGACTCGATGGCCTTGTAGGCCCCTTCCAACTCTGCTATTCAATGATTCTATGATATTTGTTTTAAGATTAAATATATTTTCTGTGAACACATAGAATCATAGAATAGCAGAGTTGGAAGGGGCCTACAAGGCCATCGAGTCCAACCCCCTGCTCAATGCAGGAATCCACCCTAAAGCATCCCCGACAGATGCTTGGCTTTATTTTAACAGGCATAGTTAGACCAAAATTTAATAGAGTGTTTTTATCAGTTTCCTTCAATCTATTTTGCTCTCTAGTGTAGCTCCTGCAGCTTTAGGTGACATGATGAAGAGGGGATTTACATTGTACATTGATGGTGCTATATAAATAAATAAATAATAATAATAATAATAATAATAATAATAATAATAATAATAATAATTTCACCCGGTGCTGCATGCATACAAAGGACACCTGCTGAAATTCCATTTTCTATGCAGCTGTTAAAAGATACAGGAGCCCTGTCCTCCTTTCCACTACAACAGGGAGATGCTTTCTGATTCTGGGAGCCCCGCAGGGCGCTTTGGACTAACCCCCCACCCCCCAAATCTGGAGCTGACCTTGTTTGCAAAAGGACACATTAGATAAGAAATCCGTTGTCCTTTTCGGAGAACAGTTCTTGGCAAAGGGGTCAGACTGGACGAGTCCCTCTCAGCTGTTGAGGTGACAGGGGTAACTGAGGTACAGCTAATGCCAAAGGAACCAAATCGGGAGGTCTGTGCAGAAATCGTGCCCTTTTTGAGAACGCCGCATGGGCCTGTCCAGACAACACGCTAAGCCATGGTTAGGCTGCTAACCCTTTTGCAGCAAATGGTTAGTTTGTTGAAACCGTGATGATAGAGCCACCACGGTTAGGAATGGTTCATACGACACGCTAAGTTATGGTTCATAGGATGCGCTAGGCCATGTTTAGCTCAAAGTGCTTAACTGCCGTGGCTTAACATATCGTCTGAACAGGGTCTATAATATGCTTCTTGGCCGTGTGCTGTCTTGCGACTAAAACCTGAGTCACACGTAAGGACAACCCATGAGTTTAAAAACTGGTGGTGGCAGGCTGGGAGTTGCAGGACTTTTTTCTGTCTAAACATGCATCAGGTTGTACCTTCAATGTGCTGTTATGAAGAACCGTAAAGAAAATCTCCCAAGAAACCAATGGATTCTACCCAAATGTTTGCCTGTTAATTGGAGGGTGTGTGTGTGTGTTAAATGTACTACCCCATCAACAACTAGACTTAAACTTTATATATTTTGGTCGTTTGTCTTTGCATTTAGAATTTTTTTTAATATAGTATATTTTATTTTATTTTTACAATGGAGAACCAACACAATGTGTTTGGCTTAAAAATGGGAATCCTAGTCCAAGTATATACTTCAGTAATCCTAAACCTTGTGCTTTCCAGATGTGGTGAACTACAACTCCAATCATTCCCAGCTATGCTTTCGGAGGGATGATGGGAGTAGTAACCCAACTGAGGGGTATCAGTTTGAGCAAGTCTGGTTTATTTTATTAGGAAGTAAATCCTACCTCCACACAATCAGATCTAGTGCCTAGTTAACTTGTTCAGGACTGCAACCTTAGATCATGAAGACCTGAGTTCAAATCCTCAGCCAGCCCCCAAACTCATTGGGTGTCCTTTGACCCGTCATACCCCAAATTACCTCACAAGGTTGTTGTGAGGAACGATGTACTTTGTGCTTGAGGCGCGTGGAGCTATGTGGGCCTGCTTTTTGCTACAGTGAATGAATTTTAAATTTGTGAATTTTCAATCAAAAGCTTGCCTCTTAAATAAAAATAAAAATGAAACAGCCCAGTGGCAAATTGTATGAATTAAAACAGGCCACAGTTTAACCATTCTTTTGTCTTGTGGTCAACCTGACTCATTACTACCCATAATCCTTTGTGCCACCCTATACTCTGGTTCTCAGAACCTCCCCCCCATAGTCCTTTGCGCGACTCTTCTTAGGGCCACTGTCCCAGAATCCCTTGCGGCACAGTCTTTTCCTAGGGGGGGGAAACTATGACGGACGCTTGTCTTGGCCAATCATCACCCATATTCGATCTGCGGCGTGCATTCAAAGGCGAAGTCACTCGTTTGAAAAACAGGACTAGTACCCGCCTTCCCATCTGTTGTTTGACCAATAGGAAAATGACGTGAAAGGTAGAGTGAAAGGAACGAAGAAGAAGGAGGAGCGCTTTTGAGTGACGAAGATCTCTCCCAATCAAACTTAAGCAGAGGTGGACATAAGCCAATAGGAATAGCAGCATGTGAGCGGTTCCACCCCTAAAGCTCCTCCCCCCCGCCGAACACTAATAGGCGGTTCGTTTCCGAGACTGGTTGCCTCAGCAAATGAACACCTGCTGCAGTTTCTAGGTTCCCTCAGGCAACCAGCCAATGAATTTAAAGTCCCGCCTTCCTGGTGCTTTCCGCCAATTGAAACACGCTATTTGGCAACACGAAGAGTGACAGCCGCTAGAGGCAAGAGTCAGAAGGAGAGCTCGGGGAATGATACCGATATTAGCCAATGGGAATCGGCCGGTGGGAGGCTCCCCCAGCTGATCAGAACGAAGAAATGGACAGCGGATGAGGCGGGCCGAACTATTGAGCGGCACTTGGCACAGCCAGTAGAATTAGGCGACGACTGGAACGGCTCTGCCCCCTCCATCCCCCGCCCCGAATGAGGAGCGAGGCAGGCGAGGGAGGGACATCCACCCTGAGCGACAGCGGCCTCGGCCCAACGGCGAGCGAGGGAGCCGGGCCCCGCTGGTGATCGACGTCCCGTCCGCCCAATGGGGCGTGGCGGAGTCAGGAGGCAATCCTCGGAGTGGCAGGCGCCCGCGCCAATCCGAAGGCAGGAGGGGGGGTGATAAGCAGGAAGCGGCCGAGGAGGCGGAGGCCGCTCTGCAGTCAGGAGAGGGGCCTTGGGGGTTGTGGAGCCGCCGGACCCCCTCAGACCACGGCGACGCCCCCTCTCGCCACGCCGCCGGGGCGCTCAAAGGAACCGGAGCCGCGCAGGTAGGCCCGAGCGCCTTCTCCTTTAAGGGGGTGGGGCCTCCACAGGGCCCGCCCACGAGGCCTCGCTTCATGGGGGGGGGAGAGAGAGAGACCGAGACCCCCCCTCAAAATGGGAGACGGGCCTGAGGGGGGGTCGCCTGGGGGGGCAGTAAAGGGGCCTGTGGGGAGGGGGAGGCCCTGGTGCAGAATCCTCTCTCCCTCCCTCCCCCCCCCACATATCTATTTATAATCTCCACATAAATAATCTGAAATAAATAAAATATTGTCAAAAAGAGGGGGGGTCGATTGACCCTTTCCCATCAATGCTTTATATATAAATAAAGCTCTTGAGGGGGATAAACTTGGTTCCTTTTCGCCTCCCCCTCCCAGAAAATTATTATTATTATTATTATTAATTATTATTATTATTATTATTATTATTATTATTAATCAGGGGTGTGCGATTCGTGTGTCCCTTTTTAAATAAATCCTCCTTCCTCCCCCCCCAACAGCAATCCTGGAAGAATTAAAAGGGGGGGAGGAGAAACTCCCAAATTCCTCAATTTCTCTCTTTCAAGCCCCTCCTTCCTCCCCCTCCCCCCCAAAAAAAAATCCTGGGGGGAAATTAAGTCTTCCCTTCCCCCCCCCTTTTCCTCACTGCCCCCCAAGCACAGACATTAAAAAGAAATGCAGCATGAGTGAATCTTATCCTTTGGGTTTTTGTATTAATTCCCACCTGCCCCCTTGAGGCACACTCACACCTATATATATGTGTGCATATGTAAGTATTGGTGCCTTATATATTGTGGGGGGGGGTATTTAAATGGGGCTGTTCATATTTTTAAGGGTCTGGACTTGAAGGAACAGGATTTCTCCTACATAACAATAATCCTGGGAGAATGAAAAAGGATGGATGGAGAAACTCCTTGGTTCCTCTTTTCATTCCCCCCCCCAATCCCGCTTTCCTGCTCCCCTCTCCCAAAAAAACTGTAATACAAATGGGAGCTTCTAGATTGTGTTTGTGAATTACTATGTGAAGCTCCCCCCCTCCACCCACCCTCCCTGATCACATCCCAAATGCATTTGAGAATTGAGATGGAACATCTTAAAATTAAAAAACCTCCAGAACGCAAGCGTGGGATTTTCAAACTCGCATACGGTTTGTGTGTGTAGATAACCAATAAACATTTTTTGCAGGGAGGACAGCCTTTTTTCTTTTTTTCTTGTTTGGGGCGTTTTCATATTTGCAGGATGTTGTGTGGAAGGAACTTCCTTTCCCCCAAACTGGGAATAAATCCTGATTGAAGAAAGGGGGGGGATAATGGAGGGATTCCCGGCTGCCTTTTTTCCCCTTCCTCCTACCCCACAAGCCCAGAAAAATGACTTCTGCCCACTCCAAAAAAAGGCCCTCTTGAGTGACTTTGGGCGTTTTGGATTTCCTGAATTTAATGGCTCAGACAAATATGGGGTGAGGGGTGTTTTGTGATGGGGCAATTCATATCTGTAGGATCTTGTTTGGAAGGAACATGGGCTGCTGGGGAACATGGGCAGGAGGGTGCTGTGGCACTCATCCTGCGTGTGGGTTTCCCCATGGGCAGCTGGTTGGCCGCTGTGAGAACAAAATGCCAGACTAGATGGACCCTTAGTCTGATCCAGCAGGGCTCCTCTGATGTTCTCCTGTTAAAACTTGGAAGAAACAAAAGAAGGGGGCAGAAACTCCTTGTTTCTTCTTTCTCCTCCTAAATTTTTGTATGGGATGTGGAGTTTCTGTATGGGGGGGGGCAGGGGGGGACATTTAACAGTTTTGTGGGCCTACAGTTGAGGCACAGTCCTTTCCCCCACAAATATTTGGCAGATGCAAACAAGCCTGCACAAGCCATTTGTGGGTTTGAGAATTCTCCGTTTCTGTGTTGCAGGTGTTTAGAAGTTGTTGTTTTGCAAGTGAGGGAGTTCGGTACAAGAACCTGCTGCCTCTCTGCAAAAAAGAACAAGATTGGGAGGATGAAAATGGAGGAGGATTGGGAGAGAGGGGAAATCTTATTAGAAATAAGGTGGGGCGGAAACTCCATTCTTCCCCCCTCCCTCTCTCTCACTCACTCACTCACAAACCCTGCATGGGTATTAAGCGTTTCTGCAGGTGGTAGATGAGAATTCATATTTGTATTGGTCCTCAGTGGCTCAAAAGAGCCTTTTAGAGTTGTGTGTGTTGTGAGTCATTGCCATCCCACCACAAACAAAGTTTGAGTCGAAATGTGGAGCTTCTGTATTTGGCAGGGATGTAACTAACATGTACCTTTGTCTTCACTGGAGCTCAAGATCTTGGAGGAATAAAAGCCGCCCCCCACCCCCTGAAAAAAAGTGTGCTTGGAAATTGAGCTCTCAATTGGGGTGGGAGTGTAATTAACACTTGCATTTTGAGGGCCTCCATTCTGTGTCAGATTCTCGCTCCCCCAAAGTTTCTGGGAGAATGAGGCTTCCGTCCTTTCTTCCCCACTTCCACAGACAAAGCCTTTAGTGAGGATTGGCGAGTTCCTATATTTGGGATGGGGCGAGGTGTGTGGCAACGTAAAGTTGTGCTGCACCCCCTCTCCAAACCCTGGAGGAAGAGTTGAGTTGGCAGTCTTGACAAAAAGACATCAACTCTGCGGCAGGTATTTCCACTCACCATCCTAGAGTCAAAATAGAACACCTGAATAACTGGGAAAACAACCACTAGGAATTTTTTCTTAAATTGTCATTTCCCACCCTATTGCAAATGGAAGCATCCCAAGGCCTTTCGTTAGATAGAAAAGCTTTCTGAGTTTTGGAACTTTCCTCATGCAGGGCACCCCTGAACGTCTTGAGAGACTTACCAGGTATTTATTATTTGTCTTTTCCTCCCCCTCTTAATGTCTCTTTCCTGAAGCTCAAAGCAGAAGTGTAAGGAGCGGTTCTATTCAGAGAGACACAGTTCCTAAGTGAGACATGGGGAGATTCCATGCTGGGGTTTTCTTGGTCTTTGGGCCAAGATTTGGCCAGATTTCCTGTGGAACCAAGTTGTCTGAGGGGAGTGGCGTGATTCAGGGTTAGTGGCTGTTTCACCCAGGTCCTTTACTATGAAGAAAGCTGGGAGGAGTGGGCACAAACCCAACAGCTGCCCTAAACATAGAAAAATAACAGGTCAGGGAACTATAAGGTGTTTCCCTGAGATGCTAGCTTTCTAGTCCCAGGGATTTGTTTTTTAAAATGTGGTTTCCCATCACCACCGCCGCCCATGCCTTGAATTGGTACAGTCCAGGGAAGGCTTTACCATGTGGTCCTGCCGAAAGTGCTTCGAGACCTTGATGCACAGACATGGAAGCATTTGGTGTGTTGGCCCTGAGACCAGACAGTAGTCAGACTGTAGGTTTTATAAGCCCCCATCCCACACCTCTCTTCCTCCACTGTTGACATCTAGACCATCTTGTGTGTTTTTAAAAACAGCCCCAGCATATGCCTGGCAACTCTTTTATATATTATATATATTATCACTTTTTTGCCACAATGTAGCTCCTGCCCCCTCGTTTCTTTTCTTCTCTTTTTTTTGCTTAGTCGCTTGGTGTTTTACTTAAAGTTAGCAGATGGTGAAGGCTTAATTCTGTTAAACACACTGGAATTTAATCGCTTGCCAGACTTTGGCTCGGCTGGGACAGGCAGCTGCAGTTGGGCTTTAATCTGAAATATTAAACTGTTGAGGTGGCAGGCAGCGGAGAAGACGGTTAGCCTGACCCATTTGGGCCGGGATTTTGAATCCTCTGCATTGCAAGGCAAGGCTGAATTCCGTCGAGAGGTGTCTGAACTCTAAGGAAGGACTTCTTTACACAGTGCAGAGTTATGGAATTCACTGCCACAATACAGAGTGATGGCCACCAATTTGGATGGCTTGAAAAGAGGGTTGAATAAATTCCTGGAGGACAAGGCGATCCATGGCTAATAGCTCTGATGGTCCAGTATCTGAGGGAGTAAGCCTGTGTTTACCAGTTGCTGGGGAACATGGGTAGGAGGGTGCTGTTACACTCATGTCCTGCTTCGCTGGTCCCTGGTCAGCAGCTGGTTGGCCACTGTGCTGGACTAGATGGACCCGTGGTCTGATCCAGCCGGGCTCTTCTGATGTTCTTAAAGTTGCTTGTAAATTTACTGTGTCCACGCTGTCCCTTCAGGTGTGGGGTCTGACCAGGGCAGAGGGAGGAGGAGGAATTTGCACATGCTCAGAGGCACTGACGAAGCAAGGATATAGTTCAGCCTTCCCTCACCTGGTGCCCTCCAGATGGGTTGGACTGCAACTCCCTTGGCTGATTGGGGGACGCTGGGAGTTGCAGTCCAACATAGATGGACAAGAGGAGGACTCTGTAAGGTGCTTCAAGTTCCTTGCAAGAGGAAAAAAGGCAGGATATAAATGGAATAATGAAATAAACCCATCTAGAGGGACGCAGGTTGGGGAAGGCCGCTAGAGCCTCTGCAAAGAAGGTGGCAGGCCCTAGCCAGAGCTGAAAATAAAATAAAACATGCATTGCTTTACAGCTCTTTGTCCCAAGCGGCTTCCAGTCTAAATTTTGTCTGTGGTGGTGAGACGCAAAAGCCGTGAGGGAGGGAGAGTAACAAGGGAGCAACACAGGCAGGAGCAGTTGCGTGTAGTTAGCGTGCCTTTTGGTAAAAGTTGAGGACGGAAGGACAAAGCCAAATGCAAGGAGAGGGATGGAGGAAAGGAACTCTAGATTTGACGGAAGACCTGATCCGAGACAGGAGGTAGCAGCTTCCTCCCACGACGGAGTGCCTGGGAAGCTGTCCCTGCTTTCTAGCTCAATTCTTGCCCAGCTGCAGCTCTTGGGGTGGGGGTGGGGGTGTTTCAAGCAGGGCCTCCTTCCAGCCCTACTTGGAGATGCTGTCGGGATTTGAATCTGAGACCTTCAGCGCGCAAAACATCTCCGCCACTGGTCCGTGGCCCCTCCCCAAACCAGCTCAGCTCCTGGGACAGGAGTGGATTTCCCGAGATTGCGAAATGCCGTTGCGCTGCATTGGTGCGTGTGCACGTGGGGGGGGGCTGTCTTCAAGCCACCCCCACCCTGCCACCCCCCCAGATGCCAGGAGAGAAGACAGCAGTGAGTCCGTTGCACATTTTGCGGCTCTCTCGGGTCGTCCCCACGTTCGGCGACTCTCCAAAGTGGCTCCGTTGATATCTGACTTGGCCCTCGCAGCAGGCGAGGGTAGGTTCGTTGATCCGTAGCCGGGCCATTGCTCCAGACTGCGGCGGCGTTGCTGTTTGCCCATGAAATGAAATTCCCACCCTTCCCAAGCGTGTTGCATCTTGCTTCATGGAGCTGAAGGAGCATAAAAATTGGGGGAATGGAAGGCTTGTCCATTTCTGCCTTGCAGAGGGTGGTGACTGCGGTTTAATAATGACATGAATCCATCCCCACTGCTGCACGTCTGCGTGCGTGTGTGTGTGTGTGTGTTTGCTTAAGTTCCCTGAGCAAAAAAAAGTGGCAGGCCCCTGATCCTATGGAATTTGCAAACCTTATTTTCGACTGTGCAGGGACATTGGCGTGTTTTGTTTTTTTAGCGGCTTGAGCCTTCGCAACCTATTTCAGTGGGGCGTGGGGGATGTCTGGCCTCCCTCCCTCGACTTGTGTCAACTGCAGGATGGTTTAACAGGTGGCGTAAGAGAAGCGCGCCTGTGTGGACCCATGCTCGCCCTCACAGTCCGATATACGTGTGTGCAAGTACTCCTGAAATGGTTGGGTTGCATTCTCTGTGGTGCAGCTGCTGCCAGCAGGTGGGCTGTAGGGGGCATGATGCCTCTACCACCCCGTCCAGAACATGCCTCTACCACCCCGTCCAGAACATGCCTCTACCACACCGTCCAGAACATGCCTCTACCACCCCGTCCAGAACATGCCTCTACCACCCCGTCCAGAACATGCCTCCCCTTGCCTGCTAGAAAGTGCCCTTCTGTCACATTCTTTGTATTCTATGGTTTCCTTCTCTCTCTCTCTCTCTCTCTCTCTCTCTCTCTCTCTCTCTCTCCTTCCATTCCTCCTCTCCCCCCAAAAAGAAAGAATTTGGAATGACAAGGGATGATTTCCTGCTTCTTGCTTCTTTTTTTGGAGGTGTGTGTCACACGTTTAACCTAACAATGCCTTCCTTTAAACAGTAAATCTTTCAAGGGGAAATAGTTCAGCTACCAGAATTGATAGGTTGGAAAAAGGTCTTTCCCACCCCTTGACTTTCCTTTTGTGTTTTTAGATGTTGGGTTTCCTGGTCGATTTAGAAATCCCTTCAAAACCAAATGCCCAGTTCTGCCAAGAAGCTGGCAGCGTTGGGGAAATGAAGCCACTTGCTCTGGACTTCCCCAGATTACTCTTTTTTCCATCCCTTAAATCACTTCCGCTTCCCTGTTTTGTCGCTGCTGGAACAAGAGGATTTGTGCTTCTTCCTGTTAATCTGATCTTGTTTAGTACTGGGCTGCAAGGATCCAGAAAGCGTGTGTGTTTGGAACCAGTGTGGAAGGTCATTGTGAACAACTGCAGGAAGTTTTCTAGGATTTAGTCCTCCAAAGCAGTGGAAAGAATTGGCTAGAGTGTCAACTCAGACTGGATTTTGCCCATTTGGGGTTGTTGAAAAAAGAAAGGCTAATCTAATCACCCCCTTTTTTTGATCTGCTAAATTATAACAATCCGGTTTAAAGACATATGTGTATAGTTCCACAGCCGTAACTGAGGAGCCGTTCGCAAATGTTGAAGGAACTGTCAGGAGGTGGGAATGAAAGCGTCCAACCATTGTATTAAAAATATTCTTGTTGCATTTCAAGAAATGTGTTAACAGTTCACAATAACAAAATCGTAGCGCGAGGGCTTGGAGCTAATTTTGTTCCCAACGCAGATCACAAAGGTTTTCAAACTCTTCGTGTGAGAGGTTTATATATCGGCCGTTGTTAAAAGGAAAGACGGTCACAACAATGATTTTTTTTCCCTTTCCTCTTACAGTAACACACCGAAACAAAACTAGTTTCCACCGGTGTGCCCTGAACTTAGGCCTCTAGGTCTAAAATTAGCTCAGCAGGCCCCCATAAATCAATTAAATTCAGCCTTATTTGACTGATCTACCTAGTTAGAGCCGTCAGTCCTGCCTTGCCGTTGAGCGAAGGATTTGATCCTTGGTTGGGATGGACCAATGACCTCTCGCACCCCTTCAAAGTTGGGGGACTTGTGTGCCGTCTGGATTATCCTAAGCTACTCTGTGCTCCTAGTCCAGCGCTTTACTGCTAAAGCCTGCCCTGGCCAGTTCTCCCACTAACTTTTTAGGTCTGGGGCGAGGGTGCGCAGCTGTCCTAGCATGGTGCGGTGAGTTCAGAGGGCTTCGTGAATGCAATCTCCATTAGTATCACACCAGCTTTGCAAGGTAGCTTAGTGGTTCCCCTCGGGGGCTTGTGGCAGTGAGTTCGTGGCTGCGGTGACTCAGCTAGGCCACTAAACAGGGGTGCCTTTGTTTAATCTTTCCCGGGGCGCCCGCCACAGCTCCTTTCATCTTGATCACTTGGATAACTCTCAGACCTGCCTTTCCGTCGGTCTGGTCCGTCCTGGTCCAGACCGACTTACATTTATCGGCTAAGAACCCATCAAGGCGGTGGGCAACACTTGGAAACGAACCCTCTAAACCAGCCTTCCTCAACCTGGGGTGCTCCAGGTTGAGGAAGGCTGCAATAAAAGCAAGAGCGTTAAAAAAAATGGTAAAGCTACACGTTTTAGAAGAGCTTCGCAGCCTTTCTACCATTCGTAACGCTCGGCCTTGCGCCATTTGGGGGCAACGCAGGAGAAAGCAGGCCAAGGTGTCTTGAGGTCTGCAACCGGACATCCCTGGGCCAAATCCCTGCCCAGCTCCTCCAAGCATGTGGCTGTTGCACACCCCTTTGTGGAGGCAAAAACTGGGCATAGAGAGGCAGTGGATGCAGCAATGGGACGTCATTGGTGTCTTTTAAGGGGTGCGGGGGGGGGCTTGGCCTGCTGCCCACCCCCCAGGTCCCCTGCCCGCCCCACCCACGGAACTAGTTGCTAACCAGAGTCTTGAAAGGGGGGCTTGGCGTTCCAAGCCACCCCAGCGAATTGTTTGAACCTGTGAGGCCTACACACACACACACACACACACACAAGACGGCTCAGCAGGGCCGTGCCAGATTTCTGGGCCTGCAGCGTTGCCAGATGGCACATGCGCTACCTGCCAATTATCCCACGGGGCTGGCACAACCGACCGGGCGGGCGGGTGGAGTGGAGGAGAGCCGCGGCCAAGCGAGGCCCGTCTCCTGCTCTTGGGCTTGGCCCCGCGGGACTTGGGTGCTTGTTTTCCTCCATCCTTCTACCCCCCCCCTTTCCCCACCCCTCCCTTTGCAGCTGTCCCCGTCGAGCCCTGACCTCGTGAGCTCACGCCGGGAAGCCGAACCAGGCGGCTGCCGTGGGCCCTGGTCGTTCCGCAGCAACAGGAACGCCTGCCTGGCGGAAACGCGAGGCCATCTGCACGCCCCCGGCCGCCCATCTCCGCCTTCTCTTTTCTTCTCCCGGACGCCGCATCCCTTTTCTTCCACACCCGCCCTGGCCTTTGCTCTCCCGGCTCCTACGCCGCCTTCTCCCAAGCCGCTTCCGTCTTCAGGTTAGTGTTGCTTTGAGCAGTTTCCTCTCGTGCAACTTGGCTGGAAAGACGTGCACACACCTCTCCGCCCCTCTTTCCAGGTGCTCCTTTGGCGTTTCGAGGTGCCGGGACCCCCAAATGCCCCCCTTTTCTCGCCTTTGCCCCATAAACTCTGCAGCCTTCGCACATCCGTGGGCCTTCTCCCTTCCTGCTTCTAACTTTTAATGCGTAATCTTGTGTATATTCGGGTGGAGGATGGGATTGGCTGGTGAAACCCGACTGTGTCCTAGAAACGAGACATAGAATCATAGAATAGCAGAGTTGGAAGGGGCCTACAAGGCCATCAAGTCCAACCCCCCATAAACACGTAAGGAATGCCCTGCTGGATCAGAACAAAGAACCATTAAGCATCCACCCCAGTATCCTGTTTCCAGCAGCAGCCAGTCAGGTGCCCCTAGGAACTTTGACCAGCAAGGTGGTGGGAAGGTAGGACCCGATTCGTCTCCAGCATCTGGTCTTCTCAGGTATGCTGCCCCTAAACGGGACAGCTCCGTTTAGCTAGTGCAACTAATAGTTGTCCCTTTTTAAAATAGCCATTTAAAAGTGGCACCATAAGACACTTAGGTGTGTCAGCCACTTCCAGGTGGATCAGCGAAGCAGAGCGACACATACACACACAGAGTTGGGTACTTAGGTGGGAAAGACCCACCCCACCCCATGAGTATCTCATCTGAGATATAAACCTCTCAAGGGTGAGTTGTATTGTCTGCACGTTTTCCACAAGGCAGCTTGTTTAACCATGCAGGGTGGTTTATTTTTCTCGAACAAGCCAGCTTGAAAACCCACATTCACATTGTGGGGTTTGTTCAGGGTAGTTAACAAGCCCCACAGGGCATGGTTAACAAGCAACCCAGCTGAAAACGCGCTGCGTTCAGGCAACACGATAACCCACCCAGCTGAAAACGTGCTGCGTTCAGACAGCGCGATAACCCACGGTTCAGCAACAACCCACGCTTGGCTGAGGTAGCGAGTTGTGTAAATAAGTTGAAAAAGTTGAATGTGGGTGAAGGACATGTTACTTTATTCCTTGAGGCACGTGTTGTTCTCATCGCTTGTGTTTGTGTGAATTCCGGATCATGTTGCATGTGAACATTTTTAATTAATTTATTTTTTTTACTTCCTGTGGAGTCAGCTAAAAATGCCACCTTTCCTTCTCTCTCCCCCCCCCCCCCCCCCCGGCCTTCCTGGCAGGGTTGCTGTGCCTTTTTAACTGCTAAAGAGAACAAGCTGTCGTTCTACAAGGTCCATGGCATGGGCACCACCACTTTTGTGCGCCAAAACACTTGCTTTAAAACAGTTTAGTCAGGATGGAAAAACCAAAAGGGTTTAGATGGCTGTGGAGAGTGGGGCAGCCCTCTTTTTCCCTGCCCTTCTTTCTAATGGCCGTAGCAGTATAGCTAGAAAGGGGGGTGGCAAAGTTTTCCCCCCTTTTCTGCGCCAGAAAAAGATTCCCTTCAGTCCGCCTGGCGTTAAGGGCTGTTTGAAAACCTGAAATGGCTTGCTAATCTAGGCCTTGTCCTAGGGCCTCCTGGTCACTCTTGGCCTAGCTAATCTAGGCCTGGTCTGGGCCTTGTCCTAGGTTTCCCAGTCTCTCAGCCTAGCTAATCTAGGCCTGGTCTGGGCCTTGTCCTAGGTTTCCCAGTCTCTCAGCCTAGCTAATCTAGGCCTGGTCTGGGCCTCCCGGACTCTCTTGGCCTAGCTAATCTAGGCCTGGTCTGGGCCTCCCGGACTCTCTTGGCCTAGCTAATCTAGGCCTGGTCTGGGCCTCCCGGTCCCTCTTGGCCTAGCTAATCTAGGCCTGGTCTGGGCCTCCCGGACTCTCTTGGCCTAGCTAATCTAGGCCTGGTCTGGGCCTCTCAATCCCTCTTGGCCTAGCTAATCTAGGTCTGGTCTGGGCCTTTCGGCCTAGCTGCTTGAAAACAAGCCATGCGCTCTCAGCCTGGAACAACAGGAGACTCAGCCGGTGCCTTTTGTCAAGTGCTGCTCCTCCTCCTCTTCTCCCTTCCCTCCCTGCAGACGCTAATCCATTTGCGTCACGCAATTATTGGCAAGGCAACCATTCCTCTTGGCCTCTGTTGTGACCGGGTCTGAGATGTGGGGAAGCCGCCAGAAAGGGAACATTTTCCAAACGCGTGTCCAGTGGCTTCATTTTGGAGCGATAGGAAAATGCACCTGAGGACAGTTTTTTTGTTTTGCGTTCGGCTTGGTTCTTTAAAAGCAAAACCTTTGTGCAGGAAAATCTCTCTTGTAGGTCAGAAAGGAAAGAGGAAAAGCTGTTTTTCTTCCTCTTCAAAGAAGCAATCTCTAAGTAACCAACTCACCCCAACCCCCAAAAACAAATTAGCCAGAAACAGCTGTGACAAAATGCAGCAAAAAATATCCGAGGGATCTCATGAACAAAAATAAATAAAAATACCACCTTCCCCTATCTTGGAAGACATTTCCCTCAGTATCTCGACCACTATAGCACCAACCAGAACAGGCCTTTTAATGAATGTATTTATCGACTTCTTTTGTTTATTTCTGGAGGCAATGTGTATGTGTGAACGTTCCACTCCAACTAGTGCCAAGAGACATACTGGTACGGAGGGTAATATGTAGCCACCGCGACTAGTAGCCATTGAAAACTTTATCCTCCGTAAATTTCTCTAATCCTTGCAAATTGTTGGCCATCACTACATCATGTGCCAGTGAGTTCCATAGTTTAACTATGGGTGTGTGACGCAGTGGAGCCCTAGGTATGAAGCGTATGTTGTGTCTGTACAGAGGCAAGGTACGGCCTCCTGAATGGTCCTGAATAAATGGATGGGTTAGGACTTGTAAGTAGGCTGTGTCCGGGTCAAGAGTGGGTCACGCCAGCATTTCACCAGTTGACTGTACTTGTAGCATGCCTTTCCCTTCCAGAGAAATGTGTGAGATCCCTTTTTTAAAACGAAAGGGGGGAGGAGAAAGGAGGAAAAACAGAAGAGGGGAGAAGCATAAAAAGGAAATAAGGAAGGTTAAACTTTGGCATGAAAGGAGGTTCCCTGGTTTGGAAAGGTTGGAGGCTACTAATATTGGATACCATGTGGTTTTGTCTGTGTGCTTTCACCTTAACCACTGTCTTTGCATACCTCATTCTTCGAAAGGGCCATAACTCAGTAGTAAAACTTGTGTTTTGCACTCAATCCCCGGCGCACCGCCATTCAAAGCAGAAAGGTAGAAGGACCGATAATTTATGTTCCCCTTTAATCACTTTTCTCCCCACCCACCCCTTGCCTTCTAGAACCTTCTGAAACCTCCGCCATGGGCGACATGAAGACCCCGGATTTTGACGACCTCCTAGCGGCTTTTGACATTCCCGACATCGACACGAACGAGGCGATCCACTCCGGCCACGAAGAGGCGGACCCTCACATGAAGGCCATCCCCGTTGAGACGGTGGTCCCCGACCACGCCCTTCCCCATGCGGACATCACCACGGTCAGCGTCATTGTGAAGAACACGGTCTGTCCCGAGCAGCTGGACCCCACGGACGGGCGCCCCAAAGACGGCCTCGGCTCGCGCTTGCTGCAGAACGGTTTCGCGGCGCCCGAGGCCCCCCACGCCTCCCCCGGTCACCCGCCCGAAGTGACGGCCCCTGCGAATGGGGACTGCTGGGCGCCGAAAGAGAAGGGAGCCAAAAACCTGGACCTCTTCTCCCACTTCAGCCCCGACCCTCGCGAGGACGGTGAAGCCAACCTTATCGACCAGCCGCGCGAGTGCAAGGCCAAAGAGAAGAACCTCCCCGTGCCTTCTCTCTCCCCACCCCCTGTGCTCTCTTCCGTCCCTCCGTTGGACTGCCGCGAGCCGGTGCGAGAGAGCGCGGGGAAGCTCCCTCCGGCTTTCCCGCAACCGTTTGACGCTTGCCCAGTGAGCAGAGCAGGCCTGACCCCTCCTCCTCCGCCGCCTCCTTCACCCCCTGCCCCTCCGGTCATTAAGCAGGAACCCGATTGCGAGGTGTCCTGTCCGGGGAGCAGCCCCTTGGCTTCCGTTTGCTACTCCACGGACAATTCCCCCACAGCTCCCAGGCCTGCTTCAGATGCAGACCTCGACAGAGGCAGCGGCAGCGCTCCCGATGTCAAGCGCTCTCCTTCCAGCCCTCCCCATCAGCTCTTAAAAAGCCCCCCACTGACGAAAGTGAGCCCCGGGCCTCCCGCCTCCCCAAAACATCCCAGCAGTGGGGGCCTGAAGGAAGAGCCCGTTGAGAAGCCCATACCGTGCCCACCGGGTGCATCCAGCGGAGAGGAAGAGGGGGAGAAGAAAGAGGAGGAGGAGGAGGAAGAAGAAGAAGAAGAAGAAGATGAGAGCACCGGTTCTCCCTCGTCTAATTCTTCGCGGCCTCTCAAGGTGAGGATCAAGACCATCAAGACCTCTTCGGGAAGCATCACCAGGACAGTCACGAGGGTCTCTTCCGATTCGGAGCCAGGCGCCGTCAAGCTGCCTTCAGAGCAGGACTCGCAAGAGGCCGCCGCCATGGACGTCCCGCTCCCCACCGTCACGGAGAAAGACGAGGCTGCCGCGGAGTCCCCCAGCCCGAAGACGGTGGCCGCCAGCCCCTTGAAGGTCGTCGAGGGCCCCAAGGTGGTCAGCGTGCAGCTGGGGGACGGGACCAAGATCAAGGGCACGGTGCTGCCGGTGTCCACCATCCAGAACGCCAGCAGCGCCATGCTCATGGCCGCCAGCGTGGCCCAGCAGAAAGCCGTGGTGCTGCCCAGCAAAGCCGTGGCCAAGAACATCATTAGCTTGGTGCCGCAGGCCCTGCCCAAGGCCGCCGACGCCAGGACCGGCGGCACGGCAGCGGCCCAGACGGCGCCCACCGCAGCGGCCAACCAGAAGGTCAACGGCACCACGGTGGTGGTGATGCAGCCGCAGAAGTCCTCCCAAGCCATCGCCGGCACAGTCATCTCCCGGAGCCAGTCCAGCCTGGTGGAGGCCTTCAACAAGATCCTGAACAGCAAGAACCTGCTGCCGACCTACAAGCCCAACCTGGCGCCCCCGGCCGACTCCAGCCTGGCCCTGCCGCCGCTGGGCTACCGCTGCCTGGAGTGCGGCGACGCCTTCGCCCTGGAGAAGAGCCTGGCCCGGCACTACGACCGCCGGAGCATGCGCATCGAGGTGACCTGCAACCACTGCACCAAGCGCTTGGTCTTCTTCAACAAGTGCAGCCTCCTCTTGCACGCCCGCGAGCACAAGGACAAGGGCCTGATCATGCAGTGCTCCCACCTGGTCATGCGGCCCATCGCTCTGGATCAGATGATCGGCCAGCCCGACATCACGCCCTTGGTCTCCTTGGCCTCCCTGAACGCCGGCAAAGCCGCCGCCGGGACGACCCAGGAGGCCGTGGCCGCCACCGCCGGCGCCGGGGCAGCGTCTCAGGACCTGCCCGTCCTGCCCTTGAGCGGCGCTACGGCCGAGCAGACGACTACCAACTCCTGCCAGTGTCTGGAGTGCAAGGAACAGTGCAAAGATAAAGCCGGACTCGCCGCTCACTTCCAGCAGGCCTCCACCTCCACGGTAAACGCTCCGGAAGTTGTCCGGGTGGTAAAAGAGAGCAAAGCGCCCGGGGCACGGGTTCAGAAATGCCGGGTGGGACAGACCTCCTTGAGGACCGCGTCACGTCAAAACGCAGGCAGGGAGGTGGAGGCTGTGGGGATCTCACGTTAGAATGCTCTTTTCCTTCCAGAACTCCTTGGACCTAGGAAAAGGACCCAGGTCCGGGGAGGGTGGCGGGAGGCGGCTAGAATCTCCAGTGATAATTTATTGTGCTCTTATTGATCCCGTTCAACGCTTCTAGAGTTCACTAGAAAGCAGTAGATAAATTGGTGTGGTGACTAAATAGCGCTGATCCGGGGAAGCGGAACTGCCTCGTGTTAGCAAACCGCTGGTTAAGACCAGGACGGGGCACGATTCCCTCAGGCAGCAGCAGGATGAATCAAAGAATAGCAGAGTTGGAAGGGGCCTACAAGGCCATCCAGTCCAACCCCCTGCTCAATGCAGGAATCCACCCTAAAGCGTCCCTGACAGATGGTTGTCCAGCTGCCTCTTGTGTGGGAGAGCCCACAACCTCCCTAGGTCACTGGTTCCCTTGTCGTACCGCTCTAACAGTCAGGAAGTTTTTCCTGATGTCCAGCCGGAATCGGGCTTCCTGTAACTTGAGCCCGTTATTCCGTGTCCTGCACTCTGGGAGTCCTGCTCCCTACCTCATCCACACCAGGAATTAACCCTGTGCGCGTGTGTGTGTCTGTGCTTTTCCTTTGCTCCCCGAAAGGTGTGCAGCGTCTGCCCCATGATCATGCCCAACCGCTGCAGCTTCGGCGCCCACCAGCGCATGCACAAGAACCGCCCGCCTCATGTCTGCCCAGAGTGTGGGGGCAACTTCCTCTGGGCTAACTTCGAGGCCCACCTGAAGGAGGCGTGTCTCCATTTCTCCCGGAGGATAGGCTACAGGTAGGGTGTGTGTGTGTGTGTGTGAGTGAAAAGTTGTCCGCTCTTGCGTCGTTTAGCCCAGATCGCAGTTCATCCCATTTTAATGCCTTGATGGAGGAAGCGGGCATTCGAACCCGGGACCAAGTTGAGCGCGTGAACCCACTGGTCCCTAGAGGCTGGGGCGTATTCAAACTGGGATCATTTTAGATAGAAAAATCCATCTAAAAATCATTCTCTATTCAAGCTACATTATAGTCCAAAGGTTATTCATCATGAAATAAGGATTCGTTTTTAATTACGTAGCATGAGCAGACGCATTTTTACACACGTCATACGTCTCTATTATAATCAGGGTGGATAAAAACCAATGATTTTTTTTAAAAAAATCAAGGAAATCGGATTTTTAAAATTTAAATTGGATTTTTTAAAATTTAAATCTGATTTTTTAAATAAAATGCTTTATGAGGAAAAATCTATTTAAGATACATTATAGTCAAAGGTTATTCAACATGAAATAAGGATTAGTTTTTAATTATGTAGCATGAGGCTGTATATTCTTGCAATGTTTAAATTTTGGGGTAAAAGAATTCCATTAATCCATTCAGGTAATGATTATTTTTCTCCTTCCAATAAAGTACAGCAGAAAAGTTGTCCAAATATGAATGATCTATTAAACTGGAGATAGTTCACCTCGCAACAATTTCATAATTATCTAATCTATGATGCGTTTCTAATAGTATAACCAAATCAGTATTTTTTGATATAACTGTAAAACTAATCTGAAAAGTTGTTACTCTAAAAATGAAAGCTTCATCTGGTTGTAAATATTAAGATTATACCAGCAAGAATGAGTCTTGAGTAATTCTGAGTTGTGTAAAATATGTATTAAGCTTATAGCGAGGAAGTGCACTTTGGGGGGGGGGGTAAGGCACATGATTAAATCGAGTCTTTCTGAGTAGTGATTTAAATTGTAATTTAAATCATGATTTAAATCAGAGAATCATGGAATACTATAGTTGGAAGGGGCCTACAAGGCCATCAAGTCCAACCCCCTGCTCAGTGCAGGAATCCCCCTTAAAGCATCCCTGACAGATGGTTGTCCAGCTGCCTCTTGAATGACTCTAGTGTGGGAGAGCCCACAACCTCCCTAGGTAACTAGTTCCATTGTCGTGCTGCTCTAACAGTCAGGAAGTTTTTCCTGATGTCCAGCCGGAATCTGGCTTCCTGTAACTTGAGGCCGTTATTCCGTGTCCTGCACTCTGGGAGGATCGAGAAGAGATCCTGGCCCTCCTCTGTGTGACAACCTTTCAAGTATTTGAAGAGTGCTCTCATGTCTCCCCTCCATCTTCTCTTCTCCAGCTTAAATATTCCCAGTTCTTTCAGTCTCTCTTCATAGGGCTTTGTTTCCAAACCCCTCAGACAACTGAGCATGTTGATTTAAATCAAATCCACCCTATGGGAGTTGTGGGCCAAAACACCTGGAGGTCCACCAATTGCCCACCCCTGGGCCTCTGGTCTGGCAGCCGAAGCGTAAGCAAACGGTGTTTCATCTCCCACATACAGTTTTGGATCCTGGCTGGTGTGTTTTGCATTTGGGTAGTGTTTGGAATAAACAAAGAGCAGTTCAGCGCATGACTCTTTCCGCCTCTTTTGCCGGTGGTGGAGGTGGGAGGAAGGCAGAGCGTCATTTCTGTTTAGAACCTGTCAGGAAGGGGCTGCTTTTCCCTCCCCTTGCTCACCCCCGCCCCACCGGCCAACGTTCCTTCCTTTTGCAGGAACAGCTCATAGAAAGGGATCGTCATGTGCAGTTCTGCTAGGATGGTGCCTTTCCCTTATCTCCCAGCTTGTTTTATGAGAAAAGGAATCATAGAATCATTGAATAGTAGAGTTGGAAGGGTCCTATAAGGCCATTTAGTCCAACCCCCTGCTCAAGGCAGGAATCCACCCTAAAGCATCCCTGACAGATGGTTGTCCAGCTGCCTCTTGAAGGCCTCTAGTGTGGGAGAGCCCACAACCTCCCTAGGTAACTGATTCCATTGTCATACTGCTCTAACAGTCAGGAAGTTTTTCCTGATGTCCAGCTGGAATCTGGCTTCCTTTAACTTGAGCCCATTATTCCGTCTCCTGCATTCGGCCCAGGTGCTGAGCCGAAGAGGACGGGGAGCACCCAGCTGGCTCGTAAGAAAAGGGAGCACGGATTCCATTCTCGTGAGACTATGTGGGGTCTGATAGCTGTTTGGCAGCCCTTCAGGGCAACCCCAAACTTTGGGGCACCCCCTTGACCTCCCCGCTCTCATCCTCAGGTGCCCGAGCTGTTCGGTCGTCTTCGGCGGCGTGAACTCCATCAAGTCCCACATTCAGACGTCCCACTGCGAGGTTTTCCACAAGTGCCCCATCTGCCCCATGGCGTTCAAGTCGGCGCCCAGCGCCCACGGCCACATTTACACCCAGCATCCGGGCTTCAGCAACCAGCAGTCCAAGTAAGTAAGAGGTCCTCCTCACCTTTGCCAGTACGTTTATCCTGTCTGTTTGACAAAAACCGATTGGAACCAGAGGAAGGGGCATGAAAGCCGAACTGTAGAATCCTGCCTGGCATGAATCATAGAATAGCAGAGTTGGAAGGGGCCGACAAGGCCATCGAGTCCAACCCCCTGCTCAATGCAGGAATCCACCCTAAAGCATCCCTGACAGAGGGTTGTCCATCCATGGAGGGAGCGGAGATGTTTCCCACGATACTGGAGCTCGCTGCCATGAAACTTACGGGCAGGAGATCTAGGACAGGCAAAAGGACTTCTGTGCACAAGGCAGAATTAAATGACACTATCCTGCCTGTGCATGGAGATCTTCAGAGGAGGCCCTTCTCTAGTACCATCCGTGGGAGGCATATGCTCTTGCGTTTCTAAAGGACAGGGCCTTTTCTATGGTGGCACCCCAACTTTGGAACTCCCTCCCAAAGGAGATACGATTGGCACTGACTTTATTTTCTTTTTGGACTCAAGGTAAAATGTTTCTTTTGGCCTAGACATTTTAATAATAATAATAATAATAATAATAATAATAATAATAATAATAATAATAATAATAATAATAATTTATTTCTTACCTGCCTCTCCGATTGGATCGAGGCGGCGAACAACAGCAAGCATAAAATACATAAAATACTGATTAAAAACATAGTATACACTGTTAAAAGCATACTAAAAGCCTCCTAAAATTCCACTGGATAGGCCTGCCGGAAGAGATCAGTCTTGATAGCTTTCTTGAATGCTAAAAGATTGTCAAGCTGATGAGTCTCCTCCGGCAGGCCATTGCACAGTCTGGGAGCAGCAGAAGAGAAGGTAACTGTAATATTTAAACACTAGCTTGACTCACGCAGACCATCTGCACGCTAGTACTTTATTGCTCAGTATCATGCTTTTCCACAAGTGCCCGGAAAAGCTGGGCAGGATTCCATTGGACTCTCCTTGCAGCCATTCCCCCCACCCCACCCCGGCTTGCCAACCCGAAGGCCTCTGTGGACACTGGTGATTCGCCCGGCCTCCTCTCTAGGCTTCTCCCCCCAACCCCGCTCCTAATTATGTTTATATATCCTGTTGCTTAACCACACAAAGTTCTTCTCGTAGTTTGGAACCCCCAGTGTACAAAGTTCTTCTCATAGCTCGGGACCTTCAGCATGTCATAGCTCAGAACCTCCACGCCGCACGTTGCGTGAGCGTTTTATATTGAGAGATGTTTAATTTTTCTTATTTTTCGACGGAATTGTTTTTGTTTGGCTTGTGGCTTGAAGAGCTGTTTGTTAACACTGCTCTTCGTCCGTCTTCTTCCAGGATGATCTACAAATGTGCAATGTGTGACACCGTCTTCACCCACAAGCCCCTGCTCTCCTCTCACTTCGACCAGCATCTCCTCAATCAGAGGGTGAGCGTTTTCAAGTGCCCGGATTGCCCTCTTCTCTTCGCTCAGAAGCGGACGATGCTCGAGCATCTCAAGGTGAGACTTTACGGCAAAAGCACGGCGAAGTCCAGAGGCGGGAACCAGTGAATCTGCGCCCCCCTGTTTCCTGTGACTTCAGCTGGGCTGGATACTGACAGGAGGCGTCACTTGCTATTCCCCTGGAAATTTTATTTTTATTTATTTATAAATGCATGAGTCGCCTTTCAGCTCAGACAGGGCCCCAATTAAAACTTTAAACCCAACTTTGAAAACTTTAAAACACCGCCGGCAGCAGAATAAGGGACAGGAGATGGATTGCGTGAGCCCATAAGCCATTTGGGAAAAGGACGCATTTCAGACCGCTAGGAACTAGCATTTCTAGGTCTGTCTGTTGCCATCCTACAGGAGCACAGAAATATCCTAGGATGTGAACAGGATTCAGTTTTTCTTTTAGGATCATAGTTTTTATTCTTTGGGAACTTTTCTAATCCTTTTGACTAATGGCTGCAGAATCTGAGTTCCTAAGAATCATAGCTTTCATTTTTTCATTATTTTTTTTTAGTAATAATAAAAAGCAGTTACTAGTCCTCACTGTTGCGAAATCTCAGAACTCGGGAGAGACGTTAAATAAGATTCCCAGCCGTCGGAATCGTGTCCCTATCCCATGATGAGTGAAAGCAGGCAGGATAAAATGCGGCAGAGTCAGAGCCCTTTTGGGCAAACTGGCTGGCCGCTTTGCAAGCCCAACGGGAGAGCTGAGCATGGATGGAGATGTGCGTTTCCTGCTGTGATGGCGGCGAGGGGGGCTTTTCAGAGCCGTATCGGTGTCGTTCAGGCTCTTTTCAAACAGCCCTCGCGTCACAGCGACCATTTCCCCTCTTCTCAGCCTCTCCGCGCTCCGCTCTGAGTTCCCTTCGTGACTAAGAGCTTTAACTAAAGGTCTGGAAACAAAGCCCTAGGAGGAGAGACGGAAAGCACTGGCCATGTTTAGCCTGGATAAGAGAAGACGGAGGGGAGACAGGATAGCCCTCTTCAAGCCCTTAAAGGTTGTCACACAGAGGAGGGCCGGGATCTCTTCTCAATCATCCCAGAGTGCAGGACACGGAATAACAGGCTCAATTTAAAGGAAGCCAGATTCCGGCTGGACATCAGGAAAAACCTCCTGACTGTTAGAGCAGTACGACAATGGAACCAGTTCCCTAGGGAGGTTGTGGGCTCTCCCACACTAGAGGCCTTCAAGAGGCAGCTGGACAACCACCTGTCAGGGATGCTTTAGGGTGGATTCCTGCATTGAGCAGGGGGTTGGACTCGATGGCCTTGTAGGCCCCTTCCAGCTCTGCGATTCCATGATTCTATGACAGGCCCCAAATCACCAACTGAGTGTCACGGTTGAGTGGGGACTAGAACCTGGATCTCCCGAGTCTCAAGCTGCACTCTAACCACTACACCACACTGGCTCGCCACAACCACCATGGCCGAGGATGATGGGAGTTGCAGTTCAACACCCCGGGAGGGTATTGGGGAAGGCCGGACAACCATCTGCCAGGGATGCTTTAGGATGGATTCCTGCATTGAGCAGGGGGTTGGACTGGATGGCCTTGTGGGCCCCTTCCAACTCGACTAGTCTTATGATTCTAAGACAAGGCTGTGCGGCGGGAGGGGCTGCTGACCAGCCGAGGCTGGCCTCTCCACCAGCCCCCCCCCCACCTCCACCTTTTCTCTCCTCTCGGCGGCAGAACACCCACCAGCCACAGAAGGCCAAAGAGGACCCCGTCAAGAAGCCGCCGCCCGCCCCGCTCGTTCCCAAGCAGGAGCCGGCCGAGGAAGAGCCCCCCCCGCCGGCCCCCGCCAAACTCTCGGAGTCGTCGTCCTCCTCTTCGGAAGACGAGGATCCGCCCAGCTCCCCGGAGCTGCGCAAGAGCAAGCGGGGCCGCTTCCAGCGGAAGACGGAGACGGGCGGGCGCTCGCGGACCTGCGGCATCTGCCACTCCTGGTTTCCCGAGCGGGACGAGTACGTCGTGCACATGAAGAAGATCCACGGGAAGGTGAGGGGGGGCACGGGGGGGGCAGGCACTGGGAGAGAAGGGTCCCCTTGGCTTGGCAGGCGGGGGGGGGGTGATCCTGGCAGCCCCATTGGTTAAACAGGTGAGGGAGTTGGAGATGGCTGCCTACCGGGCCAGGTTTATTTATTTAGTTAGTTAGTTTATTTATTTATTTATTTATTTATTTAGCCAGGACGCTGGTTGTTAGTGTCGTGTCGATGTGGCACCGTCTGCACACATGGCATTTTGCGGAGTGATAGAGCCTTTGGAAAAAAAAAATGGGTTCCCTGCCCCAAGGAGCCTCTCTTCAGTTCACCCTCACAGGGTTTGAGACTACAATTCCCTGCATTCCTGGCCATTACACCTGCTGGTAGGGGCTGATGGGAGTTGAAGTCCAAAGAATCCGTAGCATCAGAGTATCTCAAATTGAGATAGGTGGAGGGAGATGACACAGAGAGAGAAGCAAAGGTGACAAAGCTAGGGTGACCCTATGGAAAGGAGGACTGGTATCTTTAACAGTGGTATAGAAAAGGGAATTTCAGCAGGGGTCCTTTGCATGCATGCATGCATGCAGCCCCTGGGGGAATTCCCTCTTCATCCCAACAGTTAAAGCTGCAGGAGCCCTGCCTAGCATGACCAGGTACAAAAGAGGGCAAGGCTGCTGCAGCTTGAACTGAGGGACTTTCACTGCCGCAGAAATCCCCTTCTCTATACCACTGTTAAAGATCCAGGAGCCCCGTCCGCCTTTCCATGGGGTCGCCCTGGACCAAAGCCGCCGCATCTACAAGGAGAAGCGCGGCACGGACCAGGAGAATGTAGGTCAGATATGAGCCATACTCTGGGCTTGCATCCCTGAGGTTTGTCCCCGCAGGACGCAGGAGCCAAGCCCAAGGAAGGGGAGCGCCTGGGCTGAGGTTGGTGGTGGGAACTCACTTTGGTGTGCTTCTCTGTGGCTTCTGTCTCCCCCCCCAAACAAACAGTGTGTGAAGAAGTTCCCATGCAACCTGTGTGAGCGCTCCTTCTGCTCTGCTCCGAGCCTGCGGAGACACGTCCGAGTGAACCACGAAGGCATCAAGCGCGTCTACCCCTGCCGGTACGGACCAACCGTTGTGGGGGGGCAGGGTTTATTTATTATTTATCTATTTAGAGTATTTTTATCCCGCCCCCCCCCCCCCCAGCCAAAAGGCTCTCGGAGCGGCTTACAATGTATCAATAAAGAAGACCATCCCTGCCCTCAGGCTTACATTCTAAAAAAAGACACGGCACACAAGGAAAAGGCGATGGGGAGGGAAGAGGGAGAAAATAAAAAGGAAATGAAGGAGATTGTTTCGGCTGGTGGGAAGGCCCTGCTCCGTCCTCTCCTCTCCCGATGGAGGGGTTGGCAGTAGTGGCCTTGGCGGGGACACGCAGGCTTGCGTGTGTTTGATTCGGCTGCCCCGATTTTAAGCTTTTCGCAGAGGGAAAAGCCTTGGGGAGGTTTCTTCCCTGTTCATCAGGGCAAGGAGCTTGTTTTGAAAGAAAAGCGGGGTTCTGCACACAGAACAGTTGGCTTGTCAAACAAACTGATAATAAAGCACCCTAAGGTGGGGGTGGGATAAAAAGGTGGGCAGCGGAGACCCTATATGTTACGTAGTGTTGTTCCTCATCTTGATCCAGAGGGAGAGGCAGGTAATAATCCTCCTCCTCCTCCTCCTCCTCCTCCTCATCATCATCTCTCGGGCTCGGGCCCCATTGCCTAAGCCAGACGCTCTTGTGTGTGTAAGAGCAAAGGGTGTGTAACGCTGATGACGTTGCTGTTGTTGCCATCTGGGTCTGTTGACATCCGTGCTCTTACTGCTCTTAGCTGAAGCTCTTACGGCTCAGCCTTCTCCGTCTCTTCTCCCCCCACACACACACCGCTTCCCAGCTTACTCCAGCGGTTCCCAGATGCTTTTAATCATATTTTTTGCACCCTTCCGGACTCGGAACTTGCTTTTTTTTAAAAAAAAAAACCACCAAACCCACAAACTTTATAAATGGGCGTTCCTTTCTGGGACAAACGCCGCAGGTGGCACAGAATTAGGGCGTGAGCATGGCTCGGATTCTAACGGAGGCGGTATTCCAGCGGCCCCTCGTGTCGCATCCTGCAGATACGTTGGCCGAGAAGTCTCGTCACCTCTAGCCAGGATGACCAGGCGTCGGGGCTGGTGGGCGTTGTTATCCAAGACGTGTGGAGAATACCAGTGTGGAGAGGTCATCCTCAGGCTCTACAAAACACACATCGTGGGCTGTGCAATACACACACCAGTCGATCGATTTAGTGCTGTTGTTGAACCTCAGAAGAGCCCTGATGCTGGATCAGACCCAGGGTCCATCTAGTCCAGCACTCTGTTCACACGGCAGGCGAGCAGCTGTCGACCAGGGAACCAGAAAAGCAGGGCACAGACTAATGGGCTCAAGTGACAGGAAGCCAGATTCCGGATGGACATCAGGAAAAACTCACTGACTCTTAGAGCAGTACGACAATGGAATCAATGGCCTAGGGAGGTGGAGGGCTCTCCCACCCTAGAGGCCTTCAAGAGGCAGCTGGACAGGCATCTGTCAGGGATGCTTTAAGGCAGGGGTCCCCAACCCCTCGGGGTCCACAACCCCCCGGGCCACGGTCCGGTACCAGTCCATGGCCTGTTAGGAACTGGGCCGCGCAGGTGAGCTGCTTTCACCCACACCCACCCCAGCGTACCTGGGCGCCATCTCGCCTGCCCAGCCGAAGCCAGGACGCTGGGCTGGGGGCTTCGGAACAGTGCGCCCGGCTGGAAGCCGCTCTGGGAGAGCGACTTCCGGACGCGCCGTTCCAAAGCTGCCCGCCCGCACCAGCGTCCTGGCTTCGCTTCGGCAGGGTGCCCACCCAGCGGAAGCGAAGCCAGGATGCTGGAGTGGGGGGAGGACGGGACGGGGGCTTCCCAAAACCATCCCCTCAACCGCCACCACCACCCCTGGTCCGTGGAAAAATTGTCTTCCACAAAACCGGTCCCTGGTGTCAAAAAGGTTGGGGACCACTGCTTTAAGGTGGATTCCTGCATTGAGCAGGGGACTGGACTCGATGGCTTTAGAGGCCCCTTCCAGCTCTACTATTCTAGAATATGATTTTATGAGACGGTGCAACAGCACCCTCCCGCCCATGTTCCCCAGCAACTGGTGCACCTAGGCCTACTGCCTGGGATAATGGAAGGAGCACATAGCCATCAGCCATGGACAGCCTCCTCCTTACACATCCAGTTTGTGATGGGAGGAGGAGGTTCAGTCTGGACCCTTTGCTACATCCTCAGCACAGGCCTCTTTTCCGTGCCTGCTGCGCAACGCAGCCGTTGCCTGTGAAGACCTCCCGGCGCTCTGCCCTCCCCAGCCAGGATCCCCCCCCCCCGGTCCCCTCGAGTGTCCCATCAGACCCTCTCCTGACTTCTCATCGCTTCCGCTCCCCCAGGTACTGTACCGAAGGCAAGCGCACCTTCAGCAGCCGCCTCATCCTTGAGAGACACATCCAGGTGCGTCACGGCATCAAGGTGACCGACGAGACCAGGAGCCAGGAGGTACTCATCACCCGCATGGGCTCCAGGAACTCACAGGTACAGGGGGGGGCGGGGGCGGGAGGCCCTTCCCCTGGCCGGGAGACCTGGAACGCTGCAGTAAGAGCCCCGTCGGTCTGGCACGCCTTGTTCCCTCCCCTTCTCCATTTGTGATTTCCAACCCGTTCAGCTTGCAAGCGTTTGCGCCTTCCGGAGCAGAGGGCGGAACGTATCCTGGGCCGCACAGCCCCTGCCTTCACTTAATTCAGTAGAGCTTGGGGGTTACTCGAAAGCTTTTTGGTATTTCGGAACACTCAAGGGGGGGCGAGGTGGTAGGAAAGGACAGGGATACAGCCACTGGCCCAGTTTTCACGACACTCGCCACCCCCTTGAGCTGCGGCTCGTGCCAGGCGGCGGTGGGGCGTTGCCGTGTCATGCGAACCTGGTCCCCAAGGGTTATTTGAGGGTTAAACAACCCTTGCGTAACCCTCGGTTTGCGCGTTGTGAGAAAGGGATCGTCCTTTCTTTTTCTCTCTCTCTCTCTCTCTGCGTCAGCGAAGGCTAGGAGCAAATCTACACGTCGTACTGAAGGCGCTTGCCTGCGCCTCCAGTGCGGCCCGAAAACGATTATTTTATTTTATTTATTTAAGCATTTTTATGCCGCCATTCAGCCAAAAAAGGCTCTCACGGCGGCTTACAAAAGTATTTCTTGACAGTCCCTGCCCACAGGCTTACAATCTAAAAGACATGACACAAAAGGAAAGGGGATTGGGAGGGAGGAGGAGGAGGAAGGGGGAAAGGAAAGCAAATTCAGGCACTACAATCTTAGTTGCAAAAATTATGTAGATTATGTAGATTCTGCCTGGAAGAGGCGGCTGGGGAATCCGGCCGCGTCCTTGTCCCCGCCGGCCTCCTGCTGCCGGCGAAAGAGCCACTCAGCGGAAGACGGCGGGGCGGAGAGCGGAAGAAGCTCTCCGACCCGGGTGGCTCTTTCGCCGGCAGCAGGAGGCCGGCAGGGAGAAGGACGCGGCCGGATTCCCCAGCTGCCTCTTCCTTCGCCTCTTCCAGGGCAGGATCTACATAATCGTTTTCAGGCCGCACTGGAGGCGCACACAAGCGCCTTCAGTACGACGTGTAGATTTGCCCTTGAACCCTCTTCGGTTCAGTGCCGAAAGCTTCAGTTCACCGAACTGGTGATAAACAGCGACAGATTCCTAGAACCAACGGGGAAACAGCCCTTGGGTGCTGAGCAAAGAATAGAGCACTCGCGTCCTATTCTAAACTGAAGGGAGCGCCGTGGAATGGGTGGAGCAGAGGGAGAGCCGAGTAGGTGGCAGGTCGAGCGAAGGCTGGGCCGTAGCTTTTTCACACCCGCCACGGGGTGCGTGGTCGGGTTCTCTTGCCCTGGAAACTTTCCAGGCCATTCTGGTTTCTGAACCTTGGCTGCACACCTTGCAGGGTTTTTTTCCCCACGCGCCCCCCCACCCCCCGCGGACTAGAATTTTGCTGCTGTCCCCTTATCACATGGAAGCCAAAGCTGGTCCTGCGTGAGGAGGTGGGGGGATCGCTTCATCACGCTGGATACAACCCGAGTTTGCGAACATTTAAAAACCTCTTCCTCTCTCTCTCTCCTCCCCACCCCCACAGACGTCGGGCCGGAAACACAAGCTCTCCTCGGACGACGGGGATTCGTGCAGCGAGGAGCCGGACAGCACCACGCCCCCGTCCAAGACCCTGAAAGGCGACCGGAAATCCCCCTACCATTGCCGCAAGTGTGGCTACGTGGCCCCCACGGCGGCCGAGTTCCAGGAACACATCCCCCAGCACAGGACAGGCGAGAGCGCCCACCAGTGCCGCGAATGCGGCCTCTGCTTCACCTCTCAGGTCTCCTTGAACCGCCACCGCTTCATCACCCACAAGAAGAAGCGCGGGGCGGGCGACGCGGCGGGCGCCAGCCCTCCGGGCGAGCCCGAGGACGGCTCCCCGCCGTCCGCCGAGGGGAAGCTCTCCTGCACGGTCTGCGGCAAAGGCTTCGACACCCAGCTCAACCTCAAGACTCACTTCCGCACCCACGGGATGGCGTTCATCAAAGCCCGGCAGAACGTGGGGGGCGAAAACTAGCCGGGGCGCGTCTGGAGCCGGCTGCCCGCCTTAGCCAACCCGCCCCGGGGACCACAGCCGTAGATAGATATCCGTGCCCTGAGCTCCCAGCACGGGCAGCGAGGACGCCCCCACGCCCCGCTTTTCATAGGTGGAGTTCAATAAGCCGTGATGACGTGGAGGGAGGGGGCGGGCGGGGGGGCAGCAGATTTATTTATGATCCCTGATCAGCCGTTACTGCTGCTGCTGGCTTCTCGGCGCCGAAGCCTCGCCCGGTCAGTGTGGGTTTGCGGAGCGCGTCTCTTTTGGGTTCCTCTTTCGTTGTTTTTTTATTTTATTTTACTCCTTGGGGGATTTGGTTTGGGGACGGTTGCAGGACTTCAGTAGCCGGGGGTGGGCGGGGAGCAGTCGTGAAAACATTCGGTCCGGAAGCGGACTCTTGACCCATTTGCGCGCAGATGAAGAGACTCAGCCGTACGGATCTCGTCCGGGAATCCCTCTGGCCGGCCTCCCTCAACCCGGGCGCCTTCCAGCTGTGTGGGACAACATCTCCCATAAACGCCCAGCCACCTATGGGGGATTATGGGAGATGTAGTCCCAAGACATCGGGCTCGGTTGGTCACAATGACAGAGTAATGCCTCCCCTCCTTTATTCCGCTTCCCTTACGGTAACACTAACGAAGTGTTACGATTGAGCAGCTGTGTTGCGCCTTTCCGCCGCCGCCTTTTCCGTTGCCAGTGTCCTGTGGGGGAACTCTCTTTATAGAACCACCGTTTCTTCCTTCCCTCCATCGAACGCTTCCCACTCCTCCCACCCTCAAAGAGGATCCGTTCCAGCCCGGGCCGCCTCTCTTTCTTTTAAGCGCTTCCTTCCATCCGTGGTTTTGTTTTGTTTTGACACGTAGGAAAGAAGGTCGCCGTTCGCTACAGGTCAGTGTCACCTTTTTCTCTTCTTTCAATCGGAATCATGGGCTAATTGTTCGGTATCTCTGAAGACGCTTTTCGTTTCTTTTGCTTCACCTGCTGACCGTAAAAACCTCGCTTCTTTTCTGTGTTTGTACTAACCTCCCCGAGCCATTCCATGGGGTAAACGAAACAAAGAACACCACGTTATTTTGTAGTGGCCCTGATATTTGTCAACTTGGGTCCGTCTCTGCATTAGCCCAACCAGGTGAACTCCAGAGATGATGGCCTCCAGCCCCAGCCGCTTTCAGCCCAGCTCCCTCCAGAAATCTGTGGACTAAACCCCCATCATCCCCAGCCAGTGTGGTGGGTGGGAGTTGCAGTCCACGCGTGCCTGGGGAGGGGGCTGATTGCTGGAACCAGGTCAGCAACTGGGCCAAGCCGGCCTGCCCCAGGACTGTGGGAAGCCATGGCCAGAGAGGAAAGCCATTGCGTGGGCGAGGGGGACTCTGAATGCTCAGAACAGCCTACCTGAGAGGGTCCAATTAAGGAAAGTTCGTTGCACTCCGGATAATTCAGAGTACCCTTTTCTGGCGCCCTCCGTTTGCTTTGGACTCCTCGTCCTCCGTTGCCCATGCTGATGGGAGTTTCTACTCCAGCGTATCCGGAGGGCAACAGGTTGGGGAAAGACTAGTTTAGAGGGACCCCTATCGTTTCCTACCCTGGAGTAGCTGGGAACCTCTTGCATCAAGGTGGTGGCGGGGAATGGTTCTTCTGGACCCAATCCACCCGACGCTTCAGCGGATGAGAGAGACAGTCCCAGTGCCTGTGCTTCACATCAGGTCTGGTGGCTCCATCTTCTTCATGGTTAGGCAACCCGGCGCCCTCCACCCATGATCATTGGCCATACCGGCTGAGGCTGATGGGTTTTGGAGTCCCGAGCTCTGGAAGACTCCAGGTTCCACACCCCTGTGGAACCACACAAATGGTGTGTTCTAAGGAGCATAGGTTCTAGAGTCCACTGCAGGCAAGGATTTATTTATTTATTTGGGGAGCATTTTCTACAAGGGCGACTCTTGTAGAAAAGAGCGCGCTGTTTTCCGCTCGCAACCCGGAACAGACCCATCATGTTGGGGGAGGCTTTTGCCGTGAAATGACCGTGTGTGTCCCCCCCCCCCATGACGAAATGCTTTGGTGCCTGGTTTCCTTGCCTCTCTCACACACCCCGTACCCCAACATCGCGTGCATTTCAATGGATGGTGTGAGCAGCAGACCTTGGGGCTTAAAACCTTGCCCTTAGTGGGGGTGGGAGACACCCACCCACCCTCCCAAAGGGTTCCATTGCTTAACACACGATCCTTTTCAAATGAATGGGAACCAGCCACTTTCACATAGCGCTCCTGCTCAATTCCATCAGGATTGTGCATTGCACACACACACCCGTCTCTGCCACCCTGAACGGCACACCACAGCCAGCTTTGCCTTACAGTCAGACCCACCGGTGAATCAAACGGGGGTGTTCATCTACCTTCACGGCTAACCTTGAAATTAATCATGGTTCTGAGTCTTTGCCCTTCTCTCTCTTCAACTACCAACACCTCCTGCCCTAAGTTATCCTTTGTCCTTTCTCCGGCAGACCAAGCATTCCTAAATCATGTGACCAAAATCTGGCAAATCGGCACATAAGTTGCTCCCTGTCACCTTTTCCTTACTCTAACCCAGCCTTCCTCAACCTGGGGCGCTCCAGATGTGTTGGACTGCATCTCCCAGAATGCCCCAGCTGGGGCATTCTGGGAGATGCAGTCCCAACACATCTGGAGCGCCCCAGGTTGAGGAAGGCTGCTCTAACCGACCTTGAACTTCCGATGTTGATAATGGTTTGGAAAGACATATTGCTATACTTTAATCTCCACTTTGACAACCCTCCCATCATCAAATCATGCCTGGACGGTGTGGGGGGGATTTATTTCTGTTCTTAAGGGATTTCAGTTTGGGGCGAGAAACAGTGTCCTGTCTGTCTCACTCTCTTTAATTTGTGACCCAAGTGATTATTTTAGTAACTTGAATTTTCTTTCTGTTTTCAACCCGTCACTAATTCTTATTAACCAAGCGTGTGTCCTTTAAACAAATCTTGTAACATAGAAGTTTAAAAACAAACGAAAGGACGAGGTCCAATGACTGTTGTAACTTCTTATTTTTGGAAAATATTGGTCACGCATCTATTACTCATTTTGGAGACTGTTTTCTCTTTGGAAAGTGGTTAGCGAGGATACGAGGTCTGAAGTGTGTGTGTGTGTGTGGGGACCGGTGTGTGTGTCAAAGTTACCGTTTCTTTTTTACTGAGGTTCCCCCCCCCCTTTTCAAATTTACATCCTAGGGTAACATATCAGACAGTAGGTTATGCAAAGGAATAAGTGTTTTATTACTGTGCATGATGCTCGCTCAAAAGGGTGAGTGACAGTTCGTAGAATTACTGCAAGGTAGACTTCACCTCTTTGGTGAGGTTTCCCCTTCTCCGTCGGGGTTGTTGTGCAAAATGCCCGTCTGCAAATGGTTGCGGGAGGACAGGGAGACATCTTAACTAGCTGTTGTCCTCTGGTGGGCTGTCAGAACCGACAGTTGTGAGTTCAAATCCCCCTGGATCCGCCTTTAATGCCTTTTCTGCCCTCTTCTGTGCCCTTCCACAGTTTCGGCCCAACGCGAATTCTGTCTCCGGGGAGGTAAGTCCCACCACATCCAGAGGGATTGACTCCCTAGCTTCCATCACCCAGCAGCTGAACGGGGTAGCCTGAGCTGCGAGTTCACCTCTTCGTTGGGCTTTTTGTTCCCTTTCACCTTGGAAATTGGAATTACAGGGATTTTCTTTTCCGAGGGGGGAATGCTCATAAGACAGGCGGCACTCTGTCCCATGAGACAAAAGAACCTACGTTTCGGGCCAATGCGTTACAGGTACAGATCAGAGCTGCTAGAATTCTCTTGCTCCTTTCAGGCGCTGGGCCTGCAGTAGCCATTCCTCACGGCTCATGAACCACCCCCCAACGGGGATCCAAAACCCAGGCCCAAGCCCTGTCCCTGGTTCTGTTTGGCTCACGGCAGCTGTGACCAAACTGCAAAACCATTCAGGACTTGCCCATCTGCATACTCTTTCGCTTGCTAAACGCATTTCGCCTCCCTCCTCAACCCTGCCCTTTGATTCACTTTCATCTGCCAAACCGCCTGAATTGAATACACAAGGACTAAATAGAAATAGGACGCTACGAAAGGATCTGCTATGAAAGGATCTCGTCCTCAAAAGCCAGCAAGGGAGTTCTTGCTGGTGTGCATTCACACCTAAGGCCTGTAAAAAATAAATAATTCTAAAAAAAGACTGCCGGTGTGTGTAACCCACACACTGGCACATCGCTCCATACCGCGTTGACTGCGATGTCCGTGGAATGAACTTTGGGTAGGATCCATAGCTCAGTGGTAAAAGGAGGTTGGCCGTACAATTGGGCATCTGCGTGCTAACAGACGAAGGAATGAAAAGGGTGGGGTGGAATCGACATGGATTTGAACACTCAAACTGAGGGTGCTGGAGTGCAGGAAAGGGTAAGGGGATATTCTAGAATCTCAAACTAGATCCTCTGGTTTTCAAGGTCCAAAGACAAGACCAGGAATAAAAAAACAGTGCCTATGTTCAGAAGACACATTTAACCACGGTGAGTAAGGCGTCTTGCCTTAGTCACTGTGGTTAAAGCCGTGGTTTAAGGTGTCTTCTGAACGTCGCCGGTGTGAGCTAACTGGTTGCATCTTCAAATCCGTCCTGGTTGGTTTGGGGTCCTTCCTCCTTTTTAGCTAGGCAATGTCCCCTTTGGAGAGGCCTCCTGTACAGCCTTCCCCAACCCTCCGGATGTGTTGGGACGACAACCTGCATCATCGATGGCTTGGCAGGATTTGTAAGGCCGACCCATCTGCAGGGCATTGGTGAGGAAGGTGGTTCTAGCATAGAGTGAGCCTTGCTGGGTCAGACCTGAGTCCTGGGTCCTGTGTCTCCACAGGCCTTTCAGATGCCCCAGTGGGAATCCCACAAGCAAGAGCCCTGTGCCTCTGTCATTCCCTGGCAATTCGTGTTCACGGACGTGCTGCCTGTGAACCAAAGGGTCATCCATATAGCCTAGTACGAAAAGCTTTGAACAGCTGGAATAGCCCGGTGGGAAAAGCTGGAGAAAGTTTTCAGTGGTAACAAAACGCCGAACCCTCGAATCTCTTCCTGGTCTGATTGTCCTAGTAATGCCTTCGCTAGCGATTAGACGGACACTTAAATTGTAGCTGGGAAACTCGCTTTCTGCCGTGCTTTCTCGGTGATAGGTTTTAGTTTCTCGTCACGTTAGCCAAGTTGCAGAGTGCGTGAGCAGCCTCTCAGTTTGGCAGGGGCCATCAGAAAAAGGCAACTAAAATGATCCAAAGGCTGGAACATCTCTCCTACGAGGGAAGGTGACAACAGCTGGGATTGTTCAGCCTGGGGAAAAAGATGGCTGGGGGGAGACGTGATAGAGGGGTACAGAATTCTGCCCGATGTGAAGCGGGAGACATTTTTCTCCCTCTCCCATATTAGAACCCAACGGGGTCATCCCATGAAGCTGATGGGTGGGAGGTTCAGGAAGGATTTCTTCACACAGCGCAGCTAAACTGTGGAACTCACCGCCACAAGATGCAGTGATGGCCACCAATTTGGATGGCTTTAAAAGGGGGTTGGACAAATTCAGGCAGGAGAAGGCTATCGATGCCTACTAGTCCTGGTGGCGCTCTGCTACCTCCATTATCTGAGGCAGTATGCTTGTATAGACCAGTTGCTGGGGAACATGGGTGGGAGGGTGCTATTGCACCATGTCCTGCTTGTGTTTCCCTGACCGACAGCTGGTTGGCCACTGTGTGGACCAAGCGGTGGGCTAGATGGACCCTTGGTCTGATCCAGCAGGGCTTCTCTTATGTTCTTAACAGCTGGGCTTGTTCGTTCTTGCTGGAAGGAAAGCCCACAACTCTATGGGCGCAAGCAGATACCTCTGAAACTTTGGCTCCGTGATGGCAATAGCGTTATTAATCATTTTAATCAACTGGGGCCTGATCCGCTGGCCCTGGGGTCCAAGAACTCCCTGCCTCTCGTGAAGAACACTATGCGAAGAGGAAGGCCAGCCCGCAACCTTGAGATTAATTTGGTTCAAAGACATTAATTTATTCTAAAATAAATGCCCATTCCCACTCTTCCAAATGACTAGAGGGGATTTGAATTCATGCTTTTAAGACCGCTCCTCCTTAAAGGTTATGATAGCGGGCACAAATCTTAGCAGCACCTCTAAGTGAATTTGATTTCACATCTGTAAAGACGCTGAGGAGCGGAGCCTCAAAATAGAAGTTCTGGGGAGTTCCCAACAACCCCTAGACTGGAGCATGGAAGAAGCCCAGCTGTGGATCCAGAGGCTGAGCATTCAAATACCCTTCGATGGGTAAAGTGGGATTCGTTTGTTGCCTTCTAAAGGTCGCTGAAGAGTTAAGCCTGAAATGTAACTTCTAAAGAGACTCCCTTACCACCTGGTTTAGCATAACGGGGGAAAGGTTCCCGGGTGTAGATCCAGAGGCTGGGAGTTCAAATCCACTCCTTGGCCTGTATCCTTTTTGCTTTGATAGGCCCCTGAGTAGTTCAGTCTCAAATATAAGTTCCAAAGAGCTGCTCCCAACAGCTGCTATAGCCCAGTGGGGAAGGGTGTCTGGCTGCAGAGCCCAAGGCTGTGAGTTCAAATCCCCTTAGCGGTAGTAAATGTCTTTTTGGCTTCCTCCAGGCCGCTAAAAATTTGACCGAAGAACTTCTCCCAAGTGCTGGTGCAGCACAGTGGGTAAGGCACATGCCTGTGTAGCCTGTTTAGAAAAATAAAATCCTACCCACCCACTGCGAAAGCTTTCTCCTTCCCCCCCTTTTTACCCTACTGCCCTCCCTCCCCAACTTGGGAGGAGAGACCCCCCCTGAGCACTAAGAGCAATGCGGTTTCCCCAAGGCTGTACCTGTGGCCGGGTACTTAATCCCATCAGCCACTGGCTACTAGGTGATCTCTCACTGGCCCCCCTCCCAGGACACGAGCAGGGATTTGAACTCAGGGACTCGGTCGCTGCAGCCAGGCACCCTTTCCCACTGGTCAATAACAACTGTTGGGCAAAGCTCTTCGGAATTTATATTTGAGGCCTAACTCTTCAGAAGGCAAAAAGAACACAGGCCCAGGAGGGCATTTGATCTCCCAACCATTGCTCTGCAGCTGGGTATCCTTCCCCACTGGAATGCACTAGCTGTTGGGGCAATCTCTTCAGTACTCCTATTTGAGGCTTACCTCTTCAGCAGCCTTTGGGGATAAAACAGTGGTGCTGAAGTAACCAATCATGAACTGTTGACACCCCTGGCTTCTCGCCATTCTCTAAAGGCATTGGAGCTTTCCCTAACTCATTTCTCTAGAGGATCCTTCAAGATCCCAATCAGAGCTACATACACCAACATTGTGTGTGTTCATAGAATCAGAATAGTAGAGTTGGAGGGGGCCTATAAGGCCATCAAGTCCAGCCCCCTGCTCAATGCAGGAATCTCCCTTAAAGCATCCCTGATAGAAGGCTTTCCAGTTGCATCTCAAAGACCTCTTGTGGGAGAGCCCGTCACCTCCCTATGTAACTGGTTCCATTGTCGTACTGCTCTAACAGGAAGTTTTTCCTGGTGTCCAGCCGGAATCTGGCTTCCTGTCACTTGAGCCCCTTATTCCGCGACCTGCACTCTGGGAGGATCGAGAAGAGATCCTGGCCCTCCTCTGTGTGGCAACCTTTCAAGTATTTGAAGAGGGCTATCACGTCTCCCCTCAGTCTGCTCTTCTCCAGGCTAAACATTTCAGTCTCTCTTCATAGGGCTTTGTTTCCGGACTCCTGATCATCCTCGTTGCCTTCCTCTGAACCCACTCTAGGGTCTCTGCAACCTTTCTTGAAGTATGGTGCCCAGAGCTGGATGCAGGTTCTAAGTGACCAGCTGTCCACTCAGCCGTACCAAGAACATAAATCAGGGACACCCGTTCTAGGCTTTCTAACCGCAAAATGATTGCGGCAAGGCAAAAAAAAATTACTCACCTGAGAGGACTTGAATGTACATCCTCTGGTAGGGGAGACACCAGCGGGCCCTTTTTCTCTGCTGCACAGCTACCATGAGAAGTATCTTGGGAGCTTATATTTGCCGGTCTGATCCAGAGCAAGCCTTCATGAGAAAAGGAAGGTCTCCTCCTCCCAGAACGTTCTCGGCTACATTGCTCTCATCTGTTAATGACTGCTGAGTTTGATCCCAAATCAACAGGTGCTTCTCCTAAACGCTGAACTTCGAAAGCTGTAGGCCCAACTATCCTTGACCGTGTTGTGGTATAGCAGTCTTACGTTACGCACGGCCTTTTTGTTCATCGTGACCAATTGCAAGGAAAAGAAACCACTTCGGTGTAATGGAATTTTTGATGTAGGCAAAAAGGAAACCGCTTTTGCAACAAGAAGGACTCCCAATTCCGCAGTCGGAGGGTCAAAATCCTGCCATCAGTGCAAATATCCCGAATGTTGGGTTTCTGGTGGGTTTTGGGGTTGCTAGAATTTTTTCTCCAGGAAAAAATTCATCTAGCAAACTGTCTCCAAGGTGAACCTGGACTGCACTGAAACGAAAAGCCAGATCAGGCTCTACGCATCTGTGAGAGGAGGGCTACGGGCCGTGGAGCATAGGAATGATCCAGTCGTGGAAGATCACAATGGGAGACCCCACTGAGCCCTTAGACTTCACTACATCAAGGAGTTCGACCATCCTTTTTGCCCACTGCGCTGTCTTACCCCACCTCCTTTCACACAGGGGCTTGCTGAACACTGGCTATCCTTTTAGGTTCGTGTGGCTGGACTACACAGGATTTGACGCTTCAACCAGCTTGTACCAAAAATGAGTTACATGCTGAGAAAGGAAGTGATTAAATGGGGGAAAGCTTTAAGCTGTTGTCAAGTCTGGAGGGATGGGAGCAAACCGCTAGGAGGCAGCCCCGCACGCCCCTCCGGTTGTAACACAACTCCCATCAAGCCCGCCCTCCTGCATGACCAGAGACGTTTGCGTCACCAGTCCTCAACCCCAATTGCAGAATTTGGACATTCTGGTTGCAAAAAACGGAATGTCCAAAGTCGGGCCAGGATCTCTTCTCCATCCTCCCAGAGTGTAGGACACGGAATAACGGGCTCAAATTACAGGAAGCCCAATTCCAGCTGGACATCAGGAAAAACATCCTGACGGTTAGAGCAGTACGACAAAACATCAGGAAAAACTTCCTGTTCGAGCAGTCCGACAATGGAACCCATGACCTAGGGAGGTTGTGGGCGCTCTCACACTAGACCTAGAGGCCTTCAAGAGGCAGCTGGACAGCGATCTGTCAGGGATGCTTTTAGGTGGATTCCTGCACTGAGCAAGGGGTTGGACTCGATGGCCTTAGAGGGCCCTTCCAACTCTAGTATTCTGTGATTCTATGAAACCTGTTTCCAAAATGCAACTGCCCTGTTCTCACGGCTCTTCAAATGAATGGCAGCTATTTTTCGCAGGGACGAGGGGACTAAAAACCCCAGCTGTGGGTTCTACTCTTTCTACGCAGCCATACCAAGAGTTACAAACATGGACCTTGGAGGGTTGTTCTAGACTCAAATCCTCAAATGGTCTCACTAAGCAAAAACAACACACCCACCCCAACGGAGTGGATTTGAACTCGCAGCCTATAATTAGCCTAGTCAGGGCATTACAGCTAATGAGGGAAGCACATCCTGAAAACGACGCAATCGATCATTAAAGCAGGTTTTTCATCTAGTCTGAATTATTGGGGGAATTGAACAATAGCACAAGCCTTTCCCATCTCTTGCCTGGCATGGTGATTCATTAATTCCCCCCTAACTTCCAAACATTGGAGTCGTCACCACTGAGCTTTCTCCTTTACCCCTAAATGCATAGATCAAATAAATGCACCACATCTTTGGGAGCCCATGCAGGATTAAGGAGCGCGTGGATCTCTAGTCAAAATAAATTTCCATTCGGAATCCCGGGACGCTGCTGTGCCCAGGGAAGGATGGGTGCGGTAGTGGCCAAGAATATTTCCTCCACCGCCTTCCTTTCCCGCTGCCCAGGACGCCCAAGTTAAACGAGACCCGGTCCCGTTGAACGCCATTGGAGTCGGGTTTGGGGCAGCAAATTTAGTTTCAACATAAAAACCGAGATGGACTACAAGAGGCTGCAGCAGTTTGCACAGGCCAAGGTACAAATCAAAGGTGAGAGATCCCAGTGGGATCTCAAGCCTAGGAGAGGAAAAGGTGATGAATAAACGAAGGCAATAAATAAATGAGCACCCATCTTCAGAAGAATCAAGGCAAGGAAGGGAGGTTTGGAAGGACTGAGGGAGACAGGGAAGAAATGAACAAATTACTTCCAAAAATTTCTTTTGGTACCGGTTGCAATTAATTCCCTGCAGAAAGCCTCGTTTAAACATTGGTTTTCAATGGGGCACGTTTGCAAGAAACTTTGCCAGGCCAGGATCACTGGGGTGGGGACCCCCATGGAGGAATTTTCATCTTCAACTATTCCATACGCTCACCCCCACCCCCAGGTAAAGTTCATTTATTTTGGCAACTTTGCCGAAACAAACCTACCGATTCACACTTCACTCACCACCACCCCTTTTTTAATTTAAAGAAAAAGATTTTTTTTAAAAAAATAAATAGCTGAAAGTGTAAATGATGTCTCATAGAAAATGTCTATCGTTTTAGGGCTGGAAAAAAATTGCTTTGTAATTATTGATGACTGAATTCCAAACCTTTTATTATTATTCTGTTTTGTTTTCCCTTGCACGCACTTCAGTGCCTTTAGGTATATTTTGTGGGTGTTTCCCCCCCCCTTTTTTTTTTAAAGAAACAAAAAAGAAGACTATGAATTCTGTATATTTGTTTTCTAGCGGGTGAAAAACAGAGGGCAGTGGGTGGGGAAGCAGTCACGACTGTGAACTGAATATTATGCTACATTAAAAAAAAATATTGCTCACTGAAAATGTGTCTCAGGTGACTCCTTTTGGCTGTAGCAACAATGCAATTAAAAAAAACTTCTAGTGGTTTAAACCCCTGTCTTGAGTGAAACAAATCCTGCGGCTTTGAGGTCTAAACCAGGGACTGACAGGAACTGGTTTCTGCTTTGCAGGTAAAAGAAAAGAAAAAAATGATCGTCACGTCACTTCATTGAGGGCAGGGGCAGATATAGGGTGCAAAATATTTATTTCCTAAAATTCTACTCTGGCATTTTTGATGCGAAATGCGCAGATATGTTCTGAATATTCAGTATCGGCATTTGCGATTTGATGGCCCTTAATTTGAGCCACTGAATATGTTGGCTTTAAGAAGACCTGGATGAGACCAACAGTTCACGCTCGCCCTTCCAGATGTGTTTGCACTGCAATTCCCATCCATCATAAATTGATTACGCTTCGTTTGGTCGGTCCTGAGAATGAGTTGCTAATCAGTTACCTAGGGAGGTTGTGGGCTCTCCCACCCTAGAGGCCTTCAAGAGGACAACCATCTGTCAGGGATGCTTTAGGGTGGATTCCTGCATTGAGCAGGGGGTTGGACTGGATGGCCTTGTAGGTCCCTTCCAACTCTACTATTCTATGATTCTAATGCTGTAGGGGGCTTCAAGTTCTAGTATCAAAAAGAAGAAAAAGGGGGGTGTTGTTTTGATTTAACTAAAAAGCCCCCCGAAGTTTGAGCCGTTCCGTGTACAGAATAATCCCCCTTGATTATTTTGGTATCATCCCAGTTGACACTGGATATGGAATGACAACTAACATTACACCTTCGGGAGCTGGTGAGCTCCCCTGAGTGACACCTGCCAAAATTTAAGCAAGGGATGCCAATAACGCTAAAGCCTTTGAAGATCAGATTTGGCAGCAAACGTTTCGTATTCAACATATTTGCATGTCATCAGACATTTGCAAACCACGAGCTGATGTTCAGAGGCAACACGCGTTTTTCACCGCGTCACCTGCGCGGCGGCGGACTTGTAAAAAACGTTCCAGACCAGCCCGAGCCTCAAAATTATACACCTGCCCTCCACTTCCCAGTGAATTAAAGTGAGCCGTGTTCTGTGGCTTTGGGCTGAGTGTGCCAAAAGGGATGCCTGTCCTTCCTAAGGTCGAAGGACACCTTCAAAAGGACACGTGGAATTCAAAAGTTTTGCTCAAGAAAATGCACCACTGCCGTTTTCTGGACGGGATCCATCACGGAAGAGGTTCTGGGGCGTGTTTGCATGTGCACTTACACCTAAGTAAACCATCACCTTGTGCTCTGTGTCCCACCTAAGAACATAAGTACCTTGCTGGATGAGGCCGCAGATCCATCTAGTCCAACATCCCCAAGCAGAGACCTCGGAGGAGCAGGGCATGAAAGCACCAGCTTTTGCCTATCCCTTGCGCCCCGTCTGCCACTCAGATATATTGCTTCTGGCTGTGGAGGTTCCACACCACCATCATGACTAGCCGCTGTTGATTTCTCTCCCTCCACGGATTTGGCCAACCCTCTTTTAAAACCTCCTCAACCAGGGCCGTTGCGAGTTCCGCAAGTGAATTCCACGTCCGTTCGTCTCGGATTCGTTTTGCCCGCGAAGTCCAAACCGCATCTTGCGTTTTATAAAAGCTCCAGATGAAAACCCATCCACAGAAAGGGACCCGAAGGACATAATTTATTTCATCTGCAGATTGTACGTTCCCTCCACCCGCTAAAATGCCAGCGTCCAGACTTTTATCACAGCGGTTGCTTGACTCTGGGGGTTGTCTTTACAGGAAACGCCTCATGACACACAAATTATCTGTGCAAATGCAGAATGCAAACCCCACTCTATACAGTAGAGGATTAAAAAAAAAAAAGCTCTGCTCTTATTAAACCCACATTTTCCCCCTGTCCCTTGGACACTTGCAGCTTGGCGTTGTCGATTTTCAGAGGTATATTTCTGCCATGGGTACAAGTCAGGTCCAAGGCTTTCTCCCTCCACTCCTGATCTCAAGTTCTGGCATGCTGACTTTTAAGGCAGCGAGGCCTTAACAGACGAGATGCACGTGGTTTCTCCTCGCACAACGGAAGCGAAGGCGGTCATTTTATCCTGGCTGCTTTCTCGGGATTTTAAAAAAGGATTGCGCTAACCTGTCCAGGGGACACCGGGGGCTTCTCATCAGCGCCGGCCACAAAGAAGCGCTTTCGGTGGCCGGAGTCTCTTCTCCAGCCCGCAGCGTCCTCCTGGAGTAACCTCCGGAGCTTCCTTGCCTCGAGACACAGTCCGGAGCAGCTGCTGAGCAGCCCCTGTTCGCCTCCCGTCACGGCCCGGGAGAGCGTCAGCGGCGTCCTCCCGTCTCAGATTTTCTGCACGTAGTTCCCCGGGAACAGGCCTTCTTTGCCACGGATGCGGCCTTGCCACCACCCAGAAGGATCTAGGAAGAGGAAGACAGGGAGGGGTTACCCTTGCCCAGTGTCCTGCTACCAACAGCGGTCAGCCAGATGAGCCCTCTTCTTTTTGCCTTCAGAAAAATGTCCTGACTGTTAGAGTGGTATGACAAAACTTCAGGAAAAATGTCTGGACTGTTAGAGCAGTATGGAACCCATGAACTTGGGAGGTGGTGGGCTCTCCCACACTAGAGGCCTTCAGGAGGCAGCTGGACAGCCATCTGTTAAGGATGATTTAAGGTGGATCACTGCATTGATTGGGGGGTGGACTAGATGGCCTTTGAGACCCTTCCATCTCTACTATTCTAAGATTCCTAACCCCCTTCCAAAAATACCTCCCACCCACCCCAGTTTACCTTCCTTGATAATTTCAATGAAATCGTCGGCATTGAAGCTCAGTTCGTCCGTGTCCTGCGCGTCGTAGGCATACAGCGCCCGGCACTGGGGAAGGCGTGGCTGAGGTTTTGGCTTTGGCTTTGGCTTGGCCCGGCCTCCTCCCGGGATGGGCTTGGCTTCCTTGGAGAGGCGCCGCTGGAGGCTGGCAAGGACAGAGGGGGACAAGGGAAGCAGTCAAATTCCACACCGGAACCTCTCCGTGCAAGGGGGCGATGTGTAAGAACATACAAAGTGTGTAAGAACATCAGAAGTGCCCTGATGCTGGATCAGACCAAGGGTCCATCTAATCCAGCACTCGGTTCACACAGCGGCCAACCAGCCGTCGGCCATGGATGAAAAAGGCAGGACATGGTGCAACAGCACCTTCCTACCCATGTTCCCCAGCAACTGGTGCACACAGGCTTACTGCCTCGAATACTGGAGATAGCACACAACCATCAGAGCTGGTAGCCATGGATAGCCTTCTCCAGGAATTTATCCAACCCCCTTTTCAAGCCATCCAAATTGGTGCCCATCACTACATCTTGTGGCAGTGAGTTCCATAATTTAACTCTGCGCTGTGTGAAGAAGTCCTTCCTTTGATCTATCCTGAATCTCCCACCCATCAGCTTCATGGGATAATGACCCCTTTGGGTTCTAGTATTTTGAGAGAGGGATAAAAATGTCTCCCTGTCCACATTCTCCACACCAGGCATCATTTTGTCCACCTCTATCCTGTCTCCCCTCAGCCTCCTTTTCTCCAAGCTAAACAATCTCATCTGTTGTAACCGTCCCTCATCGGGGAGATGCTCCAGCCCGTTAATCATTTGAGTTGCTCTTTTCTGCACTTTTCCAGCTCTATAATATCCTTTTTTAAGTGTGGTGACCAGAATTGCCTCGATGGCCCCTTCCAACTCTACTATTCTATGATTCTATGTTCTTTATATTCTATGTTACAATACTCCAAAATCACTCTCTCAAACAATCCCTGCACAATCATCACAGACCTCTCTCTCAATCCTCAAACCCCAACTCTGATCTAAACCCTCTCGCAACAAATCCCTGTCTCTTATTTCATCCCACAGGCCCAGCGCCCTGTTTATGTAGCACACAAGCACACACACACACACACAACACAACTCACCCCTTTCTTCTCGCTCACTGAACCAACCAACTCACACATGCAAACCCACCATTCTCACCCGAGAGAGAGAGATACTTACCAAACCGTAGATCTATAACAAGAAGACCCAGTTTTAAACTAAACTCAATACGGACCGACGTGTAACATGGCAATCGCTTATTGCAGTGGGAGGGGAGCAGCGTTGCCGTCTCCCGTGCGTCCTGCTACCCAGCGCAGCGAAGGAAACATGCGAAGGAGCGCTGAGGCAAAGCGCTTCCCCCCCTGACCTAGGAGCTCAGCCCTTCCTGCTGTCTTAAAAGCGCTTGTCAGATGGCTTTGGAAAACACACGGCGTCGGTGGACGTAACCGCAGCAAAAGCAGCGTTACAAGATCAGAATTCAGAGAGCGAAAGGGAGAAGAATCTCGAGCTGGGAAGGTGCCTGGGGAAAGCCAGAAATGTAGCCCACGCAGCTCACTCACCCAGCGACGCCTTGGTCCGGGACGTTCATGAAATCCAAGTTGAGCTGCACGGGGAGGGCTTTAGCCCTGGGGCTGGCTCCCTGGCGGGGCAGGCTGGGCTGCTCCATGCTGGCCTGGCGGGGCATGGAGTGGCGGTGCTGGAAGGGGGGCCTCGTCCCTGTGCCCCCGCGGCCCCCACGGCCGTCCCACTTCGAACCTGGCAAGGAAGGCAAAAAGAAGAGAGCCCGGTTGGCTGGTGGTGCGTAGTACATTGTTATTTGAGCTCTTGCCCTCTTGGCTTGGCTCTTAAAGGGCCACCAGCCACTTTGGGAGCGACCCTTGGATGAAAAGCGAGGACGAACAGACGTAACAACAATAAATATTGCCTTTATATCCCGCCTTTTTTCCTCCAGGGAACCCAAGCTGACGGACATAACCCTCCTCTCCATTGTAGCCACACAACAACAACCCTGTGAGGTAGGCTGGGCTGAGAGTCTGTGACAGGCGCTCTGGAGGTTTTTAAGAAGAGGCTGGACAGCCACCTCTCAGGCATGGATGAATCGGTTTTCCTGCACATTGCAGAGGATGGACTAGTTGATCCTTGGGGTCCCTTCCAACTCCTTCATTCTACGAGTCCCCCAAGAGCTGCTTCCAGTCAAGAGTGGATGAGACGGAGCTAGATAATCCCCTGGTCTGATCTCAAAAAGAGTTTCATACGTTGGAGTCCATGCGGGTAAATGTATTCCTTCTTCCCAGGGACCCTCTTGCGGTTTACCTGCACTGGTGGGGGTGTTCCACCCCAGGGCGGTACCCCCACTCAGACATCGGCTCTTCCTGGTGTCCTTCCGGGTCGGTCCTGAAATGGTAGCACCCACAGTGAGCTCTCTAAAGCAAGGTTGGATACCACCAGCCCCCACCCAGCGTGAGAGCAGTCCTCAACTCCGTCCCCCTTAGAAACTCGTTGGAGACTTATCCTCACTACGAGACCATCAGGGTAGACCTTTGTATTCTGATATTGTCAGCGCAAGATGGGAAATATACAGCTGCACTTTCAGTCTGTTTTGGACAGTGGGCCAAAGGACTCAAAAAGTGTTGAGAGATCCGGTCCAGAGATCCGTTCGCCCAATTCCACCCCATGTGCTCCAAAAGCAACCCCCTGAGGCAGGATAGCCAGCCGTGACTGGGGACCGCAGTCAGTACTATTGGCTGTTTGTAATTCACTGCTACGATGCCTTTTGCAATTCCTAGCTCGAGGCAGCGTGCAAATCTTTTCTCCATCTTAGTGACCATTGTCGTTAAAATGATAAATATCTTGATCAGTGGCCACAGCGCAACAGCGCCCTCCCCCCGGTGCCGTCTCTGTTTTGAACAAGACTAGGTATTCCCCGTATCTCTTCCTCCTCCTCAAGCAAGACTCACGGGCGTTTCGGGGCAAGCCAGGTCCAATGCTGACCACCAGCACTTTGCCATTGTTGCGGAGTAGACTCAGATCCCCTTGGCAGATCTGGAACTGGATCTGTCGGGAGCCAGCAGCACCCCACGGCCCCCAGCCGTCCTTCTTCACCTTGAATTCCAGCCTTGGGGGAAGAGAGGAGAGGAGAGCAAGACATTAGAATTGAGACATTGGAACCCGGTGCCAGGAAGGGTGTTACCCTCACTCTCCACTTCTGAGCTTCCCTGGAGCAGAGTGAGAAGTCAGGGCCTCAGACCAGGATTGGAGAGATTTGGGTGCAAATCCCTGCTCAGCCACAACCAGTAGCGTAGCGATAGATCACAGAATCATAGAATAGTTGAGCTGGAAGGGGCCTCTAAGGCCATCGAGTCCAACTCCCTGCTCAATGTAGGAGTCCCCCTTCAAGCATCTCTGACAGATGGCTGTCCAGCTGCCTCTTGAAGGCCTCTAGGGTGGGACCTCCCTAGGTCATGGGCTCCATTGCTGTACTGCTCTAGCAGCCAGGACTTTTTCCTGATGTCTAGCCGGAATCTGGCTTCCTGTCACTTCAGCCCATTATTCTGCGTCCTGCACTCTGGGAGGATCGAGAAGAGATCCTGGCCCTCCTCTGTGTGACAATCTTTCAAGGACTTGAAGAAGGCTATTATGTCTCCCTTCAGCCTTCTCTTCTCCAGGCTAAACAGGCCCAGTTCTTTCAGTCTCTCCTCATAGGGCTTTGTTTCCAGACCCCTGATCATCCTGGTTGCCCTCCTCTGAACACACTCCAATCTTGTCTGCATCCTTCTTGAAGTGTGGAGCCCAGAACTGGATGCAGTACTCAAGATAAGGCCTAACCAGTGCCTAATAGAGGGGAACCAGTACCTCATGCAATTTGGAAGCTACACCTGAAACCAAACACCTTTGCAGGGGGCTTAAAAGACCCGGACAAAGACAATGATGAGGAAGGGGGAATTGCTGAAATTCAGGGCAACTTCCCTGCAGTCAGATCAATTGCGATCCTTCCTACAGCTGCTAAGTGGCTCAGAAGAAGGCTGATGGGATGGAGCTGATGAACGGGCCTTTGCTAATAAAATGCTTCTGATACTCCAGGAGAGCGAGCTGGCGGGCGGGAGGGAGGGAGGGAGGGGTTCTCGGATCCCATTCGTGGCAAACCTTGCAATAGTGAATTCTTTCTTCCTCCAACGGACCTGACAAGGACTCCAGCCAAGCAGAGATGGGGCCAACCACTTCTGCTTGAAACGGCCCTGCAAGTCTTGCTAGGACTTCCTTTAACCCCCTGCAGTAGCATGTGAGTTAAACACAGATTTCTGTCTTTCGGTTACCTCCTTTCCCGTTCCTCTTATATTTTATCAAAGCCGGCTAGGATGCTACTCTAGGACTCGGAAAGGCAGCGGTCTTCTCCGCTCCAGAATTTGGGTGGGACTCCACGCACCCCTCCTTCTCACACAACGTGAAGGTGCCACCACACCCAGAAACCAGAAACAATTTATAATCCAGATCAGCAAACCAATTCTAGCCCATTTCAGGTCTTTTGGAAAGCAAATGGGTCTTAATTACCCATTCAACAACAGACCTACATAGTTTGCATGACAACAGGGATAGTTCAGATCTATAGTTTCTGGAAAGGTCCATCCCCAAATCCCCCAACTGCTGTGAAGATTGCAGCTAAATTCACAGGGAACAGGAAACAGGGGATTTCAAACAGTAGGGTTAAAACACAATCAATTAACTAAATCCAAAGTTCTTTATTACATTTAAAAAAAAAATCCCACTCCTTCCTTGAGGAGCTCAAGATAGTGACTGAGAGCAATTCATGCTTTCTTAAGATGCGTTTCCAGTAGCTTCTGACTCACGATAGCTCAATAAAACCTACATATCTGGGAGCAGTCTACCTTGGGGTATCAGCCGCAGCAAGCAACAGGGAAGGATTATTGCCTTCATTTCTGAAGGCATGGGCTAGCCGACTGTTGCAAACAGGAACCTAGAGGAGATGACTCCATCTTATGTACTGATATAGCTGCTCTGTAATGCATGTTCCCTGGGAGGCCAACCAGCGATTTACGTCCCCCAATAAAACCTCCACGTCCTGGGGCATTCCACCCTGGGCAATCAGATGGAGCAAACAAGGAGAAAAGGCGATTACCCTTTGTGCCTTCATTCTTCATAGAATCATAGAATAGTAGAGTTGGAAGGGGCCTCTAAGGCCATCAAGTCCAACCCCCTGCTCAATGCAGGAATCCACCCGAAAGCATCCCTGACAGATGGTTGTCCAGCTGCCTCTTGAAGGCCTCTAGTGTGGGAGAGCCCACCACCTCCCTAGGTCATGGGTTCCCATTGTCGTACTGCTCTAACAGTCAGGAAGTTTTTCCTGATGTCCAGCTGGAATCTGGCTTCCTTTAACTTGAGCCCGTTATTCCGTGTCCTGCACTCTGGGAGGATCGAGAAGAGATCCTGGCCCTCCTCTGTGTGACAACCTTTTAAGTCTTTGAAGAGTGCTCTCATGTCTCCCCTCCATCTTCTCTTCTCCAGGTTAAACATGCCCAGTTCTTTCAGTCTCTCTTCATAGGGCTTTGTTTCCAGACCCCTGATCATCCTGGTTGCCCTCCTCTGAACACGCTCCAGCTTGTCTGCGTCCTTCCTGAAGTGTGGTGCCCAGAACTGGACGCAATCTTGCTGGAAACCAAAGCCCAGGGGAAAGCCACCACCACCACCTGGGTCCGAACCGGCATGGCCAACAGCTTATATTTCACAGCTACTTACTGGTTGTTGAACTTGACTGTCAGCTGCTTCTGGGTCTTTTCCTCGTAGCGCTTGTAGAGCAAGCTCAAAAGCTCTGTCTTGAAGACGGACTCCAGGACGCTGTCGTACTGGGGCTCATGAATAATAATGAAGTCATCCTGCAAGGTGCTGGGGGGGGGGGAGATGGAGCGGGGAGCAGAGATCAGGACCCCGGCAGGCCACAAGGCTGAGTGGGCCTCCGTTCCCCCAACCACCACATCCGTTCCTGTTCATTTCTAGGTTTTCTGCTGCTCCCAGGAGCAACTGAAGGCTGGTTATTAGGCCTCAGTCGCTAGACAGAAGCTCTGGGTTCAGAAAAAGTCTCCTCCTGAAAGCCACCACTGTAAATGAGCCCCGAGAATAAACTGGGAGGTTTTTTCTTGCTAAACAGAACTGATAACAATAAAAAAACCGCATTATGTGTTTTGCTCTTCTTTGAGAGGAGAGCGGCTGGAAGGAGCAGTCCAACCTGTCTGGAGGGCACAAATTACCCCGTCTTCTGATCCAGCTTCATGGCTCTCCTTACATTGTGCATCCTGTTCTGTTCCCCCAGCCCCCCACCCAAAATAAAAGCCCATCTTGAGAGGCTGTCCAGTTCCGAAGGGGTGGGGAGAAAGTCCTGCAGTTTGGGTTGCAAAAGTGAGAAGGCCTGGCACTTGCTGCAGGGACCTGTGCAAGGGCTCTTGATATCCTAGGGAGGCCGGTGCGGAAGAAGGAACGCCTGCCCGCCCCATCCATCCACCTTCCCCACCCCACTCATCAACCCCTGCTGTCCCTTACCTCAGAGACACCGACTGGACCCGCTCCACCTCAATTTGCCTCTTCAGGACTTCCTTGATGGCCCCTTTATCCGGCCCTTGCTTCACTTTCTCGCGGCCGATCAGGTAGAGGAATTTGGGGGTCAGGATTAGGTCTCGCTTCACCGTCTACAAGAGGAGCAGCAGAGAGCAGAATAACGGAAAAGCCAGTTCTCGCTCTTTGCCCCCCCATCCGGTCAATTCTTAATTTTCTTGAAGGATGACGATACTTAGGAAGCGGGCGAGCACACCCGTGTCCTGCTACGAACCGAAAAGGAGTTGAGCTCTAGGGATTCCGCAACTCACCTTGAACCGCCGGTCGTACTTGACAACGGTGTCGGCGAAGTCCACGCGTTCCCGACGGCCCACAAAACGCCGCAGCTCGGGGCGGGTCTCCAAGCCGATGTAGTCGCCTACGAAGTTGCGGTTGATGCTGTTCCGACGCCGTTCCTTCTTGTTCAGGACGATGTTGGAGGCTGCGGGAAAAAACCCCGGGACGGGCAAACTTTCGTTTAGGCCCGGCTGCCGCCATTCAGTGACGACGAAGGAAGGCAAGCTTTGCAGAAACACAGGGAGCACGTTCCGAAAACGAATTCGCACATTCGAGTGGCGAAGCGCCGCTGTACCGAAATAGGATCTGGGACTGAGCCCCGGATCAGAATTGAACTGTTTGGGCTGGGTGTTAGCAAGGGTTCGAGAGGCACAGAGGAAAGTATGGGGCCGTTAGTGAAATATACAAGGACAGTTACCCTCCAAATTTTAACCAAATAACTCCCCCTACACACACACACACCTATAGCTTTCTAAAAGCAATCACTGGGGGGGGGGGGGGTCTTGTCACAAAAGGCAATCAGCTTCATTCTCTCGCTACATTCCGTAATCCAAGAACTGGCGTTATACGCTGCTGCGTCGTTCCGCCACTACAGAGGGACAAATCGCCTCGTGACGACGCAGCGGGAACTTACGTAGTTGGGCCATTGGAGCTGAGCTAAGAATAACTGAGGACATGGGGAAAGTTAAGGTTTAATCTTTAGCAGCTCTTGGGACCCTCGGGGCGGACGGAGCCCTTAGCAGCAGCCACAGCGGGGCGGTTTCCTTTGGACACGATCCCACGTGGCTCCCGTCACGTCAGTAGAAAAGCATCACGACAGTGTTGGCCAACGACGCAGCCCCTTCCCAGGTATTTTGCACGGGGAGGAACTGCGTGACTTTGGCCTCGTCCACGCAGCTTGCACCACCGGGAGCCACGCCCCCCCCTTTTGCACTGTAAACTGGTGTTCCGTCGTGAGCCGGGTCAACCTGGATCAACTCACCTTCTTCCCGCATCTGGATGTACTTCCGGACCGCCACGTGTTTGCGCCAGGCCTTTTGAATGACGCGGGCGTAGCCGTCGTAACGCCGCTCCCTCATTTCCTCCAGGAGGAAAAGCTGGAGAGAGTGTGTGAGAGAGAAACAGAGACAGGGGAGACGCAAGGGAGGGGCAGATTATCCACTGATCGCTGAGCCACGGCCGGTCTCACCACCAGACGTGGGGCCCATTCAGAAGACACCTTAAACCATGGCTTTAACCACAGTGGTTAAGCCAGAAAGCTGGGCCGTGTTCAGAAGACACCTTAGACCATGGCTGTAACCACGGTGAATAAAGCAAAAGGCTTAACCACCATGGTTAAAGCCATGGTTTAAGGTGTCTTCTGAACACAGCCTGGATCTCTGGCTGAACCTCCGTGGTTAAAGCCATGGTTTAAGGTGTCTTCTGAACACAGCCCGGATTTCTGGCTGAACCTCCGTGGTTAAAGCCATGGTTTAAGGTGTCTTCTGAACACAACTGGCTTTCTGGCAGAACCGCCATGGTTTAAGGTGTCTTCTGAATGGGGCCGTGGTTTAAGGAGGCATATGCGGCCGGGGGGGCATTTCCCTACCTCCAGTCTCTCTCTCTGCGTGAGCACCGTTTTTAAAAATAATAATAGAATGAGCTCCAGTTCAGAGCAGGCAAGGGACAAGTTAACTTTTTAGTGCGGCTGTGAAAATGTTTAAAGCTAGGCCTTGCCACGATTTGAGTCAGCCACCCTGCCCTACCTTAATTCATGAGTTTAGGTAGAGAGATGGAAGGAATGTTGAGAGAGAGAGAGAGAAAAGGAAGGAAGACTGGGGAACTCCTTTTGCCGACTTCCACAGTGCCCCCAATTTACTCCCAAGGAGCCCCTGCTCTCTGGCACTCACCGATTCGGGGGCTTTGATGAAGACCTTCGTCCGGCCCAGCTGGTACTGGTCAGGGTCCATGTTGACGGATTTCATCAGGTGCACCACGCCCTGCTTCTCATCCCCACGCCAAGAGGGCCACGTCTCTGGGGTCAGGATGGCGTACCTGGGTAGGCGCGCGGGGGCAAAGGGGAGAGAATCGGGCTGGGCTTGGAAGCTCTCAGGGCGTTTGGAGCTGGCTCCTCCTCTGCGGCTCTTAGCGGGTGACAATGGCCCACGCGAAGGAAAGCTTACGCCGGGGTTTGCGCAAAGCAGGCTAGTTTCCCTCCGGTCAGTTGGTGAGGTCTTAAGAACATACGAAGAGCCCTGATGCTGGATCAGACCAAGGGTCCATCTAGTGCTCTGAGCACACAGTGGCCAACCAGCCGTCGGCCAGGGACCGACAAAGCAGGACATGGTGCAACAGCACCCTCCCGCCCATGTTCCCCAGCAACTGGTCCACACAGGCTTACTGCCTTGAACACTGGCTAGTAGCCCTTGATAGCCTTCTCCTCCAGAAATTTATCCAACCCCCTTTGAAAGCCATCCCAATGGGTGGCCCTCACTAATTCCATAGCTTAACTCTGCGCTTGTGAAGAAGTCCTTTTATCTGTCCTGAATCTCCCACCAATCAGTTCCATGGGATGACCTCGGGTTCTAGTATTATGGGAGAGGGAGAAAAATGTCTCTCTGTCCACCTTCTCCCCACCAGGCATGATTTGGTCCACCTCTATCCTGTCTCCCCTCAGCCTCCTTTTTTCCAAGCTGAACCATCCCAGAGATGCTCCATCCCCTGGGTCATTTGAATTGCTCTTCTCTGCACTCAGGAAGGATGCTTAGACCTAGGACCACAGTGGTTCTTTACCTGTGGAGGAATTTCTGGAAGACCCGCCGATAAGCGTAGCCGGCTCTCCGCACCCGGATGTTCTCCCGGAGGCCCAGGTATTCCACTTGGTGCTTCACCCTGGGAGACAGCCAGAAATTGAGGGGGGTACAAGAGCAAGCAACGCCATGCCCCCCCCCAGTGAACTCTTCGCGTCCCTCCCATCACAGGTCCACCTGGAGATTGGGGGACTCAGGAGGAAGAGGACTTGGGTGGAAACCCCTCCAATTTTATACGGCAGGGAGGGGGAACAGGACGGGGCCACACCCCCAAACGGCCTGTCATCGAAACGCAAGAGGAAGTCAGGTCAAGGTGAGACCACGCAGATATCTGTGGGAAGGCCATGATCCACCGCCCCTCGCCTGTCCTCTGTCCCACCCCCCTCCAGCATCTGCTGTTCAAAGACAGACTGCGCCCGGACATGGAGGTTCCACTGAGCTATTGTAACAAGCGCAGTCGTAAAAGGGGCCCCCGGTTTCCGCTGGAAGGAGCTGCTCCTTTAGAGGAGAGGGAAGCCCTGCTGGATCAGAGCGAGGGTCCACCCAGTGTCCTGCTTCCAGCAGGGGACAGCCAGGGGCTTCATAAGCCAGGTATGAAAGCAAGATCCCTCCTTTGTCGTTTATCTCGGCACCTCATATACGGCCTCTCTCTCTCTCTCTCTCTCTCTCTCTCTCAAAAGCAATTATTATTAATAGATCTCTCCCTGACCACCGCTCCACGGATTTGCCCAGTCCTCCTCCGAAACATCTAAGCTGACAGTGATTTTTCTCTTCCTGCTATCCTTCCCCAACCCGGTGCCCTCCACATGTGCCAGCTGGGGATGATGGGAGTGGCATTCCAACACATCTCGAGGTGGGGGACGGAGGGCCTGCTCTCTGCCGTAAAGGTACCCGTGTTACAAAAATAAATAAATAAAGCATTTCCTCTCTCCGCTTCTCACTTCTCGATGGGCAAAACGGATTTGGCCCAGGCAGTGTCTAGTTGCCGACCTCCCTCACAACACTATAACCAACCTGGAACATAAGAACCCAAGAAGAGCCCTGATGCTAGATCACACCAAGGGTCCGTCTAGTCCAGCACTCGGTTCACACAGGGGCCAGTCAGCTGTTGACCAGGGACCCACAAGCAGGACGTGGTGCAACAGCACCCTCCCGCCCATGTTCCCCAGCAGCTGGTGCACGCAGGCTTATTGCCTCAAATGCCAGGTGCGTGAGACTACAATTCCCATCCGTTTGGAGTATCCCAGTTTGGGAAAGGTGGCTATAAATCCTCAAAAACGAACTCTTTCAGTCCACCCAGTGGCCAACCACACGTTTTGGCTTGCAAGGCCCATTCGCACTAGCCAACAGTGAGGGATCATGGGAGTTGTAGGCCAAACACGCGGAAGGCCGCCATTGGCAGGAGAAGAAACGGCAGGGAAATTAATCCCCGCGACCTGTTTCTGTCGCTATCGCAAGGCCTTCCTTGAGAATCCAGCAGTGCCGTCTCCGACAGAAGCCCCCCAGCTCCACCCCACCCCCACCCCCCAGGGCGCGGCGCTCCCCGGTCCCAAACCTGCTCTCCTCCCAATCCCGGGGGCGCTTGGTTTCGTTGGGCTTGATGCATCGGATGTAGTGCGGGGTGCATTTCATCAGCGTGTCGACCAGGTTGTTGGCTTGTTTCTTTTTGTAGGGGGAAAGAAAGGGAAGAGACACGTTGTGCTTATTTTCATTTCGTTCACAGAATCATAGAATGGTGGAGACGGGAGGGACCCCAAGGATCACCTAGTCCAACCCTCTGCAATGTGTAGGAAAAACGGTTCAACCACCCCTGAGAGGCGGCCGTCCAGCCTCTTCTTAAAACCCTCCAGAGCTGGAGAACCCACAACCTCACCGTTGCACAGATCTTACCGTCAGGAAGTGTTTCCTTATATTTAATTGAAAGCTAGGTAGCTGGAACCTGTACCCATCATTTCAGGTCCTAATTTCTATGGCCATGGAAAATAGTTCCGGACCATCTTTCCTGTGGCAAACTTTGATGTCCCTGAACACTGCTCACGCGTCTCCCCTCAGCCTCCTTTTCTCCAGACTGAACATCCCAAGCTCGTCCTTCTGCCTGTCCTCAAATCCCTCTTCGTTGCCCTCCTCTGAACCTGTCCTGAACCTGTCCACGTCCTCCTGGAAACGGGATGCCCAGAGTCGTACACAAGATGCCAGGTGTGGCCTCACTCGGGCCAAGCAGAGAGGAAGACGGACTTCACGCGTCTTGGATACAATGCTGCTTCTAACGCAGCCCAGAACAGTTAAAGCTGCAAGAGCCTTGCCCTCTTTTGGATCTGGCCACTAGGGCAGGGCTCCTGCGGCTTAAAACTGTCAAGATGAAGAGGGAATTACACCAAGTGCTGCATGCGTACAGACGAACCCCTGCTGAAATTCCCCTTTTCTATGCAACTGTTAAAGACACAGGAGCCCGGTCCTCCTTTTCATGGGGTCACCCTAATTAAAATGTATCGCCAGGAGGTGTTAGAAATGAATGCCCCGTGTCAGCTAGTCCTATCCGTGTCTCTGGGTTGCAATCGCAAATATATGCAAATATATGCAAAGAGCAGAAGATGGATTTTCTGGCTGGTAACACTGGAAGGGGTCTGCATTTCTTTAAGAAAAGAATGTGGCCCTTTGCGGACAGAGAAACCCACAGCACCCCTCCTTCCCTGTTCCCACCGGCTTCGCCCAGCCGTACCTTGATCTTGCTGCCAGCTGTGGTCGGACGCCCTTTCTTCTCTGCGTTGAGGCTTTCGGGGAAGAGGTCACGGATGAAAGGGCTTTAACAGCAAGAGAAGCAACATTAGGGTTCCCCTGCACTGAGAAGCATTTGGGTCGCAACAACACACAAAGAATATTTCAGACCTTCGCCTGATGAGGCTGGGAAAGTCCGTCCCGAATGTTCCCATTTTACAGACGGGGAAAGTTGAGGCACAGACCCGCCCAGGGCCACGTGACTGAGGTGGGATTTGAACCCGCCCCTTCCCGGTGTGCAAGAACAAAACCCTGTTCTTGAGGATCAGACAGCAGCCAAAGAGGAAACGAAACGAACGAATTTAAGGATGAGGTGGAGATGGGGGATGGAGGACGATGCTGGTTTGGGAAGGGGGGGACACCAGCAGTCTCTAAGCAGACCCCCACTCACATCTCACTGCTCTGCATCAGCTCAATGAGGTCAGTAAAAAGGACGTCACGGTTGCGTTCGCAGAAGCCCTCCACGTCGTAAGAAACCTGCGAAATCAGAAGGAAGGCTACTCAGGCTGTTGGGGTCATAGAACCATAGAACAGAAGAGTCGGAGGGGTCCTCTAAGGCCATCCAGTCCAACCCCCCTGCTCAGTGCAGGAATCTGCCTTAAAGCATCCCTGACAGATGGGTGCCTCTTGAACGCCACTAGTGCTGGAGAACCCACCACCTCCCTAGGTGGTAGTCTAGGTGCGAGGTGCGGAACCCCTTGCCCAGAAGACATCGTGAAACTATGGAAGTTGCTACCATTTGGGGCACCGATTTGGATGGCTTTAAAAGGGGGTTGGATAAATTCCCAGAGGAGAAGGCTATCAACGGCTCCTAGCCCACGGTGGCTCTGTGCTACCTCCAGTATCCGAGGCAGTAAGCCTGTGTGCACCAGTTGCTGGGGAAAATGGGCAGGAGGGTGCTGTGGCACCTATGTCCTGCTCATGAGTTTTCCAGCAGCTGGTCGGCCACTGTGTGAACAGAATTCTGGACTAGATGGACCCTTGGTCTGATCCAGCAGGCCTCTTCTGAAGTCCTAACATCCCTGGCACTCCCAACACCACAATTTCCCCGGCTCCCTCCCTCTTCTTTCTGGCTTCCTTTCAAAAGATATACAGCCACCCCCTTGAAAGGTCATAGAATCATAGGATAGTAGAGCTGGAAGGGGGCCCTAAGGCCATCAAGTCCAACCCCCTGCTCAATGCAGGTATCAATGCATTCTTGATCCTCCCAGAGTGCAGGACACGGAATAATGGGCTCAAGTTAAAGGAAGCCAGATTCCGGCTGGACATCAGGAAAAACTTCCTGACTGCTATAGCGGTACAACAATGGAATCAGTTCCCTAGGGAGGTTGTGGGCTCTCCCACACTAGAGGCCTTCAAGAGGCAGCTGGATAGCCATCCGTCAGGGATGGTTTAGGGTGGATTCCTGCATTGAGCAGGGGGTTGGACTCGATGGCCTTGTAGGCCCCTTCCAACTCTTCTATTCTATGATTCTATGTACAACTCCCAGCATCCCCCAACCTGGTTCCCTCCAGATGGGTTGGGACTACAACTCCCAGCATCCCCAACCTGGTTCCCTCTAGATGGATTGGGACTACAAATCCCAGCATCCCCCAACCTGGTTCCAACCCATCTGTAGGGAACCAGGTTGAGGAAGACTGGTCCACATGGATGCTTGGGTCTGCTCTTTTTTCCTTCTCTTTCCCTTTCGGGGACCTTACCTTGCCGGCGTAATGATGGATGATGAAGCCTTTATTCCAGCTGTTGAAGTGGGGGTGGACGCCGAGCGCTGTCTGAAGTTTCTGCAGCAGGGTGTGGTCAGCCCCTTCGCCCTTGGCGTGCATGGTGGCGCACACATCATCCAAGATGCTCATGAGCCCTGGAGGATTCTGGGGGGAAGAGGGGGGAAAAGCAGATTTTAAACTGGTTTGGAAGTCCGTCCCCCCCCCCCCCCGAAGCCCTGACAACTGCTGTTTTGGGGGAGCGGTCTTTGCCTCGCCCCAAGAAACCGTGAGCGTTGTCGTTCTCTCTGTGTTCAGCAGAGGGCGCTAAAGATCTCAGAGAAGGGCTACGGAGCTACTAAACTACAACTCCCAGAATTCTGTCAGGGAAGCTACGGGAGTTAAAAGCCATGTAAAACTTCGACAGCGCAGCCCTTTCACTCACCACTTTGTTCTCAATGAGGTCGCACACCACTTTGTTGTTGAAGTAGTCAATGGGATTCCACCGGATGCCCTCTTGGACATATTCTTCCTGCAGATGGGAATGGAATGAGAGGGAGCCGGGGACACAGAAGGGAAAAGCGGGAGAGGGAAACCCAAGGAATAAATAACAGAAAGAGAAAGCTATGCTTTAAGGCGGATTCCTGCATTGAGCAGGGGGTTGGACTCGATGGCCTTGTAGGCCCCTTCCAACTCTGCTATTCTATGATTCTATGATTTCATCTAAGCCCTAAACTCGTTTGCTGGCCGTAGGCAAAACGCTCTCTGTGTGTCAACTGTGTTTCTGACATCACGGGCACTAGCCAACAGGCACTGTGTATAGACAGATTTTCCTCATTCCAGCCCCGCTGCATTGAAAATCTGCACCTAGGGAAGACTGCAATATCAGAAGAAATGCGCTAGATAAAAACTGCTGTCTTCCTTTTCTGTTTCAAAACGAATATTTACAAAACTGCTTGTCCAACTGCAGTGCGGTTTGCAGGTGCTCCTAAGGTAACTATCAGCATTCACTAGTCTGTCTCCGAATTTACAGGCATCACAACGATCGCCACCATTTGGAAACGCCCTGTGGCAAATCTAGCAATGATTTGTGCATTTACTAGCTGTTGTTCCACACTGAAAAATAGAAAAGAAAAGAAAACCGTATTCACAGCAATTCTTCTGAGCTGATCCCACCAATTCAGGAGATACCACAGCCGTGACTTCTTACTACGAGATTAATCTGCCCAGAGCTTTGTAAAGTTAAATCCATCCAGAGCTCTGGGGCGGTGGAAAATGTAACACCCTTTAAACGCCTCCCGAAAACACGTCTTTTCACGCAAGCTTTCCCTGGGCTATAACTGCTGCTGGGGTTATTTGGGTTTCACGTGGTATTTTTTAAACTTGTAAAGCTTGATCAAACAGATTTTATCTGATTTCATCTGTTCGTTTTTATGGTTTTAATGGTGACTTGCCCAGAGCAGGATAAAAATGTAATAAAATAAATAAAGCGTTTTCTGTTGCTTGCAAGGCCGCCCAAATGGGCAACCTGTTTACAAACCCGCCCCGTCGCTTACCTGTTCGGCCTTCAGCGTCAGCTCAATGAAGATTTGCTGAAGCTTCTCGTTCACGAAGTTGATGCAGAACTGTTCGAACCCGTTCTTCTGCAGGGAAAAAAGGGAGAAGGGAGAAATCACACGGGTGCGGCGGGACCCCGGAGCAGCAGCGGGGATGCTCTGAGCTTTGAACCTTTCCTCCCACTGTTCAACAAAACTCGGGAGACCTTTCAGCCTCCGAGCCTGCTTTCAGTTCTGAGATTCAGCCCCGCAACCTGGGAAACAATAATGGGGTCTCTGAGCGTGCGCAAAGTGCTATTCCCTCGACAAAGAAGAGATTCCAGGTTGGACCACAGAACCTGCTTATATTGAAACGCCGCTGGGATGAGTCGATTAACCGGTCGACAGACTTTGAAAGACGCGGTTCCTTATTTTCAACAGGAAATATTTTAAAAATCTATTGCGGCAGGCTTTTTGTTATAAGAGGCCCTTCCTCCTCCTTGCTCAGATAGGAAGAGATGCCTCTTCTGGGTCCACCTGAGAAGAGGCATTCCTCCTTTCTCTTCTGAGATGACATTCTCGAAAATCAAAGAGAGAAAAGGCTTTGGTCCTCAGAACTATCCTTGCGTTCATATGCGGAGGTGGAGCCAGAGGAAGGAGGCGTGGAACTCAGGAGGGCAGGATTGTGACCCCAGGAAGGCTGCATTAAGCTTGTGGCATCAGATTCAACCCTCATCATATGCAAACAGCTGCAGATTTGACCAATTCTTGGGGGTTCTCCTAGAACCATCTCTGTCCCTTGAGGCCCAGGTGGCCTCGGTGGCACGGAGTGCTTTCTACCAACTCCGGTTGGTGGCCCAGCTATGCCCCTATCTGGACAGGGATAACCTAGCTTCAGTCGTCCATGCTCTGGTAACCTCCAAATTAGATTACTGCAATGCCCTCTACATGGGGCAGCCTTCGAAGACGGTCCGGAAGCTGCAGCTTGTGCAAAATGCGGCGGCCAGATTGATAGCTGGAACAGGGAGGTTTGAGCATACAGCATCGATTCTGGCCCGCTCGCATGGGCTGTCTGTACGTTTCCGAGCCCAATCCAAGGTGTTGGTTTTAACCTATAAAGCCTTACACGGCTTGGGACCGCAATACCTGATGGAACGCCTCTCCCGACATGAACCTACCCTGTACACTGCGCTCAACATCTAAGGTCCTCCTCTGAGTGTCTACTCCGAGGGAACCTCAGAAGATGGGAACAAAGGAGAGGACCTTCTCAGTGGTGGCCCCCCGACTGTGGAATGATCTCCCCGATGAGGCTCGCCTGGCGCCGACACTGTTATCTTTCAGGCACCAGGTCAAGACTTTCCTCGTCTCCCAGGCATTTAACAGCATTTAACAACGCTAACTTTGTTTTTCAACGGTCCCCAGAACTGTTGTTTTTAAATGAATACTGTTGTTTTTATACTGTTGCTTTTTATGTTTTTAAATTTTGTATACTTTTAATGTTTACTGTTTTTAACTTTTGTAAACTTCCCAGAGAGCTTCGGCTATGGGGCGGTATATAAATGTAATAAATACATTAAACTGATTAACTGAAGGCTTCTCTAACTGAATGACAGCCCATAGAACTCTGCCCCGGATGGAGCTTTTCCACGTACACCGATGTCAAGGTCAGACAAGGAAGACGGAGAGGCGCTGGAGGAGAAAAATATATTTATCGGTGCAGTTCGCCAAGCGAGGCCCACGGAAATGAGTAGTGGGTGCGCCACGCAGGTCCTTGGGAGACTTACCTGGAAGATCTCAAAGCCGTAGATGTCCAGAACGCCGATGCTGAATTCCTGATGGTCTTTTTGTATGGCTTTGTTCACAGCCTGGGAATGCAAGGATAAGAGGAAGGGAGTAACCAAAGGAGAGAAAAGAAAAAAATAAAGAGAGGAAGAAATATAAAGGGAAAGGATCTCATGAAATGGTTTTGTCGAATGCGTTCACGGTTGGTGACACGAAAATAAAGCAGAATTTGGAATGAAAGGATGTTTTATATATATAGCTAACATCTTTATCACCGATCAACCGCTTGCATAAACATACTCAGTTTTTGTCCTTTTATTTATAAGCCGGTTGTTTGGGCGAGGGGTTGGAGAATTAGGATGTTAATTGTCGCAAGAAACTGTAGCATGTCGTAACTCTCAGCCCAACCACAGCCAGCTGTTAGGGAAGCCCCAAAGGACAGAAGAAGAAGAAGAAGAAGAAGAAGAAGAAGAAGAAGAAGAAGAAGAAGAAGAAGAAGAAGAAGAAGAAAGGGGAGGGGAGGGGGGGAGGCTCCCTGCAGACAGAAAGCTCATACGTGAAATGTTCTAACTCCTTGTTGTGCTTGTTTTCTGCTTGCAAGGAATGTTTATTGTTGCTGTTGAGTTTTTAAAATTATTGCAAGGAGGCCTTCAAAAACGGAATTTCCCACTTGCTGCTGAAGCAAGATAGTCCATTCCACCACAGGAAGATACTGGCCCTGTTCAGAAGACACCTTAAACCACGGCTTTAACCATGGTGAATAAAGCGAAAGGGCTTATTCACTGTGGTTAAAGCCATGGTTTAAGGTGTCTTCTGAATGGGGTCATTGTAGAGCTGGAAAAGGTGCAGAAAAGGGCAACTCAAATGATTAAGGGTCTGGAGCATCTCTCCTATGAGGAAAGGTTACAACAGCTGGGGCTGTTTAGCTTGGAGAAAAGGAGGCTAAGAAGAGACATGATAGAGGTGGACAGAATTATGCCTGGTGTGGAGAAGGTGGACAGGGAGACATTTTTCTCCCTCTCCCAAAATACCAGAACCCAACGGGCTCATATCCCATGAAGCTGGGTGGTGGGAGATTCAGGACAGATCAAAGGAAGGACTTCTTCACGCAGCGCAGAGTTAAACTCTGGAACTCACTACCACAAGATGTAGTGATGGCCACCCATTTGGATGGCTTGAAAAGGGGGTTGGATAATTCCTGGAGGAGGAGGCGATCCATGGCTACTAGCCCTGATGGCTGTGTGCTCCCTCCAGTATCTGAGGCAGTAAGCCTGTGTGCACCAGTTGCTCGGGAACATGGGTGGGAGGGTGCTGTTGCACCATGTCCTGCCTGTGGGTTCCCAGTTGACATCTGCCTAGCCACTGTGTGAACAGAGTGGTGGCCTAGACGGACCCTCGGTCTGATCCGGCAGGGCTCTTCCACCACCACTTCCTTCTGTGGCACGTGCAGAGCTCACTAAACGACACACATGCGGAGTGGACCCAGGTGACGCTTTGGCCAGGAGGTTCCCCACAGCCTGGCCTCCCCGATGCATGAAAAACATATTTCTTACCACCGGGCAAAGAGGTACATAGACAACTGAGATCGCCCCAGGAGAATTTGGCTGCCTGCCCGGCCTACGCCCTCGTCGCAAGGTAACACACCCGTCCCCTCCCTCCCCTGCGGCCGGCCCAGCGCGACACTCACGTCCACCAGGTAGTCAAAGAGGCGGGTGTAGAGGGCCTTGGCGAGGGCGTCGCGGGTGAAGCTAGCCTGCTCCACGTTCAGCGTCACGTCGATGACCTCTTGCCGGCCGCCCCACTTGCTGTCCATCTTGCGGCTGGTCAGTTTCTCCCTGAGGCGCTGCTGGTCGATGGCCAGGAGGTAGGACGGGAATGCCAGGACTGCAGCGGGGGAAAGGAGCCGTCGGCAACGCTGTCCCTTTAGCCGGCTGCCGGGCTCAGCTCGGAGCCTTTCGCTTTTTGCTGGGCCGAGACGGTGCAGGGTGGTGTGCGCCGGGTCCGAGTTGCAGCCAGCCAGCCAGGCATGCCCTTTTCCAAGAGCTTCCATTCCGCCTCTTCCCACCCTGTTTTCCACACACCCCTCACCCAATCGCCGGTCTGGGTGCCCTGAGCACGCTCAATTTTCATTGGCTGGTTTTGGGGTCCCCCGCCCACACACACACACACACACACACACACACTATATTATTTTTGTACTTCCCCAAACCTCAGGGCTTCGCCAAGGCTGCTGGTACCTCCTTGTTGCCAGTGGGTGGTGCCATTTTGGCTGCAAATGCATTGGCACTCATTCCCAAACATCGAAACTGACGGGACACTCTTTAACGTTTAATAGACTGGTTACCTTCATCCTATTTATTTATTGAAGGATGTGTTTTATTATTAGTTGCCCTGGGCATTTGACATGGAAAGGAGAGTATAAATATTTTTAAAAAATTGTCGGCGTCATCACAGCGGAGGGGGTGATGCTATGGGTCTACCTTACAGGGTGGTTGTAACGCTTACTGAGATAAATGACGCCTACAGCACCTTACATCATTTATCTCAGTAATCCTTACAACAACCCAGTAAGGTAGACTTGCTATGCTAGAGATTGTGTCTAACCCCAAAAAGAAAAAGAAAAAGGTAACACTGCAAAAGTGATGGACTAGGAGTCGGGAGAGCCGGGTTCGAGTCCCTATTTGATCATGGCAGCTCACTGGTTAACTCTGGGCCTGCCACAGACTCTCAGCCCAGCCTACCTCACAGGGTTGTTGTTGTGAGGATAAAACGGAGAGAAGGAGGAGAACCGCGTAAAGGTTCTTTGGAAGAAAAAATGTATTGGGATACAAATGAATAAAAACACGCCGGGATTCAAATCTCCTTGGAAAGAAAATAATACAAAAGACCTCCCTCTAGGTAATAATAATAATAATAATAATAATAATAATAATAATAATAATAATAATAATTCACATTGAATAATAAATTAAATAACCTCTCAGTTTGCACCGTTCAGTAACAGACCCATGGCACCTGAGGGAAAGGCGGTCAAGGATCTGGAAACTTTCCCCTTTTAAGTCAGAGGAGTCAGGGGCAGCAGTGTGCTCTGCACATGGTCAGAAGCACTGTGTCCTTCAAGGGCTTGATCTTTCAGTGTTAAGCGTCGGCCACATGGAGGCGCGCCTAAAGGAAAACGCCGCCGTGCACACAAACGCGGCAGGGAGAACGCCACGCCTGACACCTTTGCCACGTGAGAAATGGGCGTGACCGCCTAGCATTGGTCGGGATCCCACCGCCCACCCCTGCCCCAATTTTCTCCGCATCTGGTTTGGAGACATCACACGCTTCCCAATCACAACGCACCTCCCCCGTCCGCACCACTATACTCACAGTCCTCACTTTCCACCACGGCATAGTTGCCCGACTCCCGGAAAGTAATGTTGCCTAAGTGTAGAATTCCGGCCACGATTTGCAGCACCAGGGCCTGCTCCTCTCCTGAGAGACCCACCACCTCCATGGCTGCCTGGAGAAGGAGGAGGAGGGAGAGTGGAAACAGAGTGCAGGACACGGAATCATGGGCTCAAGTTACAGGAAGCCGGATTCCGGCTGCACATCAGGAAAAACGTCCTGACTATTCGAGCAGCATGACAAAACATCAGGATAAACTTCCTGACTGTTAGAGCAGTACGACAATGGAAACCGTGACCTAGGGAGGCGGTGGGCTCTCCCACCTTAGAGGCCTTCAAGAGGCAACTGGACAGCCATCTGCCAGGGATGCTTGAAGGTGGATTCCTGCATTGAGCTGGGGGTTGGACTGGATGGCCTTAGAGACCCCTTCCAGCTGAACTATTCTATGATTCTATCAAGGAATGCTATTTAACTCCCAAACTTGCATTTACAGCATGCAGCACTTCAGAGGTCACTTCTGACATTGGAAGCAGTAATTAACTCTTCTCCACCGCATTTCCAAATCTACACTGTGTCTAAACGGCTCCTTGAGAAGTTTGAATTGGACACTCAAACGACCAGAATAGCACCTAGAAAGACCTACACATACGAACAGCGAAAGACTGACACATCCCCCCCACCATGGCTTCAATATTTCCGGAAATTTTGCATCTCTACCCTTGAGCGATCCAACAAAGAGGTGCCGGGGCTCACCCTCCCCCCCCCCCCAAGCTCTTGCTGAAGCCACGGTTCTGTACCAAAGTCTCCTGGAATTCCTGATGGTCATTCATGTCGTCCACCTTGTAGGCCGCCGACTGGTTGAGGTAGTAGTAATAATCTGGAGTCGTGATGCCCAGTTCCTCCCGCTGCTCCGGGCTGGCTCCTTCCAGCAGCTGTTGAGAAGCCGGGCCAGGCAAGAAAAGGAGACCATTCGTAACAATCGTACGTTCCAGTATGGATACAGCACACTCAGAACTCAAAAACACCTTTCCTGCATTCGCTCAGGAACCCTTACAACAGCCTTCCTCAACCTGGGGCGCTCCAGATGTGTTGGACTGCATCTCCCAGAATGCCCCAGCCAGCTGGCTGGGGCATTCTGGGAGTTGTAGTCCAACACATCTGGAGCGCCCCAGGTTGAGCAAGGCTGCCTTACAACAACCCTGCAAGGTAGGCGTTAGCGCTGCGCGGAAAATCCCCCCACGTTTCACACACACACACACACACCCCTCGTTCAATTCGATAGAAAAGACATTGTTTTCGAAAAGAAATTCAGTAGCGAAGACGATTTCGGAGAAATAAGGATGGGTTGGGTTTGTATTTTTTTGCGTTGGCCTTGCTCACGAGGTGGCAGAAGAGCGTGCCCGAGCGTGCTGCCTTTCACTGCAAGTAAATCTCTCCGGCAACCTGTAGCCTCCTTGGCTACCCACACTTCAATTAAAGCCCAGGGGAAGGCATCGTAAGAATTCCTCCCTTAGGGCTTTTTCAAGTTAAAAAGCGTGGGCCGCCAGGGAGGCTGCAAAGCAACAGACAGATGTGGAACAGAAAGGGGGGGGGAATTCACATTATCCTTGCCACCTCAACATTATTCGGTTAGAGCCAGTGTGGTGTAGTGGCTAGAGCGTTGGACTGGGAGTCGGGAGATCCGGGTTCTAGTCCCCACTCAGCCGTGGAAACCCACTGGGTGACTTTGGGCCAGTCGCAGACCCTCAGCCCAGCCCACCTCACAGGGTTGTTGTTGTGAGGATAAAATGGAGAGGAGGATTATGTCCACCACCTTGGGTTTCTTAAGAGGAAAAAAGGTAGAATATAAATGCAATCTATCTATCTATCTATATAAAACGCTTAGGAATGTTTCCGTACAGGCTTCAGCTGATACAGGTTGCTAAGCAACAGTAACAACGTGTAATGTCAGCTGATACAGGCTGCTAAGACCCTCACCAGACTCCTCCGGGCTTTCCAAGGTAATCCTTCCTTCCTTTCTGCCTCTTCGCTCCCCCCGGCCATAAAGGGGGCAGCGCCACAGTCCGGAGCATGAGCCAGGCACGGCCAGGGCGAGCCCCGGCCTAATCTCATGGGAGCTGGGCGGCCGGCCCAAGGCTGACAGGAACCCTGGGGAGAGGGGGACACCTGCCCCCCTCCCCCCACCCTCCTTGCCCCCCCCAGGTCTACCAGACGGCACTGTATTGGCGGCCTCCAAGCAGCCCGCGCCCCCGCGATGGTATTTAATTAATAAACTTTAAGATATGCTGCAACGGCGTATGTTACGCCGGGTACAGCTAGAAATAAATAAATAAATAAATAAATAAGACCCCCAAAAGAAATAGTAAAGCATCGTGAAAGAAGAAAAAGCTACGCTACGGTCCCTCTGCCAATGGTGAGCCCTACCTGTGAAAAACTGCGGAGAAGGTCTCCTCTCTCTGGAGAAATTTGGTGAAGTTGTTCCCCCCAGCCCTGATATTTGGAGTTGCAGTCCAAATACCTAGCAGGTAGCGGGGTTGCCTACACCTGCACAAAGGGCTGTCAGTCTTAGAAGACCTTTGACGTCCCCCGTGGCATGCCAAGACCTTCGTGGCAGGGTCCGTGCTCTGACGCTTTAACAGGCTCACCTGGTAGTAGATATGGAAGCTCCTCTCTCCTGGATTCTGGTTCACCACGCGGGATTTCTCCAGCAGGAAGTTGGAGATCTTGCCTCCATCCGGTTCCCCGCCGCGGCTGAACTGGATCTCAAAATATTTGCCCTAGCGGCGGATCAGAAGGGGATGCTGTTAGGAGAACCCCCAACGCCTCCCAAACCAATGCAGAATTCAGAAACGCAAAAAAAAAGCAGTTTCCCACGTTTTCGTTTAAAGAGCGTTCCAAGCTTCCAGTCCTTATGGGGCTGGTATGAGGGACGAGACACCACAGGAAAGGTTCCAGGGAGTTCCATCACATCGCTGGAAGGATTTAGGGTCTGAACATCTCCCCGCCGCCTCCCCTGCCCCGATACACACACACATATATCCTGGCTTTGAACGGCCGGCACTCACAAAGCGACTAGAGTTGTTGTTCCGTACGGTTTTGGCATTTCCAAACGCCTCCAGGAGCGGGTTGGACTTCAGGATGATGTCCTTCACATGCTGGGACGAAAACAAGGCTGGCGTTAAACCGGTGCTGCGCCTCTGCCGTCACCGCACGATGCAATTAAGCGCCCCTCTCCATTTGGGGCGCCTCCTCCGCCCCCGAATTCGCACCGGCGTTGCCGAAAGCAAAACACCCTTTCCTCATTTGAAGCCAAAAATGTTCCTCAGCCTGATGCCCTTCAGGCGTGTGGGGACTACACCGCCTGTAATTTCCAGCCAGCAGGGGAATGATGGGGATTGTAGTCCAACACCCCTAGAGGGTGCCAGGTTGGAAAAGGCTGTTTGAACGTTACCTGCACTTTGGGACCGCCGCCGGAGACCTTGGAGACGTAGCTCATGATGTATTTCGCTGCCACCGTCTTGCCAGCTCCGCTTTCCCCGCTAGGAAAGGAAAGAGGGGAAGGAGGGAGAGGGCCTTTTCAGTGGTGGCCCCCCAGTTCTGGAATGATTTCCCCAATGAGGCTCGCATTGTTATCTTTTCGGCTCCAGGTCAAGACTTTTCTCTTCTCCCAGGCATTTAACAGCATATGCGAAAGTTTGTTTTTTAATGGACCACAGAACTGTTGTTGTTTAAATAGATACTGTTGCTTTATACTGTTGTTTTTATATTTTTGGTGGTTTTAAATTTTGTATACTTTTTAAAAAATGTTCACTGTTTTTAACTTTTGTAAACCGCCCAGAGAGCTTCGGCTATGGGGCAGTATATAAATTAAATAAATGAATAAATAAATCCACATAGAATCCATAGGGGGGTCAGGATGGCCTGCGATTCTTGTTGGGGAAATGGGCTCTTGAGTTGCGCCCGTCTGTTTTCATGACGCTGAAGCACGGGAAGAGACTGGGGCACTGAGGCCCACATCAATTTCCTGCATTGAGCAGGGGGTTGGACTCGATGGCCTTATAGGCCCCTTCCAACTCTACTATTCTATGATTCTATGAATTAGCAGGAAGGGGGGGGCGTTGCAATTTACATTGACAACGTTGCTGATCGTTACGGCTGCTTAATGACGGCATTTAGGAACCTTCCCCAACCTGGTGCCCTCCAGATGTGTAGATCTGAACTACTATGTGTTGGGGAAAGATGGCGTTAGAGATACAGGTCATCTCATAAGAATATCAGAAGAGCCCTGTTGGATCAGACCGAGGGTCCGTCTAGTCCAGGACTCTGATCACACAGCGGCCGACCAGCTCAGAGACCCACAAGCAGGACATGAGTGCAACAGCACCCTCCCGCCCATGTTCCCCAGCAACTGGTGTATACAGGCTTACCGCCTCTGATCCTGGAGGCAGCACATAGCCATCAGGGCTAGTAGCCATGGATAGGCTCCTCCTCCAGGAATTTATCCAACCCCCTTTTCAAGCCATCCAAATTTGCGTCCTTCTAGTGGTAGTGAGTTCCATATTTAACTCTGTGCTGTGTGAAGAAGATCCCTCCTGAATCTCCCACCAATCATGGAATGACCCTGGATTCTGTTATTATGGGAGAGGGAGAAAAATGTCTCCTTCTCCACCTTCTCCACACCAGGCATCATTTTGTCCACCTCTATCCTGTCTCCCCTCAGCCTCCTTTTCTCCAAGCTAAACAATCCCAATTAATGTAACCTTCCCTTTTCTGCACTTTTTCCTGTTCTACGATATCTTTCTGTGGTGGAATGGACTGTCTTGCCTCAGCAGCAAGTGTGAAATTCCATTTTTGAAGGCTTCCTTGTAATAATATAAAAACAACAACAATAAACATTGCTTGCAAGTAGAAAACAAGCACGACAAGGAGTTAGAATATTTCTCCCTGATGTGTGAGCTTTCCGGCTGCAGGGAGTTTTTTTTTTCTTTTGTTCACTCAAAAATGGCATCTCGGGCCTGCAGTGTGGCGAGGGGTAGCAAACCCTTCCTCTGGGGCTTCTGCAGTCCTTTTCAGTCATGTTCCTAGCATGGAATTTGACTGCATTACAGCTTCTGCACACTGCTACGTGCCTCTCTTTGACCCGCACACATTAACCAGACCCGCACACATCAACCCACTGGCAGAGAAAACAAGAGAAGTGTACGGAGCGAACCTAAACTCCCTGCCTCAGTTTCCCCGCTCGTCCTCCCGTTCTCGCCTTTACCTGATAATGACGCATTGGTTCTCCCCGTCAATCAGCATGTTGCGGTACATGTTATCGGCCAGCGCATAGATGTGCGGAGGGTTTTCGTACTGCGCCTGCCAAAGGAAGCAAGACCCCCTGTTTAACCTCGTCGCCCAGAGTCATAGAATTAAGAGCGAAAAAGCATTCATGAATCACTTTATTCGTTTGGAACCACAATACACATAAAAATGGTAAAATACAATCACATGTTCAGAGATATGTAAATGCACATATCTAACAGGGTCAGAATCATCCCGCCCCCTTAAAAAAAACCAGCAATTTGGGATTTGGGACGTATTTTCCTTGCAAATTTTGCTACCTCCTTAGGGAGTTATTTGGCGTTCCCAAGTGTGTCTCCGGTGCTGCCCTTAAGTTAGAGGCTGGACTGAATTCTGTAAACTGTCTGGCTTCGCTGCAGATTGGCACTTCCAACAAATCCCCTGGTATCCAAGATCCTGTCAGACCATTTTGAATCTCCCTGGTCAAAGGCCGCGGCAAGCAAAATCAACTCAGCAGGGCTCTCATCGCTGATGTTACTATCAAGGGATCTAGAAAGTGCCAGGTCCATTGTGAAACCGAGGCTGCTCAACACAGATACACAGGACCTTTCAGGTGCTGCTCGGGGTCCATCCTCCCCGCAGTCTTTAGGCTTAATGGTCTCCTTTTGCAAAGACAGGGTGCCCTATCTGTGCAGGTTAACAATTCCCAAATACAGGAGAGCATTCTCACTAGCCAGCCTTAACGTCCTTCCCTCTAAACCGGCCTTCCTCAACTTGGGGCGCTCCAGATGTGTTGGACTACAACTCCCAGAATGCCCCAGCCAGCTCTGCTGGCTGGGGCGTTCTGGGAGATGCAGTCCAACACATCTGGAGCGCCCCAGGTTGAGGAAGGCTGCCTAAACTTTTAGCTGGCAGATACAATAAAATTCCACCGCTCAACACATGCTGTCCCAGTAAAAATACCGAGGTGGAAACTGTATCACAGGTGTTACTGTTCTGTAGATTTTATCAAGGGGCTAGGAAGGATCCCCTGAACCCCATTTTACAATCTTTTCCTGGTCACCCAAATGAATTCCTAACGTCCCTATTACTTCCGAACTCAGACAAGTCACTCACCGAGCCAGTGATTTCTATTCGATCTTCCATGATTACTTGTCTTTTTAATCGCTAAATGTACACTCAGTCCGTTCGTACGTAACTTTTGCTGGAAAGGTCGATGGACTGAAATAACATTGTGTTTGTTTGTTTGATTTTGCTACCTGGGCGGTGGTTAAGAAATACCAGCGCCAGAAAGAAAAGCACATGTCTGAACTGAGGACTCTCTCTGGCAGGCACCGGAAAATGAGAAATCGATGCTTAGGACGGTCACAGAGGGGACATCTTTATAAGGAGTGAGAAACATCCTCAACACCTGGTTTGCACACCTGGCTGCCAACGGGACGGCCACTAGATGGCAGCATCAGAGCAAGACCCGGGCATCCATGTGGGCAGAGTTGGGTAACCTCATTCCCGGCGCTTTTGATTGGACGCCCGGACTCCGGTTACGCCACCCTTGCCCCGTGGTGTCGCCGTGGCCCCGCGGGGGTGGCTCCCCAGGCCTTTTGACTCACCGCTCGGCCACGTCTTCCGCAGAGTCATGGAGCAAAAGGAAGGCATTCCCATGCTTCCTGCCAGGTCTACATCCAAACGACAGGGCAGCCTTTCCCCAACCCAGTGCCATCCAGATGTGTTGGGGACAGCAATGCCCATCATCCCCCTAGCACAGCCATTGGTTCCCATGTCAAAGAACACCAAGGCCTTCAACTATACTTTATTTCAAAGGCAAGGGCTGTAACGCAATCTGACCGCACGTGTCTCACAATGACAGGGTCCAGGTTTAATTTTCTTCTCTGCCCCAGACCTGGGAGAATGACCCCAAGTGAGAGCAGATGATAACAGTCCAATGTGGGATACAGCAGCTTCATGAACAGTAGCTAGAAGATATGGATCCTACCGGCAGCTCAGGCAGGTGATGGACAGTGGTGTGATTTGGTAATTTTAGACCCTGGATTTAATTTTTGTGAACCGCCCAGAGAGCTTCGGCTATTGGGCGGTATAAAAATGTAATAAATAAATAAATAAATAAATAAATAATGGTCTTCCGTGGGGGGTGGGGGTCTTTAAGATTATAGAATCATAGAATAGTAGAGTTGGAAGGGGTCTACAAGGCCATCGAGTCCAACCCCTGCACAATGCAGGAATCCACCTTAAAGCATCCCTGACAGATGGCTGCCCAGCTGCCTCTTGAAGCCCTCCTAGATCATGGGTTCTATTGTCATACCGCTCTAACAGTCAGGGAACTTTTCCTGATGTCCAGCCGGAATCTGGCTTCCTGTCACTTGAGCCCCTTATTCCGTGTCCTGCACTCTGGGATGATCAAGAACTGATCCTGGCCCTCCTCTGAGTGACAACTTTTCAAGTCCTTGAAGAGTGCTATCATGTCTCCCCTCAATCTTCTCTTCTCCAGGCTAAACATGCCCAGTTCTATCAGTCTCTCCTCTTAGGGCTTTGTTTCCAGACCGCTGATCATCCTCATTGTCCTTCCCTGAACCCCCTCTCATTGGGAGATAGTCAAAGCCTCCCCAAACTAACACATGAGGATTTGAAGATGCTTCCTACCAAGTCAGTCCATCGGTCCATCAAGCCCCGGACTTCCTCCACTCCAGAGCCCCAGGCAAGAGAGAGGCTTTGGCCAGCCTTCTTAGCTGTGATCCCTAACCTGGAGTTGCCAAGATGACCTCTACTTCTGACCTAAGAGCTCAGTGGTATGTGCTTATTACTTAGTCATGGTATTTATAAGCCTGCTGTTCACAGCCAAGGCCTCACAAAGCGACGTACAAAGAGGAATGATACCAGGGACAATTGGGTGTACCCTTGCTAAGAGGGAAACTGCTGTGAATTCACATTCAGGAAAAGCTGCAAGTGAAGACAGAAGTGTTGGTGCCTGTATTGAAGGGACTAAGCATTAAATCACCCAGCAGGGAGTTCCATAAGTGTGGGGCCACCACCGAGAAGGGCCCGTCTCTTGTGCCCTTCTCCAGGCTAAACAGTTCTTTCAGTCTCTCCTCATAGGGCTTTATTTCCAGACCCCTGATCATCCTGGTTGCCCTCCTCTGAGAACGCTCCAGCTTGTCTGCATTCTTCTTGAACTGTGGAGCCCAGAACTGGACGCAATACTCTAGATGAGGCCTAACCAGGGCCAAATAGAGAGGAACCAGCACCTCACGCAATTTGGAAGCTATACCATGTTAAAGTATATCACTCCCATTCTGAACTGCACAGCTAACATTTCTCTTCACCTTTCGCTGCCACCCCACACTTTCCAACTATTTCAACGTACCTGATAACCCGTTTGCTAACCCTGATACAATAAAGATGATCGTCTCTGAGCATGTGCAGTTTTGCGTTTTAGACTCACGTAAATCATAGCATCACCATGATTTCACGAATAAAACGGGAGTTTGCCATCATCACCTGTCACTGTCAAGGATGCAGGGCCCTGGATTTTGGCCCATGGTTCAGCCTGAGCTGCACTACTGGTGCAGGATCATCTCCTCCGCAAAGGAAACTCACTCTAGACATGCCCCGGGTTCCTGTATCCCTTTGGGGAAGCGGGAGAAAGACAACTTTTTCCTTAGGTGGAAAAGGAACTCTGCACATACTCAGAGGCATGCTGCATAAATGAAAGAGGTCACGCCCGGCCCCAGCACTTACCGCTCCCTGGTACATATCGATCTCGCGGTCAGTGAAGTACGGCAACTGTTTGAAGGGGTTGACGGAAATCAGGACGGGGCCGATGTAGGTCTTTTCATTTTCCAAGATAAGGATTGAGCAACGAAACGAGGGCAAATAAAATTTTAAATAGCAGTCGAAATCCAGCACCTTTTCCCAAGGGAGATTTCGATTCCAGAAGGTTTTGGAGCCGGGGGCACCAGCTTGGGAGGTATAAAGCAGGTTCAAAGAGCACTGAAGCTGCATCGGGTTAAGAGGCCGTCCGCGCCCCCCGTATATCCGATGGTGGCAGCAGAATTGCGCTGGACCTGTTTATACGACGCAGCTGCGAATTCGCACCCACCATGGCGAAACTGCGCGGAACCCCCTGCCACTGGCTCGCTGCGGCTTTTACATTTAATGCGAGGTCACCACCTCCTTCACGCTGTCTGTTGATGGTGCCCTCGCTGCACCTCAAAGTTGGGGGCATTCCGGGGGCAGATCAAGCCGCACGGAAGGGGCAGGCAGAGGGCAGAAGGCGGGCCCCAAGCTCTCAATGGCCCTTCACCCCACAGCAAAGAATTCGCAGGTTTTCCTCCAAACTGGCGCTGTGAAGCCAACCCCCCAAATGAGCCTTCCTCAACCAAGCACCCACCAGATCTGGACTACAATGCCCATCATTCCTAGCCAACATGGCCTCCATAATGCCCCTTAGTCACATGGTCTAATTTCCTTCCCTAAACCTCTTCTTTCCTGACTGTTAGAGCAGTACGACAATGGAACCAGTGACCTAGGGAGGTGGTGGGCTCTCCCACACTAGAGGCCTTCAAGAGGCAGTTGGACAACCATCTGTCAGGGATGATTTAGGGTGGATTCCTATACTGAGCAGGGGGTTGGACTCCATGGCCTTATAGGCCCCTTCCAACTCTACTATTCTATGATTCTATGATTCTAGCAAGGTTTAAAGACCCACTGGACATCTTTGAAACTGAACTGAAAATTGGGGGGGAACCTTACCAGAATCCCCTGGGTTGTATATTTCACATGAATGCTCCCATCGTAAATATCAGAGGGGTGAGTTAGGTGTCAAGCTGGGGTGGGTGGGACAGTTGCCTCTGCCTGCCCAATCCTCAGGCGTTAGCCATGATCCCTTAATAACTGCACCCATGTTATCAACACAGGGCAAAAGCATCCACTTTTTCTGGTGTCTTAAAACCTCTTCACTGGCTGCCAATTAGTTTCTGGGCAAAGTACAAAGTGTTGGTTATCACCTTTAAAGCCCTACATGGTTTGGGTCCAGGCTACCTGCGGGATCGCCTTCTCCCGTACAATCAGCCCCGCACACTCAGGTCCTCTGGGGAGAATCTACTCCAGCCAACGAAAACAAGGCTGATAGGTATTACCCAGAGGACCTTTCCTTCTGCCGCTCCCAGTTTGGGGAATGACCTGCCGGGAGAGATTCGTCAACTTCAGTCTTCCAGAATTTAAGAAAGCCATAAAGACTGATCTCTTCCGGCAGGCCTCCCCAGCTGAATTTTAAGATGCCTTTTTAAATGGTGTGTTGCTTTTAATGATGCACTGGTTTTAAACGTTTGAATTAGTTGTATGTATTTTATTTGTGTTGTACCCCGCTATATGTGATTGGGTGCTTTGACATACGCACCCATTTCGCTGTATATAACAGCTTCCCTCAACGAGGTCTTCAGATATTCTGGGCTACGACATCTACGACAAGCTACCGCTGGCCAGCTGAGATAGAGGAAGATGGGAATCGTAGGCCAGCACATTTAGAGGAAGGCAGTTAGGTAAGAGGCACCCTGAGTGTGCAAATCACGGAGTTCTAGATCCACTGGGGAAAAGAATCCACTGGGGGGAAAAGTAAATATAGACGGGCCGGACTGCCACCCACCTTCCCTAAATGGCTGGTGTGCAACTCCACAACACTCAGCACCCTCTACTTTTCTGGAGAGGAAAACGAGGGAGAAAAATACACAAATTATGCCAGAAACAGGGGCGTTGCTAGGCCTGGCCCATGGTGCCAAGCGCCAACTCTAATTCCTATATCCCTGAGCATCCCTTGGTGCTAATGGAAAGCTTTCTTTCTGTTTATCATAGAATCATGGAATAGTACAGCTGGGAGGGGTCTCTAAGGCCATCAAGTCCAACCCCCTGCTCAATGCAGGAATCTACCCTAAAGCATCCCTGACAGACGGTTGTCCAGCTGCCTTTTGAAGGCCTCTAATGTGGGAGAGCCCACCACCTCCCTAGGTAACTGGTTCCGTTGCTGTACTGCTCTAACAGTCAGGAAGCTTTTCCTGCTGTTTTGTCGTACTGCTCTAACAGTCAGGAAGTTTTTCCTGCTGTTTTGTCATACTGCTCTAACAGTCAGGAAGTTTTTCTTGATGTCCAGCCAGACTTTGGCTTCCTGTAACTTGAGCCCATGATCCCACGTCCTTCACTCTGGGATGGTCGGGAAGAGATCCTGGCCCTCCTCTGTGTGACAACCTTTCAAGGACTTGAAGAGTGCTCTCATTTCTGCCTTCAATCTTCTCTTCTCCAGGCTAAACATGTCCAGTTCTTTCCATCTCTCCTCATAGGGCTTTGTTTCCAGACCCCTGATCATCTTCGTTGCCCTCCTCTGAACTCCTTCTCCTTGGGAGATAGTCAAAGCCTCCCCTAATGCATGAGGATTTGAAGATACTTCCTCCCAAGTCAGTCCATCGGTCCATTGAGCCCAGGACTTCCTCCACTCCAGAGCCCCAGGCAAGAGAGAGGCTTTGGTCAGCCTTGTTAGCTGAGATTCTTAACCTGGAGATACTTATATTTCCTTCCTCTGAACCCCCTCCAGCTTGTCTGCGTCCTTCTTGAATTGTGGAGCCCAGAACTGGACGCAATACTCTAGATGAGGCCTAACCAGTGCCGAAGAGAGGGGACCCAGTACCTCACGCATTTTGGAAACTTTACTCCTATTAATACAGCCCCAAATAGCATTTGCTTTTTTTTGCAGCCACATCCAATTGCCATGTCAGAGGGGGTGATTTTCAGGGGGAGGGATGGGATTGCAACCGGATCGTGAACTGGGATGGGGTGCAAATTAACCCAAGAGTTTATTCAATTTGGGTGAGAAATTCATTAGCTGGCATTGCCTTCTATGACTGTTACCTAGATCCTAGTAATTATGTCTAAATGTGCATATATAAATATGAATTAGCACCTGCAACTTTTATGTAGATTGCGTCTCATGGAGCTGTGCACCGAATCTTTTATGCGCCTTTCTGGATAAGAAAGGACACGCACCTTGCAGGCAATCCCACCCCCACAAAAAAAAGAGATATGGGGCAGAGACTTTGCTCAAAGCTTCCTTGGAACTTTTCACCGCTGCCCCAAACGTGGAAAAGGGATACAAAGATGTAATCATCCATGAACCGTTTTTTGAGGTTCTCGACGATCGCGTCCTCGCTGATTTTCGAGAGCAGGACCATGTCGTCCACCCCGCTCTGCTTGACATTCTGGGTCTGCCAGTGGTAACGCTCTTTGCTGCCCTGGAATGGAGAATCAAGATGGCGGCTCACGTCAGCAAATACGGGTTATTCTCCAACAGACAAAACAAATCCGCGAGCCAAAGTTTGCCAAAGCTTAAAAGGCGGCTCGTGACATTTTTGTTAAGAACACGGTAGTGGAGGAAAGGAAAGAAATATAAATAAAAGTACAAGAAAAAGAAGCCAGTGTGGTGTAGTGGCTAAGGTGTCGGACTGGGAGTCGGGAGATCCGGGTTCGAGTCCCCACTCGGCCGTGGAAAGCCACTGGGTGACTTTGGGCCAGTCACAGACTCTCAGCCCAACCTACCTCACAGGGTTGTTGTTGTGGGGATAAAATGGAGAGGAGGAGGAGGATATATTTATACTTTGGGTTCCTTGGAGGAAAAAAGTGGGATATTAATGTAATAAATAAATAAGAAAGGTATCTAAAACAATTGTAAAAACTAGAGTAGCAGCTCCCTTCGTATACACACCAAGCAACGTAGGGGTCGTTTCATGCGTGCACGGCTGTGTGCATGTGTACACATGCGTAGCTAGGTTGGTTGTGTCATAGCTAGTAGCTACCAGGCACCCAAAGGTATCAATGCTGCTCAACGCAAGCGTCAATTAGCCATCGGTGGCCACCGAGGAAACATTTTTAGCGACGAACTGTCCAACCAAGTGCAGAAAAGAGAATATTCTCAGTTGGACCCAACAATGAAAGAAACCAACTGCAGCAGGAGACGGGGAATTGTGGAATGACAATGACCCTCACAAACAAATTTTCTTCCCCTGGCGAATGAAATCATGTTTGGTCACACCTCGAGTACAATTTGGCGGGCGTTTTCGGCTGAAGAGGAAGGGGGGGGAAGGCTTTCAACAAATGCATCTGACGGGGTCCAGATAAACTTGTTTACATGCTTCTCAGGGGGGAATCCTGAGATAAACTTTGGGGGCTTTTCGCCGTTGGCAAAGAGTTCTCCCGGCATTTCCCCCCACCCTCGGCTGAAACGCAGCCCCGTTGGTGTTTTAAATAACCCAAATGATTTTGTCCCCGTAACGTCTTCAAAGTTGCATTTCTGATCCCCTCTCCGCTCCTCCTACCCCACCAAATTCAGGGGCTACAAATCTCTCTTGCACCACAAAACCCGGGTGGTCTTTTCTTCTCTCTCGCTCTCTCTGTCTCTTTGCAGATTTTTGCAAAACTATAGAAAAGGCGAGATCTTTTCCTCCCAAGCCAGCAAAGACAATGCCGGTTGCCGGTTGCCAAGCGACATGCCGGGACGAAAAGAAAACGGGACACAGTGGCCGTCTCAGAGGCCGAGGGAGGATGGGCACGCCGGGGAGAGAGAGAGAGACCGAGACCCTTTAAATGGGGCCGGTGGGCAACTCAGAAGGGGCCAATTCCCCCCTCCGAGGCTCCAGTCCCAGCGAGGAGGGGCTGACGGGAGCGGTGGCAAAAGAAGGGGTGCAATTTCCACCCCTGGGAGAGAGCAGGCACAAGAAGGTCAAGAGGCGAGTTCGAATGCCGCCACTTGGCCCCCTCAGCCTCGGAGGGCGAGTGGAATTTGGAACTTGCTTCCTGCACACAAGTTTCATGCACGCTCCTTCCTTCTCAGGCATGTCCTCTTAAGTTGAAGAGTTTGGGGTCCCCTTCACCCTACATCTGTACACTTCTATATAGCCTGCCACTATCTTTGTGACGGTGTGCAATACAGCCGGTCAAATTCACTGCAAATAAAACCCTGCGGGCCGTCCTTCTCTAGCGAGACTGCCAACGTTCAGGCTTAATGCTTCCAGCACATATCTGCACCCATGGAATACACCTCCTGAGAACCAGTTCATCTGAGCATGGGCCGAGGGCACTTTTGACCCACACCTTTCAGGAAGGAACTACTCCTCTGCGCCATCCCCACCCCTTTCATTGGGGCAGGGAGAGAGATACAGAAGGAGCCCCTTTCCTAGGGGTTTGTGACACTGCTATTTTTTAAACTGTTGGTTTTTTTTTGGTTACACTCATAAATGAGAAAATATATAAAGTTAAAGAGCCAGTGTGGCCTAGTGGTTAGAGTGTTGGACTGGGAGTCAGGAGATCCGGGTTCGAGTCCCCACTCGGCTGTGGAAACCGACTGGGTGACTTTGGGACGGTCACAGACTCTCATCCCAACCCACCTCACAGGGTTGTTGTTGCGAGGATAAAAATGGTGGGGGGGGGAGGATTATGTACGCTGCCTTGGGTTCCTTAGAGGAAAAAAGGCGGGATATAAATGCAATAATAAATAAATAAAGTGTGTGCAGGGGGGGGGGGGGGCTGCAGCAGACATTCAACTGGTGCAGTCCTCCCCCTCCCCCACACTGCATAATGGCACAAAGTGGGCAACTGCGAGCCACACACAATGGCAAAGCCACGGGTCCAGAGTTGCCAAGAGACAGGCTCAACTCCAAATCCAGGCTTGGTTGCCGTGGGCAACGGAATAGGCCCAGCCATGCTTGTGAATGGGCTGAATGGCCTGGCAAAAGCAGGGCCCAGCCAAATCCCCCTTCTCGCATCATGAAACTCTTATTTTATTCCGAAATAAAGTCAACAAAACGAAGGCAACAAGAAAAAGATGGTAGCCCGTTTGGGGACACGTCCGCCCCCCAAGCCCAGAGATTTTTCTCAGCAGTGCTGGCCAAAATCACCTCCTCTCTTCCAAAAATTGTGCCTCATTACTACTGATTAAATTGATTTATCTGTGCCACTTTCTCATGCTTGCTCAAAGCGTGGATTTTTTTTTTGTGCGTGGAGCAAAACATTGCTAGAGCCGGAATGTGTACATTCCTGGATGTGTACGTTGCAAACATCCCATAAACTGGAACATTGTATCCACATCAGCTAGCCAACAAAACAAAAACAGTGAAAATGTGCCTAAATGCACTTTCAAAGCCGCCAAGAATTCCTTTCATAAATATAAACACGAAAATTACCCACAGTGAGCTCACTAGCAAATTTTTCACTAAGCCAAATGATTCAAATGTCAGCCCCAGAAAAATACATTGGTATCAAAACAGATCACAGTTTAAACTTGGCGCGGGGACCCTGTGACCTTGCAGACGTTGCTGATCTCCAACTCCCATTATCCCTATCAGCCCTGTTCGCTGTGACTGATGGGAGTTGGAATCCAAGAACGTTTGGAGGGCCACAGGTTACCTGATTTAAACCAATTAAGCCCCACTATGTCTGGGCTGCTTTCTGTACATTGATGGTGCTATATAAATAAATAATAATAATAATAATGTGTCGGATTTCACTTGATGCTTTGGGAAATGGATTTTCTGCCTAAAAGCACACATTCCCAATTGTCAAGAGTTGCATGGGCAGCCTCTACATTCTGGGCCCATAAAAACCAAAGTTTTGCCTTTCAGGGATCCCTTAAGATTTTGCGGGCTTGACTAGCTGTCATTCTGACCCGTTTCTGCATCGCATGAGACCGGATCATTCAACCCCTATGAGAAGAGGCTGCCCATTGCATCCCCGGATGAGTCGCCGCTCTGGGCTGGCCTCCTTCCAGAAAACTGTACCGCAGCTCTAACCCCTGCACCACACTGCCCCTCCGTTGCAGACGGGAAATTGCTCCATGTCCTATCATTACTAGGTAACCACACTACTTCCTCCTATGTCTGGGTATTTACCGGAGCAATTCTTCTACAGCAGAGGGACTCCTGGGAGTCCCAGCACCTCCGTTAGAAATTTTAGGGTGCAACCCTATACACACTTTCCGTGGGTGTAACCCCACCCTACTGAACTCAAGAGGCCTCACTTCAAAGGAAATATATATAAGAACGTAAGCAGAGCCCTGCCGGATCAGACTGCAACAGCACCCTCCCGCCCATGATCCCCAGCAACTGGTACACACAGGCTTACTACCTCTGAGACTGGAGGTAGCACACAGCCATCCGGACTAGTGGCCATGGAGATAGCCTTCTCCTCCTAGGAATTTATCCAACCCCCTTTTCAAGCCACCCAAATGGGTGGCCATCACTACTTCTTGTGGTGGTGAGTTCCACAATTCAACTCCGCGCTGTGTGAAGAACGCCTTCCTTTTATCGGTCCCGAATCTCCCACCCATCAGCTTCATGGGATGACTCCAGTTGGGTTCTAGTATTTTGAAAGAGGGAAGGAAATGTCTCCCAATCCACATTCTCCACACCAGGCTGAATTTTGTCCACCTCTATCATGTCTCCCCTTAGCCTCCTTTTTTCCAAGCTAAACAATCCCAATTGACGTAACCTTCCCTCCTAGGGGAGATGCTCCAGCCCCTGAATCATCTGAGTTTCCCTTTCTGCCCTTTTTCCAGCTCTATAATATCCTTTTTAGGTGTGGTGACCAGAACTGTACACAGTATTCTAAGTGTGGTCGTACCCTAGATTTGTATAAAGGCAGTACGATACTGGCCATTTTATTCTTAATTCCTTTTCTTATCATGCCTAACATGGACTTTGCCTTCTTTACAGCGGCCGCACACTGAGCGGACGTTTTCATCGAGCCGTCCACCACAACCCCAAGATCTCTTTCTACATAACACCATGGCATCACTCAGTTTTCCCTTCTTTGCACGCCAGACCTGCACGGTTTCTTTCCTCCAGGCTGGGCAACCTCACCCATTTTTATTTTTATTTTGCTACTTGCATTGCTGCCCGGCCTGGGTGAGGAAACTCACTCTATCGGTTGCAAAACCAGCTGATCCAACAGGTCTTGTTCATTAACTAGGGTTGGGTGCTTTCAAGATTCCCGTCCGTCCGTCTGGCAGAGGAGCGGGGAGAACTCCCAGGGGAAAATCTGATGGGAGAAAAAAGATTCCACAGCACCTCCTCTTCAGACACCGGAAATGCTCCTGAGTCGCTCCCAAGTTTCAGATTTTTCAACCTCGGTTTGCAAAAGCAACTGCAAAATGCGGGAAAGAATGTTTTAAACATTCTTCCCACAATTCCAGGCAACTGGAAGGAATGTAAGATTTATTTGCAGGGCAAACACACACGCCCCACCCTACGGGGCGTTCGCACACCTACCATTTTCAAATTGCAACGCCCGGTTGGCACAGCTGCTTCTAAGAAGGGTGACTGAAGTTACTGTTGGTCGCCTTCGTTTTGTCCCCATGCCAAGGCATCCTAGATTCCAAATTTTGTTTACGAAAGTATTGTTTAAATAAATGCTGCACTCGGGCAGGCAAGATGTAGCACGGCTTAGAAATTCTGCCACTACCTTTCCCCCCTCCTTTTGCAATGTCATTCCCCAGTAATTCTTAGCTTGGCATTCATTCGCAGAGCGAAATGAGGGCTCCGTTTTAGCTACGTGGATCAGCATTCGGTTGGCGCGTTTGCCTTGAGATAACTCTGTCTAAACGTTGAGTTATCAAGATGACGCTTGGTAGATACGTGCGGGGCTGAATTCTACCCTCCAAGCGCCAAAGAAGGGAGCAAGACAAAACAGCAAAACCCAACGCAACTGAAAAACGTCCCACAGAAGAGGCTGTTGCTCAGGTTTCTGCATGAGTCATGGTTCTGAGAATGAGATATAAGGCCAGGGAAGTAACTCAAGCAGATGAGGCAACGGTGGGACTGCCTCCACCGAGGGCAGATCAGTCTTGCTGCATCTCAAAAGAGACTGAATACACAACGGACGCTCATGGTCGCCATCCTGATATCCAGAAATGGACAGTGCGGCGCGGTGGAAGACACTCGCCTGTCGCTACCAGAAGCAGGTGAGATGATTCCGCTGCCCCCGCCCTACTATCCATTTGGATATGGGTTTGGGGGGAGGGACGGAAGCATCCCCTGACCCCATATCCAAATGGATAGCGATGGTATGTGTGGAATAATCTCTCTTGCAGCTCTCAGGAACCGGGACGTGCACGGGGTGCCCCACCCAGGGACGGGACACTCATGTCCCAGGGACCATGGGGACGGTGCAATTATCCTGTGCGGCGTGTGCTGGTTCCCTTGAGAATCCCTCTTCGTGCTGGTCTCCTCACTGTCAGTGCCTGGCACAAAGGAGGGTGTTTCTCATTTGAACCAGCACCGCTATTCAGTGGCTGGGCAGGAGGTCCTCAACAGTCAACCTTGTGTTAATTCTCAACTCCACGGTTGACTATTATTTATTTTATTTGTTGCATTTATATCCCGCCTTTTTTCCTCCAAGGAACCCAAGGCAACGTACATAATCCTCCTCTCCATTTTTATGCTAACAACAACCCTGTGAGGTAGGTTGGGCTGAGAGTCTTGGGAGTACCCCCTAAATAGCCATCTGTGGAGTTGACTATTAACACAAGGTCAAGATGGCCGGAGTCTCTCTTTAACACTCAAGAGATTTTACCGGATTCAGTTCTTTTTTTATTGTCTTGATCTACTTTTCTCTTTTCGTAGATCATGTTGTATTTTTATTATTATTAACTCGACTCGTGTAGACCATCTGTGTGCCAGTGCTTTAATGTTCAGTATCATACTTTTCCGGCTTTTCCGCAGGAGCCTGGAGAAGCCAGGCGCAAGGCCAAATGGGATTCCGTCGGATTCCCGCCCACCAACCTGCGGGAATTACCTGAGGCCTCCTCTCTGGGCGCTATCCAAAGAACACCACCACCACCACAGAAGGCTTTTCAATGTATGCAGCAGCTAATATTTTTATGTTTCAGGGATTTTTTGTTTTTAAACTGCTGGCCCTCTGTCCTTGGTTGATCACTTCATATTGTCTTGTCTTTTATTCTAACGGAACTGTAATGTTTACATGTTATTTATTTATACTTTTATTTACTTATTGCATTTCTGTACCTCCCAACAGTCGAAGCTGTCTTGTACAGAGCGGTGTTTTTGCATCGGGCGGGCGGGAGATCAAAGTCGAAATGAATAAATGAATAAAGCGGGCTAGATCATGGCAATGGGGAAGGAAGGAAGAAAAGGAGGAAGAAAAGCAGCTTGCATACGTGATTGTGAGTGTTGGGCTTGCTGTTTCTATTTTATGGACCTACTCCATTACTGAAAGAACTAAAATTAAAAAGAAAAGTCCATCTGATCAACAAAGCTAGGTCCATTTCACTGGCACTCCTCTTCCCAGGGCCAACTGGGAAGAGGTTCAGAAGACAATTCGACAGCTGCAGCGCGTGCAAAATGCAGTGGCCAGATTGATTTCGGGAACCAGAAGGTTCGACCATATAACACCTGCTCTGGTCCGCTTGCACTGGCTGCCTGTATGTTTCCAAGCCCAATTCAAGGTGCTGGTTTTGACCTATAAAGCCTTACACGGCTTGGGACCACAATACCTGACGGAACGCCTCTCCCGACGTGAATATACCCGGTCACTACATTCAACATCTAAGGCCCTACTCCGAGAGAGGCTCGGAGTGTGGCAATGAGGGACAGGGCCTTTTTGGTGGTGGCCCCCTAGACCATGGAACGATCTCCCTGACAAGGCTCGCCTGGCGCCAACGCTGCTATCTTTCCGGCACCAGGTTAAGACTTTCCCCTTTGCCCAGGCATATGGCGGCACATCTTAATCACCCACATGTTTAGTTTTTTTAATGGTTTTTAATGCTTTATGTGTGTATGTTCTGTGTTTTAAAATTTAAAATTTTGTATACTTGTTTTTATCTCAATTTTAGAATTTCTGTAAACTGCCCAGAGAGCTCTGGCCAGGGGGGCAGTATATAAGTGTAATAAATAAATAAATAAACTGCTCTGCTTCCAGGAAACCCAGAAGCACAGCTCGTCCAAAGCATTTAGGATTCCAGAGCTAGACTGCTCCTGCCCAGGGAGGCTCCATTTAAGAGGTCGCAGCTGATTGCGCCTTTTCTGCCTTTATCTCTTGGGCTGTTCCTCTTCATTAATGTCCCTCTTTCTACCCTATTTCTCTGGGGGGGGGGCTCCTGCCCCCTTCAATAGCTCTTCTGTTTGAAGAAGGTGTCTATTCTCAGAAGAACTGGCTAGTCCAGTCCCAATTTAAAAAGAAAGAACCCTAAGAAGAGAGAGCAGAAAAGGGGACCGAAATTTGCTCACCCAAAGGTGGAAGCACCTGGGCACAGTGAACATGAACCCAGGTTCCAACACATTTCTGTGTAACGATAATCTCCCCTGGAAAAGGAGCAACGACTGAACGTTGCCCAAACAGATGTTTGTTAAAAAAACAGTCGCTGGACTGCACTGCCAGCAATGAGCTGAATTAGCTACAACATGCTGGTATTTCCGCCTCTTCCCCTTTTGCCAAGAAACCCAGGCACAAGGGAGAGACCCAGAACCCACAAATATGAGAACTGAAAGAAGCTACCTGCAAATATCAAACCGTCTTGTGGACGGAAAGACCCTTGCTAATCTCAGCAATTTGGAGGCTGCCTGCATTCACAACTTTGGGCACGTTCAGAGGACACCTTAAACCATGGCTTTAACCGTGGTGGTTAAGCCAGAAAGCCGGGCTGTGTTCAGAAGACACCTTAAACCATGGCTTTAACCAGGGTGGTTAAGCCAGAAAGCCAGGCTGTGTTCAGAAGACACCTTAAACCATGGCTTTAACCAGGGTGGTTAAGCCAGAAAGCCGGGCTGTGTTCAGAAGACACCTTAAACCATGGCTTTAACCAGGGTGGTTAAGCCAGAAAGCCGGGCTGTGTTCAGAAGACACTTTAAACCAGGGCTTTAACCAGGGTGGTTAAGCCAGAAAGCCAGGCTGTGTTCAGAAGACACCTTAAACCAGGGCTTTAACCAGGGTGGTTAAGCCAGAAAGCCAGGCTGTGTTCAGAAGACACCTTAAACCATGGCTTTAACCAGGGTGGTTAAGCCAGAAAGCCGGGCTGTGTTCAGAAGACACTTTAAACCATGGCTTTAACCAGGGTGGTTAAGCCAGAAAGCCAGGCTGTGTTCAGAAGACACCTTAAACCATGGCTTTAACCAGGGTGGTTAAGCCAGAAAGCCGGGCTGTGTTCAGAAGACACCTTAAACCATGGCTTTAACCAGGGTGGTTAAGCCAGAAAGCCGGGCTGTGTTCAGAAGACACCTTAAACCATGGCTTTAACCAGGGTGGTTAAGCCAGAAAGCCAGGCTGTGTTCAGAAGACACTTTAAACCATGGCTTTAACCAGGGTGGTTAAGCCAGAAAGCCAGGCTGTGTTCAGAAGACACCTTAAACCATGGCTTTAACCAGGGTGAATAAGGCTTTTTGATCCAGCATGGCTCTTCTGATGTTCTCATGGCATTACCTTCAGGCATCCCAGCTGCTTTGGTCTGGGTGAAAATGAACCCTATACTATCCCCAATTGCCTGAGAAAATTGAAAAATGCATCAGACAAGTTTTTTTCTAAGTTACTTTTTATCACCCTTCAGTCTTGCACACCAATGTGTCTCTAGAATTTAATTATCTTCTCTTACCCTACTGCCATATCTGAGGACCTCTCTGTTTCGCTTTCTAAAAGAGCCCTGGAGAAATGGATTTATGAACAAAACGTTATGCTGGACTGGCGAGCCATGGAGGAAATTTTTGAGCTTTTATGGATTTTATTCGTGTAACCAATTCGAGCGCCTCATACCTGGTCCTTCTGACCTTTCTCAGACTTGGACAAGTTTTTACAATACCCCTTTTCAAAGTACGCCGACAGCAGAATTCAATGCAGATACCATCAAATTCCTTACGAGTAATGAATACGTATTTGTGGATTCCCCGCAAACTGAAGATCTGGTACGCTATCTATGGATGTGACCCTTATACTGATTATCCTGTTCAAAATTTCTTGGGAATATTAGCTCTCGCGCTGCAGCCTGAAGGTGTTTTAAGAAAGACATGTTACCTGCTGGTCCGATCAAGAGAGTCAAATGACTCAACAGGTTGTGCTTTTCGCCTTAGCAGCATCAAAAAGTCATGCTAAAGTCCTAACTGCGGTCACAGTTAACTGTAAACACAATTCTTTGGTCAAGCACGGCTCTTCTTATGTTCTTAACTCCCACAAATCCTGAACATTGTCCATCTTGGCTGGGGCTGATGGCAGCTGTATTCCAAAAGATCTGGCAGGCATGAGGTTGCCAACTTGCAGCTTAAAATGTTGACTTTCTCACCCGCTGTGTGTGAGAGTTGCAAAGTTACCACCCTTTCCCGCCTTGCAGTCAGGACTTCTGCGCTTCTGACAGCTGTGCAACAGGTGAAGCTTTTCTATCATGGCACAGTCATGGTGGAGAAAGCTTCACCTGTTGAATCAAGCTACTGCTCAATGCCCAGAAGACTAATAAGGTATTATGGCATTTGCCCGTATTCTTTTCTCCCTTCCTATGTCTCTAACTCCTTCTGTTTCGGTTTTCCTTATTTTATATTGTAAGCTCCTTGCGGGCAGAGACCTGTGTTTTTATTGCTGATTGCAAAGTGTCTAATTGCATACTGGCAGCACAGTCTAAATGAAAACACTGTGTTTTACATTTTAGACCTAACTCCTACAATTCTTCTTCAGTCACCTAGAAATTTGAATTACTGATATGTTCAGGCTGGACAAGCAAACAGTCCTCAGAATCTGCAGTATGTTCTATATTATTATTATTATTATTATTATTATTATTATTATTATTATTATTATTATTATTTATATAGCACCATCAATGTACATGTACAGAGTAAAACAATAAAATAGCAAAACCCTGCCGCATAGGCTTAAAGAGACGCCATTTAAAATGAGAGATGTCAACCCTTCCCAGCAATACGAAACATTTTTGGAAATCCACTTGATAACAACAGACGGATGAATAGACAGCCAACAAAGCAGAGAATTAATGCAGAGAATTAATGCAGAGAAGGAAGGGTTAATTTAGGTGCTCCATCCCAGACACCAAAAGGAATGTCACACTGTTGCGTGACGGCGCATAACCTGGGCTAGGGCTATGTATCAATTAAGGGAGTGTGGCTATGCAAATTAGGAGCAGGCTAGATTTGAGGGGTGGTATCACCAGGGTGAAGGTGTCTCCTGGCTCCACTCTGGAACCCCACCTCCACAACTTTCTCCTGTATAAATTCAGCTATTGGGCAATATAGAAATGCAATAAAAATAAATAAATAGTATAACACTAACATTGGGGTGGGCGCATTATGCACTCCACGGCAAGCCAAAATATTGCAAGACAGGGAAAACCTAGAAAGGGAAAACCTACCCACAGTGTCGCTGGGCCGACACCATGGAATATGCCAATGTGTCTCTGCGCACTCTTTGTATGCACACGCAGAGACACAACGGGATTCTTGCAGTCCTTCCAACACCCCTGTCCTCACTCCATTTTCTCCATGTCTTGTACGCTGCAGCAGATTGGCCTTCCTCAACAGAATGCCCTTTGGACTTCAACTCCCAGCGTTCCTGATCATTGGCCATGCTGGCAGGGGCTGATGGGAGCTGAAGTCCAAAATATCTGATGATTTTCAACAAACATTTTAAATGTTTCATAGAACGTTTAATCTCCTGCTGGACTGTTGGACGGGATGAACATACTGGCCTCCACCACATCCCTTATCCATCATTCTGATTGGCATGTCACTAGTCCTCAAGAATTGGCAGGAGAATTATCACCTCCCTGAAGGCATTTCTAACTTTCAAACAGCAAACATTCACAGTTGCCACTCCTCCGAAGACAACTCAGAACGGAAATAACCTCCTCCTATTTCTGATCTTACGTTTCACTAAAGTGCAGTTTGGAGGGTGATTCAGCACAGCTTATGCGTGGGCCATTAGGAAGACACAATATCTTAATCACTGCATCTCCATAACATTTTTTTTAACCATCATCTTTGGACCTTCAAAACTTAAAAAATAACACGTCTGTTATTTGAAATTCATGATCCGTATAACGCAAGACCTTCACATGAACGACTCAAAGATCACCAACATAATAATAATAATAATAATGTGCAAGTTTTTGAGATCTTTGAGCTAGCCTAATCAAAGTATTACACTCTACGGATTTGGGCATTTTTCATATGGCTGCCTTTGTTTCTTTTCCTTTTCTTTTTAAAGTTGTTATAGTGGGTTTTTTTAAAAAAATATTTATTTTATTTATTTATTTATTACATTTATATACCGCCCCACAGCTGAAGCTCTCTGGGCGGTTTACAACAGTTAAAAATGTTAAACATTAAAAAGTATACAAAATTTAAAAACCATCAAAAACATAAAAGCAACAGTATAGAAACAACAGTATCCATTTAAAAACAACAATTCTGGGGTCCATTAAAAACAAACTTAACATTGTTAAATGCTGTTAAAATGCCTGGGAGAAGAGAAAAGTCTTGACCTGGTGCCGAAAAGATAACAATGTTGGTGCCAGGCGAGCCTCATCGGGGAGATCATTCCACAGTCGGGGGGAATGTGGGGAAAGGCCCCCTCCCTTGTTGCCATCCTCCAAGCTTCCCTCAGAGTAGGCAACTTGGAGGAGGACCTTAGATCATAGAATCATAGAATAGCAGAGTTGGAAGGGGCCTACAAGGCCATCGAGTCCAACCCCCTGCTCAATGCAGGAATTCACCCTAAAGCATCCCTGACAGATGCTTGTCCAGCTGCCTCTTGAAGGCCTCTAGTGTGGGAGAGCCCACAACCTCCCTAGGTAACTGATTCCATTGTCGTACTGCTCTAACAGTCAGGAAGTTTTTCCTGACGTCCAGCTGGAATCTGGCTTCCTTTAACTTGAGCCCGTGATTCCGTGTCCTGCACTCTGGGAGGATCGAGAAGAGATCCTGGCCCTCCTCTGTGTGACAACCTTTTAAGTCTTTGAAGAGTGCTATCATGTCTCCCCTCAATCTTCTCCTCTCCAGGCTAAACAGGCCCAGTTCTTTCAGTCTCTCCTCCTAGGGCTTTGTTTCCGGACCCCTGATCATCTTGGTTGCCCTCCTCTGAACACGCTCCAGCTTGTCTGCATCCTTCTTGAATTGTGGAGCCCAGAACTGGACGCAATACTCTAGATGAGGCCTAACCAGGGCCGAATAGAGAGGAACCAGTACCTCACGTGATTTGGAAGCTATACTTCTATTAATGCAGCCCAAAATAGCATTTGCTTTTCTTGCAGCCATATCGCACTGTTGGCTCATATTCAGCTTGCGATCTACAACTATTCCAAGATCCTTCTCGTTTGTAGTATTGCTGAGCCAAGTATCCCCCATCTTGTAACTGTGCATGTGGTTTCTATTTCCTAAATGTAGAACTTGGCATTTATCCCTATTCAATTTCATCCTGTTGTTTTCAGCCCAGCACTCCAGCCTATCAAGATCACTTTGAAGTTTGTTTCTGTCTTCCAGGGTATTAGCTATCCCACCCAATTTTGTGTCATCTGCAAATTTGATCAGCGTTCCCTGCACCTCCTCGTCCAAATCATTAATAAAAATGTTGAAGAGCACTGGGCCCAGGACTGAGCCCTGCAGTACTCCACTTGTTGCCTCTCTATGTTGAGCGTAGTGTACAGGTAGGTTCATGTCGGGAGAGGCGTTCCGTCAGGTATGTATATACAAAATGTATGTGTATTTTGCTTGTTTTTGTGGGTTTTAATCTTTGTATATTGTTTTAAGTGTTTTTCTCTTATTTGAGCTGCCCAGAGAGCTTCGGCTATGGGACGGTATACAAATGCAAATAATAATAATAATGTGGATAGTGTTATTTATTCCAGTTTTGTGAGGTATTTAAACTGCAAGTGGCTTATTATTATTATTTTACTCTTTCTAAAGCACCTAAAATCTACTATCAATTCCTCGATAAGGCATTTAAATAGCAAATGCATCGGTTTTATTCTTCTTTCTAAAGCACGTTAGATCTACAGCCAATTAATTGTTTTATCAATTCTTTCATTCCACGCACACATATCTGCCTGGGTTCAATCAACCTGGAAGTGCCACGGCAGGACTTTTAGAAAGAAATGAAAAGGATCTGTTGAGCAGGAAAGGGGAAACAGTTCAGCTGCTCCAAGATGTGTTTGGGTTCTACTCGGACGCAAAAAGAATACAAAGGCGCAGAGAGGCGATTCTCCTGAAGTTTGCAACCCAATGTCACCCCTGCATATGTATATTACACATATAACACCTGGAATTCTCCATAATATCCCCATGTTTCCAAGGAAGCGGGCTCTAAGCCACAGAAGTTTCTGCCAGAATAAATCGCGTTTCAAAGTGCCCCCCAAACTCTTTGTTGGTTTGGCTGAAAAGACGACCCTAAAGTTGTTTCCAAGGAGAAAGCAAAACACTCACCATGGTGGAATTTTACTGCCAGTTTCGCCCGCAGTTCCTGGTTCCTATGAAGCCCTGCAGGTGAAGACGGTTAAGGCCACATCGTGGGCTAACAGGTCCACAAAACCTCCTTTTCCTAGTGCTGGGACAAATCCTTCGATGGCGGGACCTTTCCCAAAGCAAGGTGGCCTCCCCGGTTGATGGGATCGGGGGTGGGTGGAGGGTGAGCCAACTGCTAGCTTCCAAAAAATTAAAGAAATCCTGTTGTGTTCTCTCCCTCCCTCCTGCTCTTCCTGTGCAGATGGGTTGGGCCAGAGGAGGGAGGAAGGCAGGCAGGCACCGACAGGTAGCTGTTAGCTTGAGTTTCTTCCTCGCATTCTCAGGCTGGGGGTGGGAAAAACGCTGGAGCCTTGCAATGAAATGCAAAGCGAAGCAGGCGAGAAAGAGGCGCCCCCTGGTGGAGCGGAAAGACAAACCCGCGCAGCTGCGGGCGCGCGGCTAATGCAAGCCTGCCCCCTCCTGGGCAAAGGAGGAGCTGCACCCCTGGGTTCAGACAACCCCAGTTTGCCGGGAAGGGGGGGGCGGGTGAATTCCAGCAAGTGCTCCAGCCATATAACTAAGGCTGGAGTCCTGTAAACTAGGGGGGCAACTTGTAGGGGGCCCCAAGTAGACCATCCTTGCACTGTCAAGTATGCTGTAGGGTGGATTCCTGCATTGAGCAGGGGGTTGGACTCAATGGCCTTTTAGGCCCCTTTTAACTCTACTATTCTATGATTCTATGCACTGAGCTGGGTTTAAGCCCTATTCAGTTGAACGGGGTGCGATTTGCCTCAAAGGTGTTGTGTGGCCCGGGGTGGTTTTGGTCTCCAGTTCCCATCATCCCCAACTCTTGAGTGTGGGTGGCCAGGGTTGATAAAGGATTGGAGTCCAGCAGCTTGTGGACTCGTGTGAGTGCTTTACCATAGTCTCTTGACAGAGGAGAGCTCAATTCAAAGCCGTGGATCGGTAAAACGTGGCTTCGGACCGGCCTAGTGGCCGAGCCTTTTCCCATGGCTTGCCCTGCAGTCTCTTGAGCCTCTGTGGCAACTGGGGCGGTGGCTACACGTGGGCTAATGGACACTTTGGGCAACAGTCCCATTTTGTCTCAAGGCGTAGACCCCGCTGGGTTTTACCACCTATGTGTGTCGCTCCCAATTCCAGTCTTTTCCTCAATGAGGACTAGCCTGCTTAACGTGCCCTTATGAAAGGCCAAAAAAAGAAGAGAGGACAGTGAATTTATATATGTAGCTGCCGATTTAGAAATAATTATTGTATTTTAAATAGAAATACAATACATCTCAGTGTGTTGTGGAAGAAGGCGACCAGGTGAGCTCTATGCCTGGGTGTTCAGGCTGCTGTTGCACAGGTGCTGCAAACGGTGAACGGGCCACAGTTATGGTTTCATTATCTTTGATCTGGAATTAGACAGAACAACGCTTCAAATAGGGGACAGTCCTCCAGCGCGTGAGGCTGGATGGAGCCTCCTTTATTTCACCATGGACACTTTCACAGCGGCCTGACAGGCCAACATGTAGCAAGTGGAAAGGGCCTTTCTCCCATGCCTGGGGAAGAGCACACCACCTGTTGGATTTCTGCCTGTCAAACTAATAAAAGTGGCAACTTTAAGCTCCATGTTTTTTTTTTTGTTGTTGTTGTTGTTAAGAATACCCTGCAGACAGGAATTCAACAGGCGAGGCTGTCACCCAAGACATCAACTACCATCTAGAGATGTACCGGCCAGGAATTGACCAGTTATGATCTCTTCCGGCAGGCCTCCCCAGTTGAATTTTAAGATGCCTTTTAATAATGTGCTGCCTTTTAATAATGTATTAGTTTTATATGTTTTTAATCAGATGTATTTTATTTATTTATTTATTACATTTCTATACCACCCAATAGCTGAAGCTATTTTGTATTTGTATTGTACCCTGCCTCAATCCAGAGGGAGAGGCAGGTAATAAATAATAATAATAAATCCAAAATTTTAAAATCAGTTTGGAGCATGATGAATCAAGAGTAATTCAGGAGCAAGAGAAAGACATAGTCTGACATAGACAACAGAGTCCGGTTTAGCATTTGACCTTTCAAATATTTCCAAGGAATAGCCAAGTACTTTTTAAAAAAAGAAATACAAGAGCAAGAAAATAAGAAAACCATCAACACACGTTGGACAATTATGCTAAATTTAGATTAGATAGCTGTTATGGTGAAACCGTGATGTTTGCCACCCGAACCATGAGATGGTCGTTTGAGGGTTTTCTCGAGTACCCCAGCCGAATGAGGTACGGCAGGTGGCTACTAGGGAAAGGGGCTTCTGGGTGGTGGCCCCTTGGCTACAGAATACTGTCTGGCCACTTGGCAGTTACTTTAATGTCCTTCTAGTGCCAAGACCTCCCCCCCGCCCCCAGACGCTTTAAATTACATCGTGGCTTTTATACGGCTTAAAATAAAAAATTCTGCCCTTTCAGTGCTAAAAAGGGTCCTTTCAGAGACTGAAAGAACTGGGCCTGTTTAGCCTGGAGAAGAGAAGATGGAGGGGAGACATGAGAGCACTCTTCAAATACTTAAAAGGTTGTCACACAGAGGAGGGCCAGGATCTCTTCTCGATCCTCCCAGAGTGCAGGACACGGAATCACGGGCTCAAGTTAAAGGAAGACAGATTCCAGCTGGACATCAGGAAAAACTTCCTGACTGTTAGAGCAGTACGACAATGGAACCAGTTACCTAGGGAGGTTGTGGGCTCTCCCACACTAGAGGCCTTCAAGAGGCAGCTGGACAAGCATCTGTCAGGGATGCTTTAGGGTGGATTCCTGCATTGAGCAGGGGGTTGGACCCGATGGCCTTGTAGGCCCCTTCCAACTCTGCTATTCTGATTCTAAGTCTCTGCTTTCTGCTTTATTTTATTACATGTTTACCCTATGATGAAAGGGAGAGCGGGTCCATTCCACTAGTCCTGATGAAGGACTGCTTAATTCACTGCCACCACCCCATTTTTCCCATTCCATCCTTTATTCCTTGTGTCACATCTTTTTAGATTGGAAGCCGGCGGGGGCAGAGACCGTCTCGTTTTACCTATTTGCATGTAAGCCTTTTTGGCCGAGGAAGGTGATAGAAAATAATCATCATATCCTGACTTTCCTTCAAGGACCCGAGTGGTGTAGTTGATTCTCCCCCAACCTCACAACTACCCTGCAAGGTAGGTTAGGCCGAAAGTGAAAGGAACCGGTTCAAAGCCATGGCCAAGTGGAGGATTTGAACCTTGATCCGACCATTTTTAGTTGATAGCCACACTGCACGTGTTTATTATTGCATTGCCGTTGCACAGAGATTAAAGCGGACTTTGGTCATAGGACGGCCTGTAAACCGTTTTAATAGCTAAAATGGTTTTTATCACCATTTTAATTGCACTGATGACCTCAGGGCAATATATATACCTCCTTCTCCACACACAGAATGTAGCCCCAGGAAAATCCCACATGCAGTTAATCCCAGCATCTTTGCTGAGGATTTGCTACTGGGACATTTTGCTACCTGGAACAGCTTTTAAGGGCGCAATCCCATGTACGTTTAGATGAAGGGGGGGGAGTCCTACAGCTCCCAGCATTCCCCAGCCAGCCATTCCCTCTGTGACATCACAGCAGGTCAGCCAATCACGTCTAGAGGCTTCATCATTGTCTCCTCCACGGAAAACTTATGGCCAGTGGGCTTGCATGGATATTCTTTTTTCCTTTCCCCAGATTTATAAGAAGGAACTTCTAGTAGAAATGTAAGTTCCTTTCATAGATTTTATTTTGGGGTTTGGCCTGTCCTTACACAATTGGAAGGGTGTGGGTTTTTTTTAAAAAAATCCCAGCCAACACACACGCATGTGCAGTCATACGTACACCATTTGGGAGACATTAGCAGCACACTGGAACATGGGTACCACTGAGGAGAGGTCAGCTTAACTACAGTAAGACAATCCACCTCCTTGGGTTAGCAACGAGATATTTCACTAGCCTCCTCCGCACCCCCAAAAAGGTGCACCCCCAAAAAGGGCCTTCTTCAAGTATGTATTTTATACTTACTGCTGTTCCCCGCCTTGATCAAAATGGAGAGGCGGGTAAGAAATAAATTTATTATTACTATTATAAAATAATCAAAACAGGAAGGAAACTGGGAAGCCTCCGGGTGACTGTAGTAGCCCCTGGTTTCAGCACCGCCAAGACCCAGCCTCTCTGGCCGGCCATTCGCCCAACGTTGCACCCTCTGCTCATTCCTTCCCCATCGGAAAAGGCCCCACAGGATTCCCTGCAAGCTGTGTGGTTGAGCAGGTGGCAACGTGGGGAGGATCCCAGCACGCATGGCTGCTGCAGTCACTGGGAGGCTTCCGAGCATACGGAAGCTGGTGGCTTCATGGATTGCTTGTAGGAATTGTCTCCATGCGAGAAGGGACGGATTTCCGTGGCGGGGGGAGGGGATGGCGAATTTCTCTGCTGCTGGGTGAACTGCAGAAAGGGGAGGGTCACCCCCCCCAAGTGGCCAGAGAACACCCCTCATCCCCTGCCCCCATACCTTTAAGCATTAACCAGTCGGAAGGCATCTCCTTCCTAGTACATTGAGTCCAACCGTGAAAGCTTGCAGACTTAAGAGGTACAACAACATTCCATTTCTGCGTATTTCTGTGGCTGCTCCCTTCTCTCTTCGCAGAGTCCCATCTTTTCCCGAGAGAGCGACCGAGGATGGCCGCGTAGCCCCTCGGGGATTTAAAAAGGGACGCACGCAACAAACAAAGCCCAAAGGAAGCGTCGAGGATGGCCATCGTGAAATATACTTCCGAGACTGTAGCGGGGACTCCGTGTTATTGACGGACACACGCAAAGCTGTAACAAACACACACCTTTCTCTTTCTGACACTCACACCTTTCAGGAAACAAAACGAAACAGACTTCTTAAATCGTCTTGCAACCCGGTGGAGAACATGGTCGGAAACCTCTCTGGATATATCTTGATTCACAGCCAGGCTACGTGAAAGGGTCAAACAGCCAAATGGCAGATTTTGCCTCTGTCACTTTTTTTTGGGGGGGGGGAAGAGCTCAGGAGGTTAAGAAACTAAAGAAAGAACCACACAGATGCTGTGCCAACTCGCTTTTCATTTTATGCGCCATTTCTATGCCGATTCTCCTCGTCGTCCCCCTCAACCACAAATTGTCTTTTACAACCAGCAATTTTTAAAAGGAAAAAGAGAGAGTGGTGTGGTTTTTTTTCAGAGTTGCAGGAATTAAGTGCTACACACGGACGCACACAAACCTTGTATTGCGTGGGGGGGGGGGAATCATGTTCAGAAAGGAGGTTTGGGAACAGGCTAAGAGGAAGATCGGGAGGGAAAATGAGATATTGGGGACACACACACACCGGAATCATAGCGTTCCACCCCGCCCCCCAAAAGGAGAGGCAAATTTCAGATCTGCATACATAGAAATGCACCAAATAAACCATCACGTTTTCTGTGGGTCAAAAGTACCACCCAAAAGTCTGTTCTTGGGAAATTGGGGTGAGTGGTTAGGGTAAAGGCACCCCCCTACACACACACACACACGCATGTATATACACTGGTAGAATCGTTTATGAAATTCGTATTGCAAAACATTCGCGTTTTCAGGGGAGCTGTGTGCAGAGCTCCTTTCGCGCTGACGGGGAAAATGCTTTTTAATTTAAAGATGGCGGATGGCTGCGCACTTGCTATGGTAAGCAAAGATGGAGAAGGCACTGTCGAAGACCCCAAGGACGATGGAGGTGGGGGGGACAGGAAGAGGAAGCTTTGCTAATGAAGAGGATACAATTCCTTGAGTATCCTAGTACGGGCAAGAGCACAGTAGCGGTCCAAATATTTTGCTTCTCTTTGCCAGGAGCTGCAGACCGGGGCAATTGTTACCATGAAGAGAGAGATCCCGAAGAATCTTCTACTTGGCCAATCAGAGAGAGAGGAAGCCAGGTCGCCCAGTCATACGAGTGGGAAACCCCATGTCCAAACACTCCAGAAAGAACGAACGTTTAAGTTAAGGAGTCTGGTGCCTGGTACGTCAATCTCCTCTGACTAACCTCGAACTGCGGCGGGGGACTTTTCTGCCGCAGCACGAGGCGGTTTCAACCCAACCCAAGGAAAGCACGTGAAACGGCCCGGCTCTTTTTGCCCGTCGCCTTCCCCAACCCCTCCCTCGTTGACGTGAACCGTGAAAATGACGGACGTTATCAAGAGGCGAAAGGGAAAACCCAGAGGCGTTTTTGTGGAAGGCAAGAGACAGCGCCTCCCTAGACGCGCGCACGCCCTGATGCTCAAGGGGACGTTGAAGCTGCGTTCTGAGCAGCGGCGGGGAGCAAACGCCGGGCTTGTTAATAAAATAAAAATTAAAAATCCAGATTTGTGCAATTTGCGACTTTACAGCTTGCATTAAAATGTGCAGGGAAAGAAAAAATGGGGTTGGGAATTTAATCGCCTTGACAGAGACGCAGACACACACAGAGACACGCGGGGGTGTGACGGGGTGGGTGGGAAGGGATGCATCTCGGCTGCAGGGACCTTCAGAGGAGGAGGAGGAGGTGCACAGTGCCAAGATTTCTTCGCCCCGCTGTAAGGGGAAACCTCCCTCTCACCTGGACCCATAGAACATTTGGGAGAGAGTTTAGAGGGTGCAAAGAGGTATAATAATACTGAAATAAAAAGATCCGTGGGGGGGGGATGGGAGGGAAGGAGGTGCGTGAGGGGAGACAGGCGCACGACACGGCTTTCCGGATGTCCGGAGATCGAAGGCTCCGGCCTTTGCTCGTGGCTCCCAAGGCAAATCTCAGCGAGTTGTCCACATGATCCTCCGCATTTCACATGACGGAAAGTGTTTCGACGAGTTCAAGACTTCTCTTCCTTCCTCCCCCGGCGAGTGTCTAAAAGGATCCGGTTAAAAGCGGCGCCCGGCTCAAGCCGCCACTGTGGTCGTGGCGGGGTGGGGGCGCGCGGCCGACGGAGCAAGGGAACGGCTTGGGGTGGCCGGGGAGCTACGCCCACCCTTTTATCCACCCGCCCACCCACCCACCCTACGCGCTCCGGGAAAAGTTCCAAAGTTCCGGACGGGCGGCGGGGAGGCGGCGGCCAGCAGGGCGAGCGGTCACATGATGCCGTTGGTGAGGTACTGGAAGCCGTCGTAGAGTTTGGTGGTGATGGAGCGCATGCTGCCGTCCACCATCTGCTCGATGAGAAGTTGCAGCTGCTCCTCCGTCATGTTCATGTGGAAACGCTCCTTCAGGTTCCGGATGGTGCTGGAGCCGTGGAAGCAGGGAAGCTGGGAACCTGCAGGGAGGAGCAATGGGACAGCGTTGAGCTCGGCGCGACCGGCGCCGCGTCCGGGAAGCTTAGCGGAGGGGGGGGCGGGGAAGGAGAAGAGGTGGCGCAGAAACCGTTTGAGAGGGCCGGGTTCGAACACTCCGCTTCCCCGTATATGACGAAGGCTACAGGAAAAGCGTCCGAGAGGCGTCTGTCGTACAGTATTTAATGAGGGGGGGATGCATATTGAGGGTAGAGGGGGCAATAAAAGGAAACTTCCGGAATCTGTATTAGGCCCACGCAGAGGTCACGAAAGAGGACGCAAGCTTTCGGGTTCTCCAGACCGCTTTGGTAAAACGAAGAAAAACATGGGGAGGAGAGAAAGAGCCGTGGAGTCCACCTTGGGCCACGGTCTTGAGACGGAACGGGGGCGGAGGCCGCAGGCCACGGAATGAGGCTCCAGCAGCCACCGAGACGGTTTCAGGTTGGACCAGGGACCCTTCCCTGCTGGGAGGAGGAAGAAACGGACCGACGAGGGAGGATGCCCCGTTTCTGAACAGGTAAAAGACCGTTCCAAGGAAGAGCCAGATCTTATATTTTCGGAAATGGGGGAATCCGCTGGGGTTTTCGTTTCATCGCCCCAGCAGGCTTTGAGGCGCGACCCGAAACCATCACTTCTGCCTGGCAGCTTGGATGTCCGCAGCCTCCTCCCACGTTCCACCTGAAGCCGGTGACCCGACGCGGCCTCCTGCTGCTTCTCTGCCTTTCCGGAGCGTGCAGCGGGCTGCGTTCAGGGCACGCGGTTTGCACCGGGCAAACCCCACAGGCTGGAAACACACCGGATGGCCCAACCTGGATCACCGGAGGGTGTGTGCGTGCTGCATTTCAGGTAGCCTCGGGCGTTCTCACGGCAGAGACAGAGAAGGGAAGAGCCCCGGTATTTGCCAAGCGCAGATCTGCTGCCCAGCCTCTGAACCGTGATTTCCAGGAGAGGGAAGGAGGGTTTCTGGACCAGGGGGGCTGAAAGGCCCCAACAAGAGCCGACACCCCACCCCACCCCGTCTGCCATGGCTCTCGCTCATCCACTCCAAGCCATGCCTCTGAACACAGAAACAACATCTGGGAGAACTGTGGAGCGAGAGCTGCAGTAGACCTTGGGCTTTTTACACACATTGGCTCGGTTCAGACAACACAGTGGGAAAACGCCACTCAACGGCGGAGTTTCTACGCGGTGCTCCCCACACATGTTCTAACTCTATCCTTGTGTGACTGCGTTTCATTGACCGTTCCTCCAGCCTCTCTCCTCCCCCCGGTCTTCCCGATGGTATCCCATCAGCCATTGCTGCAACGACAACAAAAAAGCAACAATCCCAGCGGCTCTCCTAGAGCGGCACTCGCTCCTTTCGCCACTCTTGCCTGGGAACTCTGTAGCCAGTGGGAAACGTCAACGCAACAGGAAACTCCACACCGCACGCCACACAACGGCTGTACAGGAACTCTCCTCTGCACAGCGTGGAGTGTTTCCCCGCCAGCCAACACATTTCTCAACAGTGGTGCAACAAGTCCCCCGTGGAGTTCAAAAACTACCGTTGAGAAATGTGTTGTCTGAACAGAGCCATAAACTTTCAAACCTTTGTATTCGGGCCCGATTCAAAGTGCTGGTATTGACATTCAAAGCCCTAAATGGTTTGGGGCCAGGTTATTTGAAGGAACGCCTCCTCCCATATGTGCCTGCCCGGACCTTAAGATCATCCACAGGGGTCCTTCTCCATGAGCCCCTGCCAAAGGAAGTGAGGCAGGTGGCTACCAGGAGCAGGGCCTTCTCTGCTGTGGCACCCCGGCTGTGGAATGAGCTCCCCAGAGAGGTCCACCTGGCGCCTACACTGTACTCCTTTCGTCGCCAGCTGAAGACCTTTTTATTCTCTCAGTATTTTAACACTTAATTTTAACTTAAATTTAAATTTTACTGTTCTCTGTATTTTAATCTTATATCAATTTTGCTGCATGTTTTTATCCTGGTTGTGCTTTTGATACTGTATTTTGTAATTGTGCTTTTAACCTGTTGGTTGTTTTATGATGGTTTTAATTTTTGTGAACCGCCCAGAGAGCTTCGGCTATTGGGCGGTAGAAAAATGTAATAAATAAATAAATAAATAAATATTGTCACCACCTCTCACCCAACTCTCCCACCTGAATAATCAGCAGGGATGAGCGACTTGTGACACTCCAGATGTTTTAGCCCGTAAGCCCTGGCCAGCATAGGATCATGGGATCATGGGAGTTGTAGTCCATCACACCTTGAGGGTCACAACTTCCCCAGCTTTGACGTAAGGCTAAATTAACTCATACCGACGATACCTTCCAAATGTCCATCCTCTTTTGACCAATCACAATTCATGTTTTTTTCCCCAGAGGGGAAGAATTTGCAGGTGATGCTTTAGAAGCCTTTAACTCTTCACTTGCTCCCAACTCACTTCAAAATCCAATATAAGCTTCTCTTGCGGACTTTGAAAGCTCGTCGCCGTCTGGCTCCTTCCTATCTTTCTTCTGTCATTTCACGTGATTGCCCCCTGCTCGTGCCCTTCGATCATCAAATGCCCTGTTTCTTACCCACCCAAGGGGCCTTCTCTACTTCTCTGGTTCGGCTCCGTCCATTTTCTCTCGCTGCCCTTTATGCCTGGAATTCTCTTCCAGAGCATTTGCGGGCCACGAGTTCAATCACAGTTTTTAAAGCGCAGTTGAAAACTTTTTCTACAGCTTGTAGAACTTGACTTTGTTCTTACTTTCACGCCGTTAGTTTTATTGTCCCCTGTGCCTATTTGGTGTGTCCTTTTCCCTCTATTTTTAATTATGATTTAATTAGAACGTAAGCCTACGTGGCAGGGCGTTGCTGCTTTTATTCTCCTACTATGTACAACACTGTGTACATTGATGGTGCTATATAAATAAATAAATAAATAATAAAACTGCCCTGCTCGAAGAGGTCATTAATGGAGTAATGAAACCTTCTAGAGGAGAACTGGGGTGCTGGTAACGCTCACTCCAGGAGAGACACCCGGCTTTTTCATGCACCCCTAGGAGAATTATTCCACGAACAAATTCACAGAGGATAAATGTGCCACGGCAGGTAGCTAAACCAAATCCTCCATCTTCAGGGGCAGTGTACCTTAGGGTGACCCTATGGAAAGGAGGACCGGGCTCCTGTATCTTTAACCGTTGTATAGAGAAGGGAATTTCAGCACGTGTCGTTTGTATATATGGGGAACCTGGTTAAATTTCCTCTTCATCACACCAGTCAAAGATGCAGGTGCCCTGGCCTCTTTTAAATCTGGTCACTCTAGTATAGCTCCTGCAGCTTTAACTGTTGGGATGAAGAGGGAATTTATAGAATCATAGAATAGTAGAGTTGGAAGGGGCCTACAAGGCCATCGAGTCCAACCCCCTGCTCAACGCAGGAATCCACCTTAAAGCATTCCTGACAGATGGTTGTCCAGCTGCCTCTTGAAGGCCTCTAGTGTGGGAGAGACCACAACCTCCTGAGGTCACTGGTTCCATTGTCGTACTGCTCTAACAGTCAGGAAGTTTTTCCTGATGTCCAGCCGGAATCTGGCTTCCTGTCACTTGAGCCCGTTATTCCGTGTCCTGCACTCTGGGAGGATCGAGAAGAGACCCCGGCCCTCCTCCTTGTGACAACCTTTCAAGTATTTGAAGAGTGCTCTCATGTCTCCCCTCCATCTTCTCTTCTCCAGGCTAAACATGCCCAGTTGTTTCAGCCTCTCTTCATAGGGCTTTGTTTCCAGACCCTTGATCATCCTGGTTGCCCTCCCTTTACCAGGTTCTCCATATATACAAATGACACCTGCTGACATTCCTTTTTCTATGCAACTGTTAAAGATACGAGAGCCCAGTCCTCCTTTCCATAGGGTCACCCTAGCGTATCTCCAAGCGCCGGATATGCTGGGGGTAAAGAGGGGATTAACCATCAGCGTCATGTGCTGTGTTTGTCAGCTTCCAGAGGCATCCGGTTAGGCTAGCACAGGTAACAGAATGCCGGTCTAGACAGACCTTTGGCCTGATTGAGCAAGGCAGTTTTCCTTTCTTATGGACTAGTAACTTATCCGATTCCGCTGCTCTCTCTCTCTCTCGACACTCACTGATGACCTGTGCTACAGTGGGAACCTGACTCCGCTGCGTTTCTCCCAAGGATCGCTGGCAACCTGGAGGACAAACTGATACAGGGGCTCTCATTACTTCAACGCTCCTTTCTGAACCTGCAGCTCTAGCACGCTTCGGCAGTTGACTGAAGGAAGGGCGAGAAAAGGTGCCGTTTTGAAGAACTCCTACCCCTGAGGTTTTAGCAGCACACGAGGTTTAATTAAAGGGAAGGTTCAACAACTAAAAGTGCTTTAAAATCGGCTTTAAAATTTGTTGGGGGTTGGGCAAAAGCTAGCCAGTTGGGTTTGGAGGTGGCCGAGCCCCAAAGGCCCCAGAATCCTTTGCCTTTGGTCGATCAACCGCCGGGGGAAACGTCCGGAGAAGACAGGGGCTGCTTGCTGAGCTGCACCCACCGGAGTCCTCCGAAGCAAAAACGACCCGCCCGTACCTTGCTGCATGATCTCCACAATTTGCACGACTTTGTCCATGTGCTTCCGAGCGGCGATGAGGCCTTGCAACATGAGCATCTTGTAGTAGTTAAACATGTCTCCGTCCAGGCCGCCCATGACCTGGGAAAGCAAGGAGACGGACTTCAAAAGGAGGGGAAGTGGGAGAGGAGGACGAAGGGAGGAAGGAGGGGACGTTTCTCTGCCCGAATACGTTGCTCGTTTCGGCGCTATCGGCCGTAAGGACCAGAGGTTACTGTTTCGGGGGGGCGGGTTCTTTCATGCCGAAACTCTTTCTGCTCAGCTGTGCCCCTTCCACAACAGGCCTTAGACCTGCTAGAGGTCCTTTTTTTTTGCTCTTCCCAACTTACATCGACGAACTCCGAGGTGAGCTTGAAGGCCGACGTCTCAAAACCGAGATTCCGGGGGGAGCTGGAGAGGATGAACCCAAAATCTATGTGGATGATGTGTCCATCTGCATCCAGGAGGATATTGCCATTGTGCCTTTTTTGCAGGGGTTGGAGAACAGGGGGGGGAGAATCAGTTGTGCTGCGTTTTGTAAGCGCCTCGTCGTAATTTCTAAACCTCCTCCCTCTTGGGCTGTCCTTCGTATTTTGCGCGGCACGGAGCCGAGAAAAAAAGCCTGTTCAACCCAGGACACCAGAGGTTGGGGGAGGCTTGACACTCAGGAGGTGAGTCCAGACCTGGGGACTCACTGACCGGGTTCGGACAACACGCTGCAGCTTGGCGTGGGTTATTTAACCCGCAACAAGCCGGAGCACCCACGGCTGAAGTGCGGGAGGGCGCCAAGTTGCATATTGTGTCATGCGAACCCAGAAAGCGTGGGTTACGTGAGGACTGAATCCTCAACAGACCATGGGTTATATGCAAGGGTTGCTTAACCCTCGCACAACCCACGCTCGCCAGGTTCACACGCCGTGACGATCCGCGAGCGAAGGTTGAGTGTTCAAAACGGCAGCTGCGCGGAAGCTGCGTCCCAGAACGCCTCGCCGTCGGGTTAAATAACCCACGGCGGGCTGCCGTGTCGTGCAAACAGCCCCACTGGTCCACACCTCCGCCTCGCAACCACAAACACTAGGACAGGTCTTCATGCTTTATGTCCCCAGCTTGGGGAAGGAAGCTTGTTTTGTTGAATCAGGAGTCAGAGACTACATCAACAAAAGCCTGCAGAAAGGGAACCACCTAATCCAATTTGCAATCCTTGGCATGTGCAGGTAGAAAAATGCCCCCTCCCTCCCGGGATTCCCCAGCCAGCCAGGCCGGGAGTCGTAGCACTTTCCCCGCCCCTGTCTCAAGACGCGTGGGATTGCGCCCAGAAGCTGAAGCCAGGGCCTGCTCCCCCAGAGCTCCTGCCCCTTCTGTTCAACGAGAGTGGCCCAAACCCGTTTCTTCTCTGCACCACCACACCCCAAATGCATCCAGAGCTCCTTCTCACTCTGAAACGGGCAGCCGTGGTTCTCCTCTCTCCCTCTCTCCTCCGATCCCTTCCAAATAATCCTGAGGCCTCGGGCGCCTCCTGCCCACCCGCTCCTCCGCCCCCACCGCTCACCTGTCTTTGACCTGGAGCAAGTAGCAGACCAGGCAGTAGCCGGCACAGCTCTGCACGAAGTTGCGCTGAGCTGTCAGAAAGGCCTCGGTGGTGTAGTTGCCGTGCTCCTGCAGGAAGTAGTCCAGCAGGGACAGCTGCGACTGCTTCTTGACCTGGTGGATGGAGACCGCGTTGACCACCGGCTCGATCATGCCGCTGTCGGCCGAGATGACGAGGATTTTGTAGGGCTTGATCCACAGGGGGACGCGCTCCTGCTCCCAGATGGACTGAAAGAGAAGGGAAAGGGCAGCTGGGGGCCTCCTGTGGCACGTCAGGAAAAAACGTCCTGACGGTTAGAGCGGTACGACAAAAGATCAGGAAAAACGTCCTGACGGTTAGAGCGGTACGACAAAACATCAGGGAAAACGTCCTGACGGTTAGAGCGGTACGACAAAACATCAGGAAAAAACATCCTGACGGTTAGAGCGGTACGACAAAACATTAGGAAAAAACATCCTGACGGTTAGAGCGGTACGACAAAACATCAGGAAAAACGTCCTGATGGTTAGAGTGGTATGACAAAAGATCAGGGAAAACGTCCTGACGGTTAGAGCGGTACAACAATGGAACCCCTGACCTAGGGAGATGGTGGGCTCTCCCACACATGAGGTCTCCAAGAGGCAGCTGGGCAGCCACCTGTCAGGGATGCTTAAAGGTGGATCTCTGCATTGAGCAGGGGGTTGGACTTGATGGCCTTAAGAGGACCCTTCCAACTCTACTACTATATGACTGGAACCCGCATATCCTCTCCAGCCATCTGGGGGCGCACCAGATTGGTGGAAAGTTGTTCCAGCGCGATGCACTGTTTGGAATTTTGTGTCGCATCGCTTATCGAAACAGTTTCGGCGACATCCGTTTTTGCAACTGAGCTTGCTGCTCTTGCCGCCGTTATCTGGGGTGGATTTCGCTCGGAGCTCCGTCGCTGCAGAGCCGGGGGGGGGGGGGGGGGAAGGGGGAATAATTCCACCGGAGCCGGCTCGGCGATGCACCCTGGCCGGCGCCTTTCCGCCTTACCTGCAGTTGCTTGAGAACCTGGAAGGCCAACAGTTCTTGCCGGAGGTCGTCGCCGCATTTCACAATCACGGAGAGGAGGCGCCAGTTGGGCAGGTGGCCGTACGGAGACCCCTCCCGGATCCTCCTGTGCAGAAACGGCAAAGAGAGACGGGTTGAGCTCTCTGGCCTCCGGCCTGCCCTCCTCGCTCGGGCTGTCGGCCTGGAAACCTCAAACCCCGGGAGGCTGGAAAACCTGGCGTCTGATTTTAATGGCAACGTAGGCCGAGGAGACAGATCTAACGGGTGGCTAAAGCTCCCTCTAGCGTCAGCCCCTCATTTAACACCTTTTTTAAAAAAAATCAACAATCACAACCAAGCCCATGTTTCGCCGGGCCTCTTTAATCTCCCATCAAAACTTTACACCAGTCTTCCCCAAGCTGGCTTCCCCCCTGATGTGGGTGATGGGAATTGTAGTCCAACAAATCGGTGGTGGTGGTGGTGGGGAGACAACCAGGATGGGAAAGACTGCTTCAGACTGTAAGCGTCTTGGAGCAAGACGACATGTCCTCTTGCTGCTCCTGTTAACCCTGTGAGGAGAGAGTGGAAGAACTGGGGACGTTTAGCCGGGAGAAGAGAAGACCGAGGGGAGACATGGTAGCCCTCTTCAAGGCCGTGAAACGTGGTCACACAGAGGAGGGCCAGGGTCTCTTCTCGGCCATCCCAGAGTGCAGAACACGGAATAACGGGCTCAAGTTGCAGGAAGCCAGATTCCGGCTGGATATCAGGAAAAATTTCCTGATTGTTAGAGCAGCATGACAATGGAACCAATGACCTAGGGAGGTGGTGGGCTCTCCCACACTAGAGGCAGCTGGACAGCAACCTGTCAGGGATGCTTGAAGGTGCATTAAAGGGGGTTGGACTCGATGGCCTTAGAGGCCCCTTCCAGCTCTACTATTCTATGAAAGCAACTAGCCCGGCGAAAGGTTTTAGGAAGTCTCAGATCTTTCTTCAGGATCCTCCGAAGCTGCTGTATCCTGAGTCAGAACATCTGTCCAGTTCAGGATGGCCGACGTTGACTGGCGGAGGCTCAGCTGGGTTTCTAGAGAGGGTTTCCCCCCCCCTCCCTATAGGTGCCTTAGGGTCTGGAGCCTTCCACGTGTAAAGTGTGATGGCTCTGCTGAGACCCATTTCCTCCGTAAGAGAAACCGGGCCGAGGCCTGCCGGTCGCCCCACCCGAGGCTCGCCACCCTGCTGGGAGCTAATCCCACTTGCTTGTCCATCGCCGGCTTATTCGTGGGCTGAACCACCCACCTCGGAGGTCAAAGCTGCCTGCCCTTTTCAGGTAAAGACAGGCCTGCCTGAGCCTCATAGGGGTCGCCGCTTGCCACACCCACCACCCACCCCTTTACCTGACTTTCTCCTGCCACGGCTCTTTCAGGGCAACAGCGGACGGATCCTCGGGGTCTCTCTTGAACGACGTCGGAGTGTGGGCGAGTTGCTCTGAGAGGCGTCTCCTGCAGAAAGGGGTGGGGAGTGTAAGATGAGCCCTGCCTTTCAGCAGATTTCACCGGGGTGGGGTGAGTTCCGTGGGCTCGGGAACCCGCTCCCGCGCAGAACCGGACACCTGTCGTCCTTTGGCTGTCGTTTAAAATGGGGGGAGGGGTTACGTTTCTGGACCTTGTGGCCGTTGGGGCTCGATGCTGTCCTGAATCCACACCACTCTCTAACCCTACTGCCTCTGTTTTGGGAGAAGGTGTTTCAGGTAATCAATCAGAATCAGGTTCAGAACTAGAAGACACAGCGCCAGACACCAGCCAGCCTGTACCAGTGGGAGAGGAAGCTCTCACAGGCGATTCCCCAGCTGGGAGTTAGCCCTCTCCAGAGCTTATCTCCTCAAGGCCAAATCCTACACGCTCAGTGGGAAGTGAGCTTTCTTCCGGAGGAGGGCGTCCCGACAAGCTAGTTGATGCTAGGGTCCGCCGGAAGCTGGAACGCACGGGGCGGAAGGAAGGTGTGAGAAAGTCAGTTAGATTACGCGAGAACCTGCCTCCGCCCCAGGTGCTCTGAAGTTACGGGCATTTGGGAAGTGGCTTCCTAGTCTTCTTGAGCGGACAATTGTCTCGCTTAGTTTGCATAGTTTTGCCTAGGGGGACGTTTCCAAGAGATTACTCTCTCTTCAGGTAGAAGAGATGTTCGCTGCTTAATAAAAGCTTTGTGAATTACCTAGCTGGCCTCGTCATTTGCCTCCCATAGAAAGCAGGAGCTTTCTGAGAAGCACGACAACCACGGTTGATTCTAACCATGCCATGTGGGGAGCACCCCCTCGATAACCAACCGTGGAGTTGACTATTAACCCAACATTGACTGTTATGTTTCCGAACGCAGTCATTTTCGCCTTATCACTCTAAAACAACGTGCACACTAATGGCTCTCTCTCTAAAATAGGAATAGTTAACTTGTTTCCAGATTATAACAAAATTCAGCTGAGGAGGGAGGGGGGGAGTGAAAACATATGAGGGCTTTTTCATGCAAAGCAGCAAAAAGGTTTCTTGGGAAGACCACGGAAAACTGATGATTGGCTTTTAAGGTAGAAAAACCCCTTTGATGTTGAAGACCAAGGCCCAGTTTGCACTTAACGGCAGTGTGGATTAATAATGTGGGTTAATTAAAACACAATTTGCAGAGGTGCGTGTGGCTGCCATTTTGATTGGACCACCCGGAAGTTGCTCTATGACGTCCGAATTTGTGGATGAAACAACCTACAACTAACCTATAATTAGCTGTTAGGTTAACGGTGGGTTGTTTAATCCACGATTAACCCATAATGCCTGGGTTCAGACATCACAGAGCAACCGCTGATCAGCCCAATCAGAGGGTGCGCATTCAAAACAGTGGCAGCATTATTTAATTGACCCCGCGATTTGCCGTCATTATGTGCGAACAGCATTCTGAGAATCAGGGCTTTCTGTGTTTTTTCCTAAAGGGAAGGACATTCTAGAGCTTAAGGCCAGGGGTGGGCGGGGGGGGGACCTCTGAGGAAAAACTCTGGCAGTGAGGGGAAATTCCTTTGTCCTTCTCACAAAGTTATGCAAGCGTTCACTATATTGGAATGCTAGATGCAGTTGCGGAATCTGGTGTCTCTCCTGGTGGAACTTTCCTGTCCCAGCCCTGAGGGAAACCCAGGAGGAGGATGGGAAATCCAGGCCCTCCTCCGTCGACCCTCATTTCCAGGAAGAGCACGTTTCTCTCCTGGGCTCCGGCTCACCTGATATCTCCGGCGGCTATGAAGACCGGCTCTTTGCTATCTTGGCTGGTGATGCTGTCCACGGAGAACTGGGAGATGTTGTCGCAGCTATTGGTGTGGATCTCAGGAAGCTAGAGGGGAGAGGAGACAAGGTGGGCTCCTTCAGCTTCGGTTTGCAGGAGGCGCCGTTGAAGGAACAACCCTTGCCTGAAAGATCTACGTTCAAGCTACGGCTGAAATCCTACGCTTGCCTAGGAAGCAATTTCTGTGGGAATCACGCAAGACTTACGGCGAAGCGAAAAGCATTAAAAGCATGTTCACAACTTTTTAAAAAAATCCTCAGGAATAATGCTGTGAAATTAGATCTTTTCCTCGCTTGCCCCACAAATTCCATTTTGGTTTCCCTAAACCATCCTTCCTCAACTCGGTGCCCTCCAGATGTGCTTGACTGCAACTCCCAGTATCCCTGTCCATGGGTGATGCGGGATGGGGCTGATGGGAGTTGAAGTCCAAAAGAACTGGAGAGCAGCAGGCTGGAGAAAGCTGGATCAACACATTACTTGTATAAAAAACAGCCTCTGGCTCTGTTCAACTCCACTCCCCACACAACACAGAACACACATGTTGTGTGACTGTGGGCGACCATGGAGTTGAGTAGAATCCATCGCGATGTTTGATTGACAGTTCCTCCGCCCTCTCTCCTCCCGATGCTATCCCATCAGGCATTGCTGCAGAAAAAAACCCAATCCCGGCAGCTCTCCTAGAGCGGCACTCGCTCCCTTCGCCGCTCTTGCCAGGGAACTCCGTAGCCGGTGGGAAAAGTCCACTCAACGCAACGGAAAACTCCACACAACAGTTGTGCACAGCGTGGATATTCAACATGGAGCGTTTCCCCCCAAAAAACACTCCACCGCGAGGTGGAGTTTCCCCGCCAGACAACACATTTCTCAACGGAGGTGTAAAAAACTCCACCGGGGAGTTTCCAAAACCATCGTTGAGAAACGCGTTGCCTGAACTGAGCCTCTGGGCTGCCTTCCTCCACGCGTTGCTTCTGCAAGTTGATTTCTAGCGGCCTGTTTTCCCTAGGAGTTATGAGGAAGAGGAGCAGGAAGAATTCGCCACTAGAGAAGAAGCAAGCGAGAGATACAAGGGAAGGGAGGAGAAGCTGTCAGCCAGAGCCTAACCCTCTGAGCCCTCTGCTTGTGTCAACACAGCTTCACACACGGCCTCTGAAAAGCCTGCCTCTCTCCCCACAACCCGCCCTAATATTTCCTTTTGGGAGGCCGGGGGGCGGGGTAAGGGGTACCTCCACCTGCAGCTCCCCGATGTCGTCCACGGACCAAGCCTCGTCGTCGTTGTCGTAATTGGGAACGGTGGTGAAGCTGCTGGCCCGCTGCTCGTGCGTGATCCCGCACTCCGGCAGGTTCTCCACGGACCGCGTGCTGCGGATGCGGTTCTCCGGGATCCGGGCCGGAACGTTAGTGGTGTCGAAGTTTTCACATTCAAGTACTTCCACGTAGATTAGGTAAGGAGCCTTGGGAAAGGAGAGAGGAGAAAGGGGAGGAATCCGGATGTGTTGAATTTACAACGTTTCGGGGGGGCAGAAAGGAAATTTGGGGGTGATCTTTGTGGGGGGGGGGAGTGGGCGATGCTTCTTTTGACCTTCACGGGCGGACTCGCAGCTTTGACCGTCCTAAGTTTAACATTCTTCTTTTAAGTTGCAGCTTTTGACGTAATGTCCTGGCTCTACGGCCTTAAAGGGACGGCTGTAGCTCAGCCCCTGCTTCCCATCCAAAAGGTCCTACATTCAATCCCTGGCAGGGCTGGGAAAGAAGCCGGCCCGAAACCCTGGAAACCTGCTGTTGCCAGTCTGTGTCTACAATACTGGGCTAGAGGAAGAGAAGGCCTAAAGGTAGCTTCCCAGGCGCTTTCTTTTTGCCGTTTTGCCCTTACGGGAGGTATATCGTGGCGTGAGAACAGGCTATGAGGAGGAGCTGGGTTTCAAACAGGGGCTGGCTACCTCCCTACCAGGGGTGCTGTGGCCACTGTCTTCCTGCACCAGCAGGGGGTGGGTCTGGAGGACCTCTGAGGTCCCCTCCAACTCTTCCAATTCTATGATTAACGTAAATTCGACTGAAACACATCCACTGTCCCGGCCGAGGTCGGGGGGACTTACTTTGTCCTTGGAGTTCAGCACCACCGCCTGGGTGTGGGGCACCCGCACCACATGGTGGTCAAATCCTGCGGTGGGGAGCCAGACGCGGGCCGGCAGCTTGTGGTTGAGCAGGGAGAGCTCCGAGATGAGGCGCTGGGTCTTCTGCTCTTTGGTGGGCAGCGTGGTCAGCCGCTTCCCGATGGCCATCAGCGACTTGATGAACTCTCGCTCGGGGGCGAGGCGGATGGGCTGCGCGGGGGGGTGGGGAAACGGGACGGAGGAGGGGTTAAAAGAAGAATCGGAGGGAGGGAGAATGAAAGAGAGACGTTGGAACCAAGTACGTGTGCGGAAGGGGCCTGCCTAGAGGACTCTCGCTCCGGAGCTATGAAGAGGCCGCCCGTTTTTTCCGGACATCGAGAGCACTTCCCCGCCCTGATCAAAGCCATCACGATTTTCAGGCAGCGGAGAGACAACGGCATGGCTAGATCCGTCTTCTAACTGCCACCAAGGCCTCTCCAGATGCCTCACAGAGCCGTGAATCCCTCTGCCTTCCGGGGATACAGCGAGCCCGGCTCTTCGGAGCCGTATTGAACGCGATGCGTTCATTCAGAAGCTCGCTTCCTCGTACAGCTTCTGGCTCAGAGGCTGCCTCTACGTTAGACCCTTCGTGTGCGTGTGGGGGGGGGGAGACACTTGGCACGGGTCTGACCATTGGCCGTTCTAGATGGGATCGTGGGGCCGTGGGGCCGCTTCTCTGCACTTTGAGCGGCTAGAGAGGAAGCCAGGACTTAACTGTCCCACAGCGGCTTGTTGGGGCGGCGGGGCAAACAGGTTTGGCCCCTGAACGGTGCGGAAAGAGCATTCCTCGTGCAACAAAACACGCAAACGCTGCGGTTTGTCAGGTAGCGCACAAGGGTGGGTGTTTAGTAACGGCAGAGGAAATGGGATTGGAAGGGGGGGGACTGATTAGACTATGCATCCAGGTTTAAGCACGTCCTCGGCCACCCCTGTTTCAAGGCTCACTGGAGCTGCACTCTTTTTCTTGCAAAACCGGAAGACCACCACCACCCACGCCGCCTCAAACTCAGCCAGGGTCTGACGTTAATGACAAAAGCCTTCCCAGGGCTGCTGACCCTCTTCCACTCACGCCGCTCCGCTTTAGTGCAGAATGGCGTCCGTCTCTTGAACAGCCAGCAGAGGGTGCAAAAAAGCTAGGAATCTTTTGAACTAACGCTGAGCTGACCTGTGTGGGGTTATGAGGAGTCCAAATTGTTCATATGTGCCAGCATCTATTTCCACCCACTCACCCCGCTCCTCAGCAAGGCAGAGAAAACTGCGTGCACACTATTCTTCAGACTACAACCCCCCCCATTATCCATGCCAGTTAGGCTGATCTGGAAGGCGGCTCCTTATTCCAGCCTGCTGGGTCCGTAACTCCCGTTCCAAAAGACATGGGCCCGTGATTTAAAACCGCCACCACAAAAGCCCGTTTCCTGCATACGCCTTTTTAGAAAGAGAACAGGAGCAGCTAACAGAATTGAACAGGTTCCTGGTTCAAAGGTCAGCTCAGCCAAATCCTTAGCGGGGAGGGGGCTGAAAGGAAGACCTTCACCGTCTCCCTGCAACACAGTGGAAAGAATAGAAGCAGAGCGCTTTGGACAATGGAAAACCACTTATACAAATGTTAAAATATCACTACGGATGATTATTAAACATTGAGGGCAGCTTCGAGCAACAACTGGACTTTATAATTTTAAAAACGGGATCAACCGTTGCTTGCGTGTTTCTTCTTACGTGCAGAGTCTGAAGAGTCTAAAGACTCCGACCTTGCAGACCTCATGGCTTCAACGCCGTCAGCCTCCTTACCCCTGGCTTGAGGCTAATGTCTCTTGACGAAGAGACCTGGAGCTCTCAAAAGCTTGCTTATTTGGGGGCGACCTTCGAGTTGGCTTAATCAAGGCATAGAACACCTATGGAGCTTGGAATTTACGTCCGCTTTTCGGGCAGAGATCTGTTTCCCCACCCGACCCCGTCCTAATCCTTCTAAGGCGAGACCCGGCTTCGCTTCACTTATCCCAGGAAAAGCAGTTCGCGGATAAGCCCGGGGAGTTTCGGCTATCGGGCGGTATAAAAATGCAATAAATAAATAAATAAAATGAGCCATTCCCGCTGCCACCACCAAAACCAAGCGGCGCGAACAGAGAGTCATGCACAAAAAGGAAAGGCCACAACCGAATCAAGCAGCGGAAAAGGGAGCGAAGGAGCAAAGACGTTGAAGACAAAGAAAGCAAGCCTGCCTTGTTTGGTGGCAGGGAGTTCCTCGCAGTCCACGTTAAAGAAGCAACAAGGCTTGGGCCCGCCCCCAAGCAACCACGTCCGAGGGACGTGGCCACACCTGACGGAACAGGAACGCTTAGAGCCACGGACATTATTGCAGGGTTTCATCCGGTGCACCCCTCCGCCCAGGCTCCAACGCAGCAAACGCGTTCTCAGCCGTCCCTGCTTGTATTAGGGGGGGGGAAAGCAGAGCGCGGAAAGGAGCAGGTGAATGTGGAATAATTATGAGCGTACGGAATTGCACGTGTTTAAGGCTTCGGTTAGCAGACTGGGCACGCAGGGCATGTGCTTAAAAAAGAAAGCTCTAAGCGCTGTAAATAACAGCAACAACTATTAATAATAACTAATACGTTTACGTTGGGGATGAGGATTGAAGGCTTTTTAAGCCAAAAGCTGCACAGCGATGGAACTATGCACAATTGCGTTTGCTTAAAATTATCCTTTATTTCACGCTTTCCCCTCCAGGTGGACTGGGAATATATTACCCACCGGCATGGCCAATGGCAGCTTGCTCACCCTCTCTAAAGGGTGATTGTAAGCTCCTTGGGGCTTGTATTATTTATGATAGCACGAAGGACGCTGGTAGCATGGAAAGCTACCAAAAACCACCAACAGGAAGCAAGAAAACCCCAATTCCTCTCTCCCCCACCCCCCACCCATATAACTAGCAGGCCACGGCATCCAGAGGGCTAAATAACCAGACTGATTATGGTAGGGTGACCCTATGAAAAGGAGGACCGGGCTCCTGTACCTTTAACAGTTGCATAGAAAAGGGAATTTCAGCAGGTGTCATTTGTATATATGGAGAACCTGGTGGAATTCCCTCTTCATCACAACCGTTAAAGCTGCCCTCTTTTAAATCTGGTCACTCTAGTATAGCTCCTGCAGCTTTAACAGTTGTGATAAAGAGGGGATTTCACTGGGTTCTCCCTATATACAAATGACACCTGCTGAAATCCCCTTTTCTATGCAACTGTTAAAGTCGCAGGAGCTCTGTCCTCCTTTCCATATGGTCACCCTAGATTATGGAATACTATCATACATGCATGGCAAAGCCTTGAGACTCCCACATTAGGAAGAAGAATTCAGCCGACGGGGAGATGTTGCTGATTGGAACAACTGAAAGAATGGATTTAAAGGTAATTTGCCCCCTGCCCCTGCCACCACGATGGTTTAAACAAGCCGCCGTGGTTTGCACCGTATGCTGGGTGCCCACAGGTCTCCGTTCCATAACCCATCCCTCACTCATAAGTTGCTGCATTGTCCGAACCCCGGAGAGGGGGTGTTATTGGTGGTGTTCAACAAACTGTCCAGAACCCGTGGGATATTTTAGGATTGGGAGAGGCTTGTTAACCACGCCATCAACCCATGCTTGCCGGGTTCAGATGACCCGAAACCCTACAAGCCGGGATTGAGTTACGAAAACGATCGTGCGAACCAGGCCACGGAGACATTATCGAGCAGAGTAACTTAAAAGGCTCCCCAAAGCCCTCCCCAAAACTCATTTGTCCACTCTGCCCTCCGACACAAGGTGTAAGGAGGAGAAATCTGCTGGGAGGGGGGGAAAACGGGACATGAAGAATGATTGGAAGAGCAAGATTTGAACAGAAAGAGAGAGAAAAAAACTGATTTTAATTGCTGTATGTGCAAAACAGAAACAGCTGCAAATCCATACCAACACATGACGTGCTAAATTAAAAAAAAGAATTTGTTTAAAGCAGCAGAGAACAGCATTTCCTCTTTCATCTGGAACTTGAGCAACGAGAAGAGGAGGCCGGGGAAAAATATTCAATTGCAGGTACGTGCTTTTTTCTTTCATTCATTTCCCCCGGTTTTTGCTTATTTAAAGGCTGCATCTTCAAGGCAGGTCACTTTTGACAAGATCCCCCCACATCGCACCCCCAGAGAGAGGGCTGAGGGTACGCTGCATTTGACGACAGCGATCTTTCCACAATGTGTGTGGGTGGGTGGGTGTCTCAGGTTGCAAAACTCTGCAACACAATTCAGTTTGCAAAACCAACCCCATTTCTGCAAGCTCAAGGGAGGAGTAAACTCTTGGGAGTTGAAGAATTGGAAGCTAAATTTGCTTTCCCCTCTGCGTTCCTGTAGGCAGGAGCTGTCTGCCTTTTAAAACCTGTGTAAAGTACTCAGAACATTGTAGTTGCTTTAGCAATGAACGAATAGTAGTAATACTGGAATGCAGTGTAGACCTTTCAAGTCTAACTTTGCAGCATTAAGGACTAGCAACTTTATTTAAAGACAAAAATGAAACCTGAGGCAGTCAACGCTGTACCAATTATCTGAACGCACGCAGGGCTGTTCTTTGTGTACAAACATGCGTATGGCTCTCACGTATAGAGAGGGGGGGGGACAGGCCTTATAGCTTCCTTTCCCAACCTGGTGCGCACAGGCAGATGTGCTGGACTATCCTAGCTAGGGTATTGCAGTCTAGCACATCTGGAAGGCACCAGCTTGGGAAAGCTTTACAGTTTGGGGGACTAATAAAATGACAAGCAAATTCTGGTTTTAAAAACAAGAGATCCGTTTCTTTTAAAGCCCGTGAAACGTATGGTTTCCAGCTATCACGGAATCATAGCATAGCTGAGTTCGAAGTGGCCTCTACGGCCATCAAGTCCAACCCCCTGCTCGATGCAGGAATCTACCCTAAAGTATCCCTGACAGGTGGCTGTCCAGATGCATCTTGAAGGCCTCTAGTGTGGAAGAGCCCACTACCTCCCTAGGTCATGGGTTCCATTGGCGTACTGCTCTAACAGTCAGGAAGTTTTTCCTGATGTTTTGTCGTACTGCTCTGTCAGAAAGTTTTTCCTGATGTCTAGCCGGAATCTGGCTTCCTGTCACTTCAGCCCATTATTCCATGTCTTGGACTCTGGGATGATGGAGAAGAGATCCTGGCCCTCCTCTGTGTGACAACTTTTCAGGTATTTGAAGAGCACTATCATGTCTCCCTTCTCTTCTCCAGGCTAAACATTTATCAACTCCATGTGCTCCGCCAAGTTCGCCCCTTTCTGTCAGAGGCTGATCTTACCACCGCAGTCCAGGCCCTGGGTCTTTCCAGACTGGACTATTGCAACCTGTTGTATGCAGGGCTTCCCTTGAAGCAAATCCAACGCCTACAGGCTGTTCAAAATGCAGCAGCCAGGTTGGTCAAGGGGCTCCCGAAGTGGTCTTCTATCACTTTGGTGCTTCAAGAGCTCCGGTGGCTGCTAGGGTGCGCTACAAGGTTTTGTTGACCATGTATAAAGCCCTGCATTGCTTGGGTCTTGGATACCTGAGCACTCGCCTTTCTCCTGTACCTCACCATTGGCAGACTCGCTCTCAGGAGCAGGGTGCCCTGATGGTCCCCCGCTACAAATTGGAATGTGCGGGGGCCAGGGCTTTTTCAGTGGCTGGCCCCCGGTTATGGAACAATGTGCCCCTGGAGATTAGACAGGCTCCCACTCTCAATTGCTTCAAACGCCTTTGTAAGGCGTTTTTATTTTCACAAGAGTCTGGGCAGGGGGTGGTTTAAATTGGGGTTGAGGGCTTTTAATGGTTTGAGGGTGAGGGTTTTAAAGGAATTGTTTTAATGTGGGTTGAGGGTTTTAATGGAATTGTTTTATATGTTATTGTAAAGCGCCTCGATGCCAGAAATGGTGAGGCGGCGCTAGAAAAATGCTTTAAATAAAAAATAAATAAACATGCCCAGGTCTTTCAGTCTCTGGTCATACAGCTTTGGTTCCAGACTCGTGATCATCCACTTTGCCCTCCTCTGAACACGCTCCAGCTTGTTTGCATCCTTGAAGTGTGGTGCCCAGAACTGCACACAGTACTCTAGATGAGGCCTAACCAGGGCCGAATAGAGAGGAACCAGTACCTCACGTGATTTGGAAGCTATACTTCTATTAATGCAGCCCAAAATGGCATTTGCCTTTCTTGCAGCCATATCGCACTGTTGGCTCATATTCAGCTTGTGATCTACAACAATTCCAAGATCCTTCTCGCTTGTAGTATTGCTGAGCCGGGGATCCCCCATCTTGTAACTGCGCATTTGGTTTCTTTTTCCTGGGCGCAGAACTTGGCATTTATCTCTATTGAATTTCGTTCCGTTGTTTTCAGCCCTATCACTAGCTGAACATTCCTGCAAGCCCAGTGACATGAAAAATGAAACCGTTACCAGCTTCTTACTTCTGATGGTGACGGAACAGCCACGTGCTTCAACGCTGCATGGCATTTTCTGATCGGTCAGCCGCCCGGAGCCCCTTTTTAGGCTATGACTTTTTATAAGAAATTTGAGGGGAGGGAACAACGTGGAAAAGGGATGTTTTATACACTGTTTGCTTTGACAGAGACCTCAAACTCTAGGCACAAGAGAAAAGGATGGCTGGGCAGCACCCGAACAGACAAGCAACAACTAAATGAAAAGACGCGGTTTAAAACCCTACAAATTTGCTGCTGCTCCGGTCATGACTGTTATTGCAAAGTCACTTTGGGCGCAGATCTGTCTAGAAGAGGGGGGGTGTTGGGACTTCTTTCAGGCCGAGGGCCAAAATTCACCTGCAGAGAAGCTTTTGTGGGGGTGGGGCGCAGCCTAGAATCATAGAATAGCAGAGCTGGAAGGGGCCTACAAGGCCATGGAGTCCAACCCCCTGCTCAATGCAGGAACCCACCCTAAAGCATCCCTGACAGATGGTGGTCCAGCTGCCTCTTGAATGCCTCTAGGGTGGGAGAGCCCACCACCTCCCAAGGTCACTGGTTCCATTGTCGTACTGCTCTAACAGTCAGGAAGTTTTTCCTGACGTCCAGCTGGAATCTGGCTTCCTGTCACTTGAGCCCGTTATTCTGTGTCCTGCACTCTGCGAGGATTGAGAAGAGATCCTGGCCCTCCTCTGTGTGACAACCTTTCAAGTATTTGAGGATATCATGTCTCCCCTCAATCTTCTCTTCTCCAGGCTAAACAGGCCCTGTTCTTTCAGTCTCTCTTCATAGGGCTTTGTTTCCAGACCCCTGATCATCCTGGTTGCCCTCCTCTGAACCCGCTCCAGCTTGTCTGCGTCCTTCTTGAATTGTGGAGCCCAGAACTGGACGCAATACTCTAGATGAGGCCTAACCAGGGCCGAATAGAGAGGAACCAGTACCTCCCGTGATTTGGAAGCTCTACTTCTTTTAATGCAGCCCAAAATAGCATTTGCCTTTCTTGCAGCCATATCGCACTGTTGGCTCCTATTCAGCTTGTGATCTACAGCAATTCCAAGATCCTTCTCGTTTGTAGTATTGCTGAGCCAAGTATCCCCCATCTTGTAACTGTGCGTTTGGTTTCTATTTCCTAGATGTAGAATGATGGGCAGAGCCGAAAACGCCAGGCTGTTTTAGTTTAAGGCTCTCACTGACAGTTACTCAGACTTAGAAGCAGCCAACTGTTTAGAATGAAGGAAGAAAAAGCATAAAAGACAAGAAACTACTGTCGGCTAGCAAAAAGAGGCATGGTCACCTCAGGAACCTAAGGGGGCCAGGCGGATATTCTGGGGGGAGGGGTCGTCCCGTAGGCTTGACGCCTGGCCCCCCTAGTCTAAAAAACAGTTAAGACATCTTTATGATAAGGAAGACACTTCCTGCTGTGGCATGCAGAGCTCCAGACCTCCCCTTCCGCAGCTGCGGCTCAAACGGAGCTGGCCATGCACGTGGTGGCGTGCGAGCGGAGACGAAGACAGAGGCATGGAAGTGAAGGACGTTGGATCGGCCAAAGGCCCAGCCAGAAACGACGCCCGGCAGTGCAGCGTTCGGCCTGCCGGCAGCGTGGGTGGACAGAGAGAGGGGGGAGGGATCTGCCTTTGCGGTTGTGCGAGAGGCATTTGCCGCGGTGACCGGCGGCTCAGCCAAGCGGCTTGAGAGGACGACAGAGAGGAAATGCTGCTGCTGAAGAAAGGAGGACATTGAAATCATCATCATCATCATCACAAGAGGGAGGAGAGAAGAAGAGGCAGTCAGCCCAGTTGCTGGGGCAGAAGGGAAAGCTAAACACGGGGCCACTTACGGAGCAAAATGATCTATCAAGGCTTTCCGCACTCGATGACAATTCCTGGGAAATGAATGACAGGTAGGGAGGGAGGTAGAGTATTTTTTTTTTTTTTGGAAGGAAGGAAGGAAGGGTGGGAGGAAAGTTGAGGAGAAAAAAGGCAAGAGTTTAAAACCAGCTGTATGTACTTCCTCTTCCCCCCACCCTCCCTTTAACACAGATCAAGGTACTGGAAGAAGCTGTTTTCTCTTCCCCCCCCCCCAGAAAATCAACTGGATCCTTCTGTCCTCCTGCCTGTGCCCAGGAGATCAAAGCCAGCATTTGCTCCCAACACAGAAGAGGTGGATGAATCTGAACTCCTGCAAGCCTCTATCCCTTGGCGCCTGGTAGACTGCACTAGCATGGGAAGCTCTATTTCGCCCTCCCGATTCCTGCTAGCTTATTCGAAGGTTATCTAAGCGGGTGGCACTTCCCCACATGACGTGGAAATCAAGTTCCGTACGTTCTCGGGAAGAAGACGGACACTTGGGAGGGCACAGCTGGCAGGAGGAAGAGAAGCAGAGAACACAGGTGGTGGGGTGGGTGTAAAGATAGCAACCAACCATGCCTTTGAAACAACCTTCCCATCCCAATCTCCTCCAGATGTTTTGCTGGGGGGGGTGTAGTCCAAAACATCTGGAGGGCACCTGGTTGGAGAAGGCTGCTTTAAGATATGGGCTGGGGAAAATGCTACTTGCAAGTTTCCAGTCTTCAAAACTCAAGAGGGTTAAAACTTCACTTTTCTTACAGGAAAAACTTGGTATATCTCCAGAATTCAAGTTCTCTGGGTCAGCGGCCAGATCCGTGCAGAATTTGACGGCTGAGGGGAACAGCCTCCCTCACACAGCGTCAAAGGTGGGAGATCTTTTCAGCCTGATCTACCTCACTGGGCTGTTGTGAGAACATTTGCGGGGCGACGACGACAGCGTGGTGGAAGCAGAGAACTATGCAAACTGCCCTGAACTTTCCGGAGGAAGCGCATGATAAAAACACAGAAATAAATAAATAAATAAATAAAACTCCAGAACAACCGGCTTGCGACAGGCAAAACGGGTTGTTACTTAACAGGCAGCAGTTTACGAGAAGGACGAGAACGTCTGCGTGATAAGAGAGGAACAGTCACGGACGGACACACACACACCCCACCGTTAAGTTCATCCTCTCTGTTTCTCACACACAACCTCTTTTGCAACTTCCAGAGTTCCACACTCACCCACCCCACCCATTCTGCACACTGCAAGTCAATTGCTTCACTTCTCCAAAAAGAAATTTTAAAAGGGCCAGCGTTTTACCTGAGCCGTGGCTCAGCAGGGCATAGAAATTCAATTTATTTATTTATTAAGTGCATCTTTAAATAGAAAAGGGAAAGGAAATCCAAAAAGCAGGCCGCGTGGGTGGCTGGCAAGTAGCTTGAATCCTGTTCCTTCTCCTGAAGAATTAACCCCGCCAAGTTCCCCGCACCCGCCCTCCATCCAGCCACCAGAAAATCCGAGACTCATTCTGCTAAGTCAAGACTGCCAGGCCCTTAACGACAGGCAGAAGCTTCTCAATAGCCACTTGCCTGGTCGCCTTGGGTAACTCTCAACCACCTCCAGGCGATCGACACAGAGACGCTTTGCAGAAGTTGCTTCGCCCCAATCCCTGCAAGGCCACACGCAACAGATGAAGCACAGCGTGGCCTAACACACGGAGAAGCAGGCTAGAAAGGCGGTTTGAGGCGCCGGTTCAGCGGGCCAAAGCCCAGAAGCCCTTTTCTTGCACAGCTTTTATATTTATTAAAACCCAAACGCTGCAAATATTGTTCTTTTCCACACCTCCCTCCGTTCTACGATATTCCTTTTGGAGATGGGGGGGGGGGGAGCAAGCAGATCTGGGCGCGGGATTCCAAATGTGGAGGAGAAGAAGATGAGGAGAAAATGGGCCAAGTTGGGAAATGTGGGGTGAGCAGCAGACGAGAAGCCACAAAGATGCTTCTAGGGCAAGGGTGCGAATACTGGAGTTATCTGCAGAGCCTTTGAGCGAGTGACGCAGCAAACCACTGCATGGACTTCGACCCACTCTTATTAACTGGCGATTAATGAGGCTTTTCCGCTTGCAATCCCACAAGGACGGGGGCAGCGAGGAAGGGATGAATTGACAACTGTTTCCTCCCCACAACCCTATCTGCACAGCCTGCTTCTCCCAGTACTGAGATCGCTCTTGTTACACACACACACACACACACACACAGTAGGATTGCATTCTTTCCAATCACACAAAATAACTGGGCCAGATCACACAATCGAAACCCAACCTGCGCACCCTCGGCAGCCCAGTTTATTGAAAACAGAAGGAACGAGGCAGGCAAGCCACAGACAGGGGGACTGTCTGGCCAAGTCACGGAGAGGGCAGAAATGGTTGGAATGCTGGTTTGCATTTGAAAAAGGCCCAAAAGCTGAGTGAGGGGTGAGGGGTGGGGGGAGCCAGGGCGCCTGGGTCCGCTGCGGAGATGGAAAAGGAATGAATTGAAACAGGAACACTGGCCCAGTGACACACACGCACACACACACGGCCTCTGGACACAGCTCAGTGCATGCAACTCAATGTCCTGTTCTTTTGGCTTTCAGCTCCCCTAAGCCCCACCCAGCAGGGCAATGGTCAGGGATTATGGGAGTTGCAGTCCACAACATTTGGAGGGTTGCCTCTCCCTGTGGGCTAGGGACTCAGTGAAATCCTCCTCCTCAAGCTCTTACTTAGCCCACCTTGGGCTGGCTGAAGGGGAAGAGGGTGGGTTTGGGGAAGGGCAGAACGGGGCTCTGGATTGCCTCTCCCCGTGGGATGCATTAATAGAAGTATAGCTTCCAAATCACGGGAGGTCCTGGTTCCTCTCTATTCGGCTCTGGTTAGGCCTCATCTAGAGTATTGCGTCCAGTTCTGGGCTCCACAATTCAAGAAGGACGCAGACAAGCTAGAGCGTGTTCAGAGGAGGGCAACCAGGATGATCAGGGGTCTGGAAACAAAGCCCTATGAAGAGAGACTGAAAGAACTGGGCATGTTGAGCCTGGAGAAGAGAAGATTGAGGGGAGACATGAGAGCACTCTTCAAATACTTGAAAGGTTGTCACACAGAGGAGGGCCAGGATCTCTTCTCGATCCTCCCGGAGTGCAGGATACAGAATCATGGGCTCAAGTGACAGGAAGCCAGATTCCAGCTGGACATCAGGAAAAACTTCCTGACTGTTAAAGCAGTATGACAATGGAATCAGTTACCTAGGGAGGTGGTGGGCTCTCCCACACTAGAGGCCTTCAAGAGGCAGCTGGACAACCATCTGTCAGGGATGCTTTAGGGTGGATTCCTGCACTGAGCAGGGGGTTGGACTCGATGGCCTTGTAGGCCCCTTCCAACTCTGCTATTCTATGATTCTATGATTCCTTTGAGCCTTGTCTGCAGCTCAGCTAGCCTTCCTCAACCAGAGGCCTTCTAAACAGGCTGGGCTACAACTCCTACTGGCTAAGCTGGCAGGGTAGAATGGGTACTGTAGTCCTGGAGGGTGCCATGTTGGGGAAGGCAGAGTTATTTATTTTTATTTATTTATTTATTTATTTATCATACTTATACCCCGCTCCTCAGCCAAAAAAGGCTCTCAGTTATGCGTTGATGCACAGCACTCTTCAAAGGGGGTGGGATCCAGCCTGGCCTTCCGGGCGTGGATCCGTTCGACTGACGCCCCCATCTAAATTTCACCTGGTTTCCAAACCCAAGAGGAAACCGCTACGGTGACGAGGGCACCCTTCCGTCTTCCGCTGAGGTGAGTCATTCTGAATCAGCTCTCTCTCTCTCCCGGGCCTCTCCCTCAGTCGCTGCAGAAACCCAACAACCAAGGGAAGGGGGCAACGTTCCCTGCACAAAGGTTGCCGGGCGCGTGTCGTCACAGGGCCGGCTCTCTGCTCTCAAGTTACAGGCAGGGAGAGCGCCAGGCAGGAAGACCAACCACCAGGAAACCAGGCCCTGAAATACTACCTGCTCAGGTGCAAATGCCGCTTGGGAGGGTGGGGGTTGACATGCTCTGCTTGCGCACCTTGAGGCTCAACTGGATATCTATGAGACCAAAACAAGGATTCTTATTCTGGCACCTTTAGATCTCACAGGGTTATTGTGAGGCTAAAAAGGACCCCCCCCCCCAAGGGGACTTTCAGAGTCCAGATTCTTCTACATCTGAATTCTACATCTCCATTTATAACTGTGAATTCTACATCTCCATTTATAACTGGCCTCTTAAAAGATCAAATGGCACCTGGGGAAAAAATATGTCAAGAGGTTCTGAAGGATATACGAGCCCAAACTGGAAGTGATTGGAAAGACAGGGGTGTTTTAAAACACTCTTGCCTGTATCCCAACGGGTCAAAAAATATATAAAGGCATAGTTCAATTGACATTCACAAGTCAAGTGCAATTGTCAGACTTTTTTTTGGAATTTGCTGTGTAACTTCAAAGTCTCTTTTAAATGGGGTAAGCCTCAAAATACACAGAATTGTAGCTCAAATTTGGCTCAGAATAAGAAGTCTGCAGAAAGTATAACCCATCAGAACAGCACATTTAATGTCTCAACTAAGATAAAAGGGACCCCCCCTAAGGGGAAGATTATCGCATAGTTAAATTATGGAACTCGCTACCACAAGATGTAGTGATGGCCACCAATCTGGATGGCTTTAAAAGGGGGTTGGATCAATTCCTGGAGGCAAAGGCTATCCATGGCTACTAGCCCTGACGGTTGTGTGCTACCTCCAGTATTCGAGGCAATAAGCCTGTGTGCACCAGTTGCTGGGGAACATGGGCAGGAGGGTGCTGTTGCACCATGTCTTGCTTTGTTGGTCCCTGGCCGACAGCTGGTTGGCCACTGTGTGAACCGAGTGCTGGACTATATGGACCCTTGGTCTGATCCAGCAGGGCGCTATGTTCTTATGAAGATCAGGAGGAACATGGTAATACTACAGCTATTAACATGGACGGTCTCCAATCGTAAGTCCAGATATTCAATATTTTGGAAGACACTGGCATAGGGTTGCTCCCCACCCAGGCCAGGCCAAAGATCCCAGCGATCCGCTGTCACCCATCACAGCCACTCGGCAAACAAGACCGCTGAGGCATGCCAGTCAGTCCCCTACATGCCATCTCACAAGGCTGCCTTCACGGATGGAATTTGCTGGCAGGGATGAAGAGATCTGGGGGCGAGTGGGCGCAAAGGACCACCCCCAGCCAAGCTGCTGGGATTACGAGGGCAGCTGAAATAACTTTTTATTGCACTTCATTCGTCTCCTCTCCCGTGTCAACCAGAACGCATTCGCGCTGAGAGTTTCTGCGTACAAGGGCTTATTTAACCTGAAAAAGGAGGCGGTGGCATCCCTGACGACACAGCTCATCTGACTTGTGTCCCAATAGGAGGGGAAGCGAAGCCTGGCTGGATCAGATCAAAGGTCTGTCCAGTTCAGCTTCTGGGAAGCTCGTGGGAAAGGCCAAAGCAGGACATGAAGGGAAACAGCCGTTCTGTTTCCACCTCCCCACCTTGAGAAGCTAGTGGCCTGGTTCAGAGCAAACCAGGACCAACCATGCTAGTGCCAGAAACCTTGGATATTGCACAGCAAACACACTGCCACTCTGCCGGAAGCTGAAAAGGGAACACATTACGGCAGCTAAGCAGACCTGTGGTTTATTACAGGTGCAAAATATAAGACCCACTCTTTTTGGGGGGGGGGCGGGGAAGGGGGAGACTTGCTGAGCCCCGTGGTTAAAAAGAAAAGCGTGCCGTGAGGACGCTTCCAGAAGTCATCAAGAGCAACACGGTCAACAGCATTACGGACGGAGTGCCTTAAATATTCCGAAGCACCGCGATCCCAAGCTCCTGCCGCCCAGGAAAAAGCAAAATCTTGCCATCTGGAGGGGAAACCCCCCCCACACACACACACACGTTTCAAAGTCCTGGCTTCCAGATTTTAGGGGTGAGGGTGAGGCACTTTGGACTCCCCACTTTCAATTATACAAACGTGATTTTGCTACAAGGTGCCAACTAAGCAGGGGAGGAGAGCTGAGGTAGAAATGAAAACCAACACAGCACCTTCCTGGGCTTGTCTCCACCTGCCATTTATCCCGGGGTGTTCACGAGCACAGCTGATCCCAGGGTAAACCGGGGACGAGAACTCAGTTCCCCTGGGATAGCTGGGACTGCTTTTGTCCTGTCCCCCTGTCCATCCGTCCCCTGCTGTCTCGGAACCATTCCGAGCTCAGCGGGCGGTGTGGCCCTCCCTCCTGGGGTCCTTCAACTTCCCCACGAGTAGTGGGGCTCAGGCAACGGGCACAGAGCTGTGCGGGGGGGGGTGAGGGGGAGAGCATTTTCGCCATCTTTGGGATGGTGCTCGGCGTCTTCCAGCACAGAGTTTGTTAGGGTTGTTTTTTTAAATCGTTCTTTCACGCAGGATCGCAACTGCGCAAACGTCTCCTCTTTTAAAAAACATATATGTCGCCCTGGAACGTCCCTTTTTACTTCCGAGACAGCTCACTGGTGTGCGGCCCCTGAGGAACGATCCCAGAAGTGGAAAACCCCGAGATCGTCCCTCCCCACTCCCCAAAGGGCTGAAGGTTGTAGACGAGCCCTCAAGACTCAGAGGCCCTGCTCAGCAACTATCCAAACTTCTCTGGTTGGTCTCTAGCTCACCTTCGCAGTCCCGAGGACTAGAAACTTGCTTAGAAACCAGAAGAAAAGATGAGCAGGGCCAGTTGGTTCTGCACCGATGAATTATTATTTAATTTATTTATTAAAACATTTCCATCTTGCCCTATTATCAATGGGATCTCAGGGATCTCACAATGGGTTCACACAGATAAAATCAGAACACAGCACCATGTACGTTGATGGTGCTATATAAATAAATTCAAGAAGCACGCAGACAAGCTGGAGCGTGTTCAGAGGAGGGCAAGGAGGATGATCAGGGGTCTGGAAACAAATCCCTATGAAGAGAGACTGAAAGAACTGGGCATGTTTAGCCTGGAGAAGAGAAGATGGAGGGGAGACAGGATAGCACTCTTCAAACACTTAAAAGGTTGTCACACAGAGGAGGGCCAGGATCCCTTCTCGATCCTCCCAGAGTGCAGGACACAGAATAACAGGCTCAAGTTAAAGGAAGCCAGATTCCGGCTGGACATCAGGAAAAACTTCCTGACTGTTAGAGCAGTACGACAATGGAAGCAGTGACCTAGGGAGGTTGTGGGCTCTCCCACCCTAGAGGCCTTCAAGAGGCAGCTGGACAACCATCTGTCAGGGATGCTTTAGGGTGAATTCCTGCATTGAGCAGGGGGTTGGACTCAATGGCCTTGTAGGCCCCTTCCAACTCTGCTATTCTATGATTCTATGAAATAAATAATAATAGAATATAAACATAAATAATTTACACAGCTAAAAACGTATTAAATCGTTAATTTAAAAGCAATAAAACAATTAAAATAAATTGAAACTAAGTGTAACCATGGAGAATTTAGGCCTTGAAGGCTTTGATAAAAAGCCATGTTTTAACTTGGCGCCAGTCGGGCTTCCAAGGGGAGGGCATTCCACAAGCAGGGGGCCACGACAAAGAAGGCCCTCTCCCACCTCCCACCATAATGTATATCTCGCGTTGGTGGGACGTGAAGGAGGGCTCCTCCAACAGATCTCAAATCTCGGCCAGGCACATATAGAGAGGGAGGTGCTCCCTCAAGTATCGAGGTCCCAAACCGTTCAGGGCTTTAAACGTCATTCCCAACACCTTGATCTCCGACCGGAAGCGTATAGGCAGCCAATGCCATTCTTTTAAGACCGGTCTTATGTGGTCTCTGTAAGATGCACCGATCAGCAGTCTAGCTGCTGCGTTTTGCACCAGCTGCAACTTCCGAATGGTCTTCAAGGGCAGCCCCATGTAGAGTGCATTGTTAGTGTGTGTTGGGGGGGGGGGGAGGCAGGAACTGTACGCCACACTGCTAACTTCCGCGAGGCCCAGCGAGCCTTCAGGTCTGCGTTGCCCCGCTCAAGGGACAGGGGGAAAAACACTCTATTTTTACGTGTTCCGACAGCTAAAGCGCTTTCGTAGTTTGCTCAAAACGCCTCAGATGGCCTCAGGCATAAATCACAGGCTGCAGCTCCTGTTTCCAGCTGGCGAGCGGCTGCTCCCATCGCGGGCGACCGGAGGCCTCGCGGCGTCCAGCTTTCTATCAGCCCGTTGTTCTCTAGCGAACAATGAAGTAGCCAGGGGTGGGAGCCAGCCCACTGCAGAGCCAGCGTATCCTCCGCTCTGTGCCAGCTGGAAGACAGGCGCAGGAATCTTGAGTACAGGGGCTGGCGATTGTTCCTGCCTGGCTGGGGCGGCCCAGAAATGGCCAGGTCAATGACAGCATGCTGGGTCCACCCAGTGTGCGGCCGCTGTAAAGAAGGCAAACCCCACGTCAGGCATTATAAGAAAAGGAATCGAGAATAAAACGGCCGGTATCGTACTGCCTTTATACAAATCTATGGTGCGACCACACTTGGAATGCTGTCTACAGTTCTGGTCACTGCACCTAAAAAAGGATGTTTTGGAGCTGGAAAAAGTGCAGGAAAGGGTGACTAAATGGATCAGGGGGCTGGAGCATCTCCCCTATGAGGGAAGGCTACAACAGCGGAGATTGTTCAGTTAGGAGAAAAGGAGGCTGAGGGGAGACAGGATAGAGGTGGACAAAACTATGCCTGGTGTGGAGAATGCGGACAGGGAGGCATTTCTCTCCCTCTCTCAAAATACTAAAACCTGATGGAGTCATCCCATGAAGCTGATGGGTGGGAGATTCAGGACAGTCAAAAGGAAGGACTTCTTCACACAGCGCATGGTTAAACTATGGAACTCACTTCCACAAGATGTAGTCATGGCACCAATCTGGATGGCTTGAAGATAAATTCCTGGAGAAGGCTATCCATGGCGACTAGCCCTGATGGCTATGTACTACCTCCAGTATCAGAGGCAGTAAGCCTGTGTGCACGAGTTGCTGGGGAACATGGGCAGGAGGGTGCTGTTGCACTTGTGACCTGCTTGTGAGTTCCTGGTCGTCAGCTGGTCGGCTACGGCGTGGACAGACCCTTGATCTGATCCAACAGTGCTCTTATGTTTGAGCCAGATTAAAAGCTCTGCTCAGCTATGAAACTGATTTGGGCTGGCCATCTCTGGGCCTGGCCTACTTCGTAAGGCTGTTGTGGGGGGAAATGGACAGCCCCCACGCATCCCACCCAAACCTCCTTGGCGGAAGAATGGGACAGAAGTGTGATCAAAGAGAACAGCCCGTCTCTTGAATGCAGGCGGGGAAAGTCTTCCTCTCTGCCTTCTCCCATGCTCAAGTTTGGAAGAATCCCAAACACTAATTTCGACCCGGAGTTTATTGTATTAGCCGTATTCAGATTAAAAATTTGAAATTGGCTGTAAAGGAACTTGACCCTGGGCCCCTGGGCATTTCAAACATGTTCTTCGCCAGTTTTCAGCTGAACAACAGGAGCCCGCTGCCCTATTAGGCTGCATTTCTATGGCCGCTTCTCTCTGCTTTCCCTCCGTTGCAGGAAACAGAAAGGAGCAGTTACCCCACATCCCTTCCAGCAAGAGAGGAACAGGACAGACGGTTTGGATGAAAGTTACTCCCACCAGGCTCTTTCTGCCTAAGACACTTTCCACGCGACCGCTTACTTTTCCTGGATCTTCTCGGAATCAACTTCAAGCCCCAGCCGCAGTAAAGAGGAGGCTTTACGTTCGAGTAGCCCTGCTGGATCAGGCCAAAGGGCCATGAAGTTCAGGGCTGGGGAGCCTACGAGCTCTCCAGATGCTGCTGGACTACATCTCCCATTCTCCCTAATAACTGGCCATCCTGGCTGGGGCTGAGAGCAGCTCAGCCATCATTTAGGTGAGCTCTTGGGAAGACTGCAGACAGGGTCTGAAGGCAACCACACTCCCCTCTTGCCTGCTCCCAGAATCTGGAAATCAGAGGCATACTGCCCTTAAACATGGAGGCTCTTTTTCTACCAATCACGGCTAATCCGGTCACAATGAACTGGATTAAAGCCAATGGCCTGTTGAGTTAAGCATCCTATTGTTTACTGTGGACAATCAGAAGCCTCCAGGAAGCTCACAGGAAGGGCAGGCAGAGGCCAGGGTGGATAAAAACGGGTGATTTTTTAAAAATAATAATAATAATCAGATTTTTAAAGATTTAAATCATTTTTAATTTTTTTAAAAAGCCATCATAAATAAATTTCTCTCTAACTTGCATTAATTCCGGCTTTTCCTTCTCGTGAAAATGGCCCTGTCTAGGCCAACTACCAGCGCTTGTTTCTTGAAAGTTCGGGGATTTCAAGTTTCTCTGATTAAAGCCAGATGTGCAAGACACAAGCTTAGATAGGGTTGCTGTCGTTCTGTGCCTCTGCGGTGGCGGAGTTGGGCCAAGCACGGCGGAGGAGTTCGTTAAGACTGAAAGACGACACCGGCCGGATAAAAACTGTCGCTTACCCAAAATCAGAAAATTACATTTAAAAAAAATCAAATTAGATTTTTTTTTCCTGATCAGTAACTATCAAATCTTGCTTTTCTCTATCAGTCACGGGCATTTCATTTCAGTTTGCTATTTGGATGTTTGTGAGGTCAAGGCAGAGAGAAGCAGACAAGAGCAACACTGGAAATAAAAAGAGAATTGTCCAGTTCGCATCTTTTCATACTAAGGCTGCAATCCTATACCCACTTAGCTGGGAGCAAGGCCCTACTGAACTCAGTGGCATTTATTTATGAGGAGCCGTGTATAGGGTCGTGCTGCTAAGCTCAAACTGCCATGGGTGCTGTTCATAAGAAAGACCCTATACGGGAATATTTAAACACATTCCCTTTGCAGATAAAAAGGAAAGCATGCAAAATGCATACAGTGAGAAAAAGATGCAAAGCGCGCCTGTAAGAATGGAACAGTATAAATAATATCCTATTTAGCTGTAAATTAATAAGGTCAGATTTGCGTCCTTGCTCAGGAAACATATGAAAAAGTTTCAATGGATAACTTGATTTACATCAGTGATATTATTATTATTATTAGTAGTAGTAGTAGTAGTATTAATTATTCGTATCCCGCCTTTTGCCCAATACCGGGCCTCAAGGCGGCCTTACAGCATTTAAATCTACTTTTTCTTTCTTGCTGATTTAAAGAAATCCACCCTGACAGTGGCCTTCTCATGCAGTTTGCCTCCAGCATCTGGTGATTGGAGGTAGACTACCCCTGTAAGTGGAGGTTCCATTTAGCTATTGCGGCTGATGTACGCTACATGATGGAAATGCGGCAAGCAAGCAAGGCAGAGCTGCTCTTTCAGAGAAATGACGTGGACGTAGAGAACGAGGCCAGACTGAAGGCCCACGTAGTTCAGCACCCCAGTTGCCACAGCTGCTCACCTGCAAACAAAACTACAAATGCAACAGCCCTCTCTTGCTAGGTCTGCAGAGACTGCCAGTTCGTGCCGTATGGCCCTGTATATGGTACAGTCCTGCCCATAAGCTACTGGGCAGGCAGAGAAGGCCACCTCCGCAGAAGAAACCACTCAGTGATGCAGCACCACAGAAGTTTCTAGTCTGGTCTTAAAAGTCTGGAGTGACTGCTCAACCCCCAACCAGGGCGTTGGGGGGGGGGGGAGGTTCCCTAGGGTTATATTATGGGGCCCTACATATCTCGTAGCACACACCCCCTCAAACGCCACTCCAAGAATACCGATCTCCTTCATTCCAGATGCAAATCGAGTCTACGAAAGGAGGAAAATTCCGGCCAGGGCATGAAATATTCATCGGCTCCTCCAGTGATACTGAAATTCCACCCAGCATTTCTGCTCCAATGGTTTCCCGAGGCCTCCAACGCAGGCCAACTCCAGGCACGAGCGTCCGCTTGCGGGGTGAGGTGGGGGGGGGGGGGAGAGAGAGGAGGAGGAGGAGGAGGAGGAGAAAGGGAAAGTAAACCACTCTCCAATTGGTGCTTGGGTTTATTACGAACTCAAGCGCCAGAAGGGAGGTCAGGCGTCGAACGAAGATTGATCGCAGCCTGGCAAAGCACCAGGCCAGTTCACAAGAACGCCAGGAAAATAGTCAGAGGGGCCGTAAAGGGCCTGATGCATTCAGAGATTCCCAGCTCTTAATTTTAATATATATATACACACACACACATATATCTATTAAGATGGAGCCTTCGTTGTATGTTTCAATTTACCTAGGGCGGCAACACTGGCTGCCTCCAGAGTAGTCCTTGGCCCCTGGACCTCTCTTTTCAAGGTTTTTTTCCCCTTTTTTCAACTCTTTGAGGAGACAGGAGGGGCGTGTTTCATTCTTAAATAAGACAGACGGGCAGAAAGCGACAGGGACTCCTTGAGACGTTTCCTCCCAGCATGACCAACCCTGGCGATGAAAACGAACTGGCGTTCGGACGGCAAGACCCAGCGGCAGCCTGGGTGCAGCGATGGGGACCCCGGATTGCCTGCTCCTCTCCCTCTACCGTTAACAGCCCTGGCTAAAATAGACCGAGGGTTAAAATGAAGGAGCGTTAACCCACAGCGCAGTGTAAAAATGAACCGGGGCAGGGCGATCAATTCCAACTGAGAGCTTGAGTATTCGCATGCATCCACAACCCTGCAAAAGCCTGTGCCCTCAATGACCTTTTAACCTCAGGCCACCCTTTTAGCCAACATCAGCCATAAGAGGGGTCAAATCCTGTCCTGACAGGGCAAACAGAGAACCAGCCACACTAGGAGCAGCGCACGGCCCCAATCCTCGACTGGGAATGAGAGGAATAGTGAAAAACAGAGATAGCTTAGCTACAGTGATCCATGCTCTGATAACCTCTCGTTTGGATTACTGCAATGCGTTATACGTGGGGCTGCCTTTGAAAACGGTCCGGAAACTTCAACTGGTACAAAACAGGGCAGCCCATTTACTAACAGGGACTGGCCGGCGAGATCACATTACACCAGTCCTTTCCCAGCTTCATTGGTTGCCAGTCCAGGCCTGGCCCGATCCAAAGTGCTGGTATTAACATTTAAAGCCCTAAACGGCTTGGGGCCAGGCTATCTAAAGGAACGCCTCCTCCCATATGTACCTGCCCAGACCCTAAGGTCATCCTCAGGGGCCCTTCTCCGCGAGCCCCTGCCAAAGGAAGTGAGGCAGGTGGCTACCAGGAGCAGGGCCTTCTCTGCTATGGCACCCCGGCTGTGGAATGAGCTCCCTAAGGAGGTTCGCTTGGCACCTACATTATATGCTTTTAGACGCCAGGTGAAGACCTTTTTATTCTCCCAGCATTTTAACAGTCTATAAATACATTTTACATGGTGTTTTAAATCTGTAATTTTGCATTGCTGCTGTTTTTATCTGGTTGAGCTTTTATATTGTATTTTATATTATGGTTTTATACTGTTGTTTTATACTATGAATGGTTTTAATTTTTGTGAACCGCCCAGAGAGCTCCGGCTATTGGGCGGTATAGAAATGTAATAAATAAATAAATAAATAAATAAATAAAAACCTGTATCTTTTAAAGGACTGGACACCATTCCAGGGAGGTAAGGGGGCTGCAGCTTCATTTTCTTGTGTTTGGGATTTAATTGTATTGTGATGAATTTGCTGCCCACTGCTCCTTAATCTTTTGAGATGAAAGGTGGTATACAAACATTTTAAATAAGCTAACTAAATAAAATATGGCTGTTGTGGGACCCTTAGGGAGACCTGGTTTCTATAGAATCATAGAATAGTAGAGCTGGAAGGGGCCTCTAAGGCCATCCAGTCCAACCCCTTGCTCAATGCAGGAATCCACCCTAAAGCATCCCTGACAGATGGTTGTCCAGCTGCCTCTTGAAGGCCTCTAGGGTGGGAGAGCCCACCACCTCCCTAGGTAACTGATTCCATTGTCGTACTGCTCTAACAGTCAGGACGTTTTTCCTGATGTCCAGCTGGAATCTGGCTTCCTATAACTTCAGCCCATTATTCCACATCCTGCACTCTGGGAGGATCGAGGAGAGATCCTGGCCCTCCTCTGTGTGACAACCTTTCAAGTATTGGAAGAGTGCTCTCATGTCTCCCCTCAATCTTCTCTTCTCCAAGCTAAACGTGCCCAGTTCTTTCAGTCTCTCCTCATATGCTCCTACTGAACCAACTCAAGGGAAGAACTTGGGCAGGTCTCCCATCTCTTATCCTGGTCTACTTGCCAGGGCTGTTGTTGGGGTGAAAGGAGGGAGGCGGATCTATACACCCTCCCTGAGCTCCTTGGAAGACAAGCACAATGAAAGCATCAATACGTAAATCAATAGTAAGCGTAATTCCATAAAAGTACTCCTGAATACATTCGCTTCCATGAAAACAAAAAGAAGCAGGGGTTTCCACACACATAAGCAGACAGCGGAGGGGGCTAACTTGATGCATCATCTCTCAGCCCACAACCAAGTAAATTGATATTTCTATTTTTATAATTCGGTTTTCGTACCTTCCCGCGGATTTTGTTTTTTAAAAGGAAATCATGCCCTCGACATCTCAGGGTGAAGGAGAGGCAGGATTATGCTGAGGAGGAGGATATAGTATCAACGCAACTTTATCAACTATGTGAATGGGACCACGCCGTGGCTCAGGTGCCCACGATGCCGTGGTACTACCTGGACCATCAGTTGCCAGGGACCACAAGGCTCCCCCAGATCAATGGACAGACATCAATGGACAGAAAAAGCCCAGACCCCGGACTAGGACATCAACCGCCATAAACAGCTCCATCTATACCTCCCTGACATATCTAATCCTTGTGTGTCTTTTAACCGCAACCCCCTTAGAGAAGCAGGACATAAAGATAAGATTGTAAACAAATGATTGTCGCCTTCAGGCTCAGCATTGGGCAAAAGGCAGGATATAATTAAATATAATGGTAAACAAATGATACAGGGGTTTCCACCCTTTTGAGCCAGCGGGCACATCACAAAATTGCCACCATGGGCAGTCACAAAGCATTCCTTTCCCAGAAGGGAAACTGACGAGACTAAAAGGAAAAGTAACATGGCCAAAAAAATCTGAGTACAAAGCTGAGGTGGGGGGTGGGGCTGAGCTCCAAGTGGAACCCAAATGAATTTGGTGCTACAGGAAAGCACTTAGGTTCGCAGCATGAAAAGGAAAGGAACCTCTCGTGCAAGCACTTGAGTCATTGCTGACTCCTAGAGAGACGCCTGCTTTCGCTGATGTTTTCTTGGCAGACTTTGTAGTGGGGTGGTTCGCCGTTGCCTTCCCCAGTCGTGGTTCCCTTTCCCCCAGCTCGCCGGGTACTCATTTTACCGACCTCGGAAGGATGGAAGGCTGAGTCGACCCGAGCCGGCTGCCTGAGAACCAGCTTCCGCTGGGATCGAACTCAGGCCGTGGGGAGAGTTTCGGCTGCCACACGGGGCTGTTCGCAGCATACCGGTTAAGAAAAAGGAGTGTAATTAAAGAAGAACTTAAGAGATAAAGTAAAAATAAGGAAGAGAAGCGGAGCCTGGCAGGCATCAGGAGAGAGAGAGAGAGAGAGAGAGAGAGATCCATGGGCACATCGAGGCCCACGGGCACCACATTGGAGATGCCGGAAACAATAGTTGGGTGGAATCTGGACCAAAAAAGCATTCACAACCCTTCCTCTCCCCGTCACGCCCCAGTTCTATCAAGCCCAGAACAGAAGTGGCCGAGGAAACACTCAGCCACCCTCCCTCCCTGGTTACCTCGTCACTGTTCTCCACTTTGGGGTTGCTGGCCGTCCGCTTCAGGTTGCTGCTGAGGCTGATGCTGACGGTGGCGTCCGACTTGGATCTCTGGTGAGTCCTTTTGGATGGGGAGAGCCCCGTGTCGGGCGCCGGGCTCAGGGACGGCAGCTCCCTCTTCCGGTGCGCCGGCTTCAGCTCGTCCGAGAGGATGAGCTTGCGCAGCTTGGTCCCGCGGGAGTGGCGCTGGGTGGAGATGTGCATGTCCGAGGAGTAGGCCCCCAGCAGCAGGGCGCACTGGAGGGAGAAGTTGATGCTCTGGCGGCAGCGGTGCACGATGTAGGGCTTGATGGCGTCCCCGACGTCCTCGTCCATGTGGATGTACATGTTCAGCAGCTGCGGCAGGTAGAAATCCACCTCCTCGTTCCGGAAGCAGAAGAGCCGGTTCCCGATGTAGGCCTGCACCCCGGGCTCCTTCGAGTTGTACAGGTACGAGATGGCCATGGAGATGTCGAAGAGCTTCGACTCGAAAAGCCGCAGGAGCCAGGACTGCTTGGCCGAGTTGTTCTTCTGGCGCCGCCGGGCACTCTTCACGGAGTTGGCCACAGGCTCGTCCTCCTCCCGGATCTTCTCAGGCGGGTCATCCAGGCACTTGATCTCGCAGCACTCCCCGTTGGGCAGGACCTGGCCAGGCCGCCGGGCGCCCCCCGCCCCCCCGCCGTCCCTCAACCGGATGGATCCGTCGGGCGAGATGCAGTGCATCAGCTTGACCTTCTCCAGGACCTCCTCGCAGGCCTTCTTGGCCACCTCTGGGTCGATGACCGACAGCTCGCTGATGCCTTCCGTGATGACCCCGAGACCCGTTGTCGCCCCTCCATTTCCTTGGGGTGACGCCGCAACTGCCGTCTCCTCCAACGCTTCCCCTGGTTGTGGCGTGTCTACGGCGGAGTCACTCATAGCCAAGGTGGGTCTGTGCACTTTCAAAGCTGGAATACAAATGAGGCAGGGAGGAGGGAATTGAGTGCCCACGCTCAACAGGCGTTCCCTATTTCGGCACTTAAGAAAAAGCAAAACAAAACCCTTTTTCCACATCCAAGTGTCAATAATTAAGGCTGACTGAAAGACCATTCTTTTGGGTCACAGAATGACTAGCACTGCAACCCACATAAACTTGACAACCATCTGTCAGGGATGCTTTAAGGTGGATTCCTGCATTGAGCTGGGGGTTGGACTCGATGGCCTTGTAGGCCCCTTCCAACTCTGCTATTCTATGATTCTATGATTCAGATCGGTCATTTGTAGCCTAAAAGAAGAAGGGGAAAAGGGTAGTGCCCCTTTTGCTTGGTTACCTAGAGTAATTTCAATTCACCACTGGTAAGCCTTATTTTTTGTTTTGTTTATTAACCAGACTGGCTAATGTGGATTTGCTTTCATACTATGGCCCTGTTCAGACAACACGCTAAGCCATGGTTAGGCCACTAACCCTTTTGCAGCAAGTGGTTAGTGAGCACATTTAAACCGTAGTTATAGCCACCATCGTTAGGAATAGCTCACACAACACACTTAAGTCATGGTTCACATGACACACTAAGCCATCATGTTTAGCTCAAAATGCTTAACCATCATGTTCAGTGTGTTGTCTGAACAGGGCCTTTGCGAAAGCCACTGTGGTTCAACGAGCAGGTGGAAACCCAGGTCCTCTACACTTGAACACAGTTTGGGAAGCACGGCCTGCTTTGCTCTGGATTACTGGCAGCCCAGATGTCAAATCCTATCCACCCCAGACAGCATAGCCAATAATCAGGAATGCTGGTAGTTGTAGTCCAAGACACCAGATGGGGCACTAGATGTTTTAAGGACGTTTTCTTAATTATCCTGGTTTCAGTTACCTCCTTTGACCAGAGCTGTTTGGTGGCATACAGACTGAACCCTGGCCAGCAATCCCCAGGTCACTGGTTCAAGACCTGCTCTGCAGCTTCACGACCCGACACTATGCTTCAAAACTCAGCACAAAGAATTCTTCCTTTGTGACCTCTGGCCACGCATTTCAACGGAAAGCTTTCCCAAATACTCAGCAACCTGGGAAGACTCAGAAGTGGCAGGGATTGGGGATACTCTGCATGGGCAGAGGCTACAGATGGCCACCTCCTCCTGAAGATGTCGGCCCTAGAACAGCCCTTATGCCAGCAGAGTTAAATTATGGAACTCACTACCACAAGATGTAGCGATGGCCACCAATCTGGATGGCTTTAAAAGGGGGTTGGATCAATTCCTGGAGGCAAAGGCTATCCATGGCTATTAGCCCTGATGGTTGTGTGCTACGTATCTCCAGTATTCGAGGCAGTGAGCTTGTGTGCACCAGTTGCTGGGGAACATGGGAGGGAGGGTGCTGTTGCACCATGTCCTGCTTGTTCATCCCTGGCCGATGGCTGGTTGGCCGCTGTGCGAACAGAGTGCTGGACTAGATGGACCCTCAGTCTGATCCACTTTTGTCACTAGCTTAAGATTTTAAGTTAGTGACAAAAAACGTAGCTTGGGAATTATTAATATTAGTCGTATTTTTTAAAATCTATCAGAAGTGTATCTATCCCGAAACTAAGCATTGCCTGAGCACAGACAACCATGAATAAGTTGTACACGCCGCTACCCACTAAAGCCAATCCCTCCACAACAGGGATTCTTCCAGGCCGAGGAGCCCTTTATGAGATTAATTCAACAGGGCCGGGTCAGGAGTAATACACAGGCTGACAGCCCTCTCCGCTTGCTGCAAGCGGCTTACAGATTTCTACTTGGGGTTCTTCGTTTTATTTCCCTTGTGGGAAACTGCACCGCTTCCTTGCCAATGTCCAGACGAAGCACAAACCTTCGTGGCAAGAGCTGCCTCTCTCCCCTCCCCTCCAGCAGCACCGTCCCATTTCATAGGATTTGGAGTTGGGTGCAGGGAGATTAAGGGAGGTTAGGAAGAACAGAGACCATTAAGGGATTTAGCTTGAGGTCTCAGCGTTGGCTCCGTCTGTGCTGGATTGCTAACAGATACCATCCCAGACACATGGAAGGTTTTACTCCTTGGTTGCTTTCAACTTCTGTGTTTACTTATAGGGAGCCACAAAGTAGCCGCAACGAAGACGGATAGATCAGACATTCATAAGTATAAACCACATCCTGCAAATGAAAGAATGTATGTATCTAGGAAGCAGAATTTCTATTATTATAGAATCATAGAATAGTAGAGTTGGAAGGGGCCGACAAGGCCATCGAGTCCAACCCCCTGCTCAATGCAGGAATCCACCCTAAAGCATCCCTGACAGATGCTTGTCCAGCTGCCTCTTGAAGGCCTCTAGTGTGGGAGAGCCCACCACCTCCCTAGGTAACCGATTCCATTGTCATACTTCTCTAACAGTCAGGAAGTTTTTCCTGATGTCCAGCCGTCATACTGGCTTCCTGTAACTTGAGCCCTTTATTCCGTGTCCTGCACTCTGGGATTATCAAGAAGAGATCCTGGCCTTCCTCTGGGTGACAACTTTTTAGGTATTTGAAGAGTGCTCTCATGTCTCCCCTCAGTCTTCTTACTGATTGATCGTGCCATAGTTAATGAAAAACCTTAATAAGTTATGGTGTGTGCGTGAGCTTTGCAAACCTAGTACCCTGCAGATGTCTTGGCCTACAACTCCCAGCATCCCCCAGTGGCTGACTGGGGGATGCTGGGAGTTGTAGGCCAAGGCATCTGGAGGATACCAGGTTCAGGAAGACTGAGATAGAGGAAGCCAAGAAACAGAGCATGAACATCAAGGGCTGAAACCTAGGCACTGAAGGCCTGGCAAACAGAAGTCGACGCAGAGCAAAGCTCTCTAGCGTCTGCAGCACAGATGACGGGAAAAAGGGGAAGGAAGGAAATTTAGGTAAGATTTCTTTAAGCAAATTCACGAGGATGGAGACTTTTGCAGAACCAAAAGGAGGTCCGTTTACGACTGGGGACGCACGACAGAGCGCACAGGGAGAGCAACCACTGCCCTGGTGCGGAGGCGAGGGAGGCTCAGCAGCGGACAGAGTCCTCCGCGAATCGCTAGCTGCTCCAAAAACGAGCGTCCTCCCTTCCCAGTCCTCTCACGTGTGCCGAGGACTTGGGGGGTTGGCGGAACCAGCAGTGGCGACCCCTGGCAATGGCTGGCGGCTGAGCCAAGCCACGTATCAGTAGCACCCTCCGGTCAATGTTAGCTTTGAAAGCCACCGCAACAGAGCGAGGCTAACTCCACATCTGGAGATTAAAATACCAAACACGCAGGGCCTTTCTAGACGTAAGGGTGTAGAGCAGCCTTCCTCAACCTGGGGCGCTCCAGATGTGTTGGACTGCATCTCCCAGAATGCCCCAGCCAGCTGGCTGGGGCATTCTGGGAGATGCAGTCCAACACATCTGGAGCGCCCCAGGTTGAGGAAGGCTGGCGTAGAGGGAGGGAGGGGGGAGGATCACGGACTTAGCTGCTTCCACAATCCTCCCTGGGCATCCCAGAAGGGAAGAGGGATGTCGCGCCCGCCATTTTTTTTTAAAGACGCAGGAGACGGAGCGCAACTGCGCTCCAGCGAAACTTAAGCGAAAACAACAAAAAGAAGTCCTGACCCCCTGACCTCGATGTCCCTGGACTCCCCCTGGCCCAGATCCTTTCCTCTGCTGACCCCCGCTACTCGCGGGGAGGTGGGAAGAAGCCAGGATGGGTGTCCACACCGCCCGCAGTCTTCGGGATCGCCCCAGGACCGCGGGTAAAATCGGGATAACCGAGGTCTCGGTTATCCCGGGAAAATGTAGGGCTCATCCCTGCTTGCCCCCGGGATCCCCTGTGCGTCATTTGGACGCACAGGCACGACCCCGGGGAAAATCCATGGTGCAGAAAGCCGTAGGATTAATCTCCCTTTTTCTTAAAAGGGAAGCTTTCACTTAATACTTTTCTGCCAATAACAATTCCAACTCAAGCGAGAGACAGAAGAGGATTTACAGCCTGAAAAGCCTACGCCGGCAGGTCACCGAGGTGGGGGTGGCGGGAGTCTGAAATTAAATGCTTCCCTGCTAATTTAAGGGCACGGTTTATTAAGAATGAACCTTCCCCACCTCACCCCGGCCCGGTTTATCTGCTTAACGTGTGAGGCAAACTGCCGGAGGTGGGGCAATTTACGTGGTTAGCATCTTTCATCACACGTTTCCAAACCACCTTGCCCTCTGAGATCTCTCTCCACCTGAGCGCGCACGCGCACACACACACGCGCGCGCTTAAAATAAAGGAGATGAGATCCTGTTTTCTGAAGAGTCCAGTTAATCCCGAAACTAGCTCAGGGAGAGAACTTCCTGGTGCTGCTAAGGCCGCAGTCCAGCACGCAGCTCCGACCCAGAAACACAGCGCTCGCCCAGCGAGCTTATTTCTGCAGCATCCTTCCACAGGGAACCCTGAAGAGGATCTCTCTAGGCGGCTCGAGTAAGCGATCCAAACCACAGGACCATGCCCCAGCTTGCACAAGCGCTCCATGCGAATGCTCTCTTGTGCTTGGAGTGGGCAACCGAGAGCCCGACAGATATTTCGGACTACAACTCCCATGATACCCGGCCACTGGCCATGATGGCTGGGGCCGTAGTCTAAAACGCCTGGAAGGCACCAGGTTCCCTGACCCTGCCTTGCAACAACCCTGTACGGTAGAATGGTGGCATAGCCGCATGTTTTGGGATGGCAGGGGACAGCCAGGCCGAGGCCACGATCCGAAGTCATAGATCCTGTCCGACAGAAAGCAAGAGCAAAGGGGAGATGGATTCTAGCTCAGAGCTCATACTTTTTACTACCGGGCTACACCAGGATGGGTTGAAGATGTGTCAATTTGCACACTGTCCCCTGAAATCCCAGGGGAGCAGTCGGGGGGGGGGGGGGCTCCAACACCAGCCAATTTATTAATATGTTTACCCTTCCATTTTGCTCAGAGGGGGGGTTGCCCCTTTTCTTTCTTTTATAGCCACCCCCTTCTCCTTCTTTCTCTCTCTGCCTGCCCCATCCTGCTCAGAAGGAAAGGCTGCCACGGAAGGAAAAGATAGTTTTTTGCCTGAAATCTGAACTGATCACATCCCGAGGGCCACTGGAAATGGGCAGAGGGATCTACAAGCAGCCAAATCGAGGACCCATTTAACCCAGCAGCGGAAGTTATGAATAAAAGCCTGTCAAAACAGAAGTGTTTTCAGTTTCTGCCTATTAAAAAAACAGCCAAGGGTTCGGTGTTTTAATCTTTGTAAACCGCCCAGAGAGCTTCGGCTATAGGGCGGTATATAAATGCAAATAATAATAATAATAATAAGATAATAATAATAATAATAATAATAATAATAATAATAATAATATGACCGGCTCTCCTCCATGAGGTTATTCCAGATCGGCGGGGCCACCCCCCAGGCGGCCCTCCCTCTTCACACTCACTAGCCCATCGGCCCACAGAGACCGGTGAAGCCAGGTCAGACCTCAAAGCACCTTCTATCCTCAAAATGCCAGCATTACGCAAAACCAAAAGACCAGATTCACACATTTAACAACGGGTTGTGCATTTAGCCCCCAGAGTCGTTCCCCAGATGCCAGACTCCGGGAAGTTCAGAAGGGACACACAGAAGTGGCAGAGCTAGACTGCGTCTGGATGGGGAGGCTTGACCCGGCTGTTGTGACGAAGAAGAGTTTAACAGAACCACCCTTCTGCGTGAAGTTACCAAATCGTGTGGTTTTTTAAAGACCCTCTAGCTAGCAGCCACTTCGGGAAGGGTATTAGGGAGTCCTCTTAAGTTCATTACGTCCTGGATAAGCCAGCACAAACACCCCCTTGGATAAGCTACGGAAGACATCTGGTTACTATTATGCCGCGTTGCTTTTTTTCCGCCCATGCTCAGCATTTTTGCAGATTTGCTGTACACCCCTCTCCACCCCCTGAAGACTAAACGTGGAATTCTGGTGAGTTGCTTAAAATGCGAACGGTAAAGCATTGCAACGTCGCCCAACCCCTATTTCCTCGTTAAGAAACCGTTTCCAAGATTAGAAGGCCGAGGACAGACACGGCTGTCCTGCAGCTTCCTTCACGAGACCAAGAGGGTTGGGCTGGGGTGTGTGGGGAGAACGTGGTTACAGACATGAAGCCAGCAAAATAAAAATAAAAATCCCGGTTGAAATTAATGTTGCAGTTGGGGAAAAACACACACACACACACACACGCATCATTTATCCATCATGAACCCCACGCACATACCGGCCTTCTTTCCACACTGCCCGCAGCACTCTGTACATGGCAGAAAGCTTATACAGGTTCCGGCGCTGTGGTGACCAATCCTCAAACTCAATCCCCCTCCTGCTTTGCACTCTGCGGTAATTTTGAGTTTTCAAGCCCGCCGGTATCTCCTTCGCTATCTCGACTAGGGTACCTTCTTGCTCCTCTCTCCATGAGTTCATTCACTCTCCCTGGCCGCTGCCTCCTATTCCTTTAGAAAGGCGTTTCTAGAGAAAAGGTGCTGCTACTGAGAAGGCCCTGTTCCAAATAGATGCTATCTAGCTTCCCTCAGCGGAGCAGGTGCAGAAGAAAGCAATCAGGAGCTCCCCAGAGGTTTGGGACTACAATTCCCAGATGCCCCCATGGTTGGCCAGGCTGGCTGGCGGCAGGGTGGATAAAAATCAATGATTTAAAAAATAATAATCAGATTTTTAAAATTTAAATCGGGTTGCTTTTTTTAATAAAATGCTTTTTGAGGAAAAATCTATCTAAAGATAGTTTTCTCTTTAAGCTACATTATAGTCCAAAGGTTATTCATCGTGAAATAAGGATTCGTTTTTAATTCTGTAGCATGAGGCTGTATATTCATGCAATGTTTAAATTTTGGGGTAAATGAATTCCATTAATCCATTCACCATGTCAGGCTCTTCCAGAGCTTTCCGTAAGATTATGGGGCAATTTTTCTATCTAGAAGATATGATCACAGCTGGTTGGTTTTAAAGTTCTCCAAACTGTGAATTTGTGTCTGCAGAGATCACAATCCCATTGTGCCTTTGCAAATCTATGTACACAGAATCAACCCTTTACCTCTTAAGTGCTAAGTTTCAAAAAATTCAATGAATAGAGTGCACTTTTTTGGTGGGGGGGAAGTCACATAGAATCATAGAATAGCAGAGTTGGAAGGGGCCTACAAGGCCATCAAGTCCAACCCCCTCCTCAATGCAGGAATCCACCCTAAAGCATCCCTGACAGATGGTTGTCCAGCTGCCTCTTGAAGGCCTCTAGTATGGGAGAGCCCACCACCTCCCTAGGTCACTGGTTCCATTGTCGTACTGCTCTAACAGTCAGGAAGTGTTTCCTGATGTCTAGCCGGAATCTGGCTTCCTCTAACATGATTAAATCAAGTCTTTCTGAGTAGTGATTTAAATCGTGATTTAAATCAAATTGATTTAAATCAAACCCACCCTGGCTGGGGCTGATGGAAGTCGTAGCCAAAAACAAATGGAGCGCACCAGGCTGCCTATCCCTGGAGTAGAGAGTCCAGAGACGGGAGTTGAAAGCATGTGAAGTCAGATATTGTAGGTGTTCTTTGGCATGACCCCGACCTCAGGCTGTTTGAGGTTTCAAAAAGTCCAAGTCAGCACTGTGAAGTGCGCCCAGAGAGAAACCAGCAGTCTACAATTACGGAGGACAGGTCTACCCAGGACTAGTGGACATACTGGCCATGCAGAACCCCGATGTGGGTTGCTGCCTTCTTGCCCTTATAGAATCATAGAAAAGCAGAGTTGGAAGGGGCCTATAAGGCCATCAAGTCCAACCCCCTGCTCAATGCAGGAATCCACCCTAAAGCATCCCTGACAGATGCATCCAGGAGGCAAGCATCCAGGAGGCAGGACACAGAACTAGAGGGACCTTCAGCTGATCCAGCACACAGCACTTCTGGTGGGTTTATGAAGCCACGGTGGGTCGGGATAGAGCCTCCATGTAGAGAAGCAGTCTATCACCGGGGACGAGATGCTAGGAACAGAAGAAGGTGCAGAGGCTGTCTTTTTTGGGGCCCTGCTCGCTGTAGGGTTAGATCAGCCGTTCCTCAACCTGACATCCTGCAAAGATGTTGGGCTCCAACTCCCATCAGCTCCAGCCAGCGTGGCCAAAAGTCACGGATGATGGGAGTTGCAGTCCAACATGCCCGGTGTTGGACGGCTGGGCTAGACGGACCCTCAGTTTAGAGACGAGCAACGTCAGGAGGTTGCTGGGTTTTCATTTTAAGTGAAGTGGGGATATATAGAGGAAGTCAGTCAGCGTGCTGGGTTGGGTTGCTGGAATTGTAAATCGCCGAGAGAGCTCTGGCTATGGGACGGTATATAAATGTAATAAATAAATAAATAAATTGTAGTCCAGCCTGTCTGGAGGGCCCCAGATTGGGGACAGGGCTGAGCTAAGCAATCTTCTGCCATCAGGGGAGCTCTGCCTGCAAAGCGTCTAACTGGGAACTCAAAGCAGAGCAAAACTGCTTTGGCAGGGATGAGCAAACACGGGATTTTGTGTCATTTTTTTTTTAATGCACACACGGAGGCAAGTCTGAACTGGACCCCGCAGCCACTGAGTCACACGGGGGCGGCGGAAAGAGGCCAGGGCTGCTTCTGAGGGAGCGACACGAGTCCTCACGCCCATGCTCCTTGTCACCAGGGGTTACCGTGCAAAGGTGTGAGTGCAAACACACACACACACACACACACACACACACGGCTCATGGATGCTGGAAAATCTCCTCGCCTTTCACACAGCTCTTCCGCAGGCCTCCACACACACCCTTCTCAACCACCCAGGATTAAGGAGATGAGCTCTCTGAGCGCTTCAAGAGCATGTACAAAGTAGGGGGTGACAGAAGTTGAGAAGGCAACAGAAAACTCCACCAACCAAGATCAGTAATCAAGAGCAAAAGTTAAATCATGGGGGTTTGTTGCAAAATAGGAAAATGGCTTACTTTATTTATTATTAGAACATCTGTATCCCGCCCTATATAATAATAATAATAATAATAATAATAATAATAATAATAATAATAATAATAATAATAATTTTATTTATTTCTTACCCTCCTCTCCCTTTGGATCGAGGCAGGGAACAACATTAGAACAGGAATCAATACATCTTTAAACATTCTTGATTTAACATTGATCTGGAGAGCCTGCCGGAAAAGGCTAGTCTTTAAAGCGGCCTTAAAATCACACACAGAGTTAATTTTATGAATCTCCTCCGGCAGGCCGTTCCGCAATCCGGGGGCGACAGAAGAAAAGGTCCTCTGGGAAACTGATGTCAGCCTAGTTTTAGCTGACTGAAGTAAGTTCACCCCAGAGGACCTGAGTGTGCGGGGCGGACTGTATGGGAGAAGGCGATCCCGCAGGTAACCTGGACCCAAACCATTTAGGGCTTTAAAGGTAATGACCAACACTTTGTACTTTGCCCGGAAACTAATCGGCAGCCAGTGGAGTGATTTTAACGTTGGGGTAATATGCTCACCCCTAGATGTACCGGTGACCAACCTGGCTGCCACATTTTGAACTAGTTGAAGTTTCCAAACTAGGTACAATGGTAGCCCTACGTAGAGCGTATTGCAGAAGTCAAGCCTTGAGGTTACCAGCGCGTGCACAACTGTCTTTAGGTCTTCTGACTCTAAGAAGGGGCGCAGCTGGCGTATCAGCCAAAGCTGATAGTAGGCACTCCTGGCCGTCGCATCCATCTGGGCTGTCATTTGGAGTGATGGATCCAGGAGCATCCCCCAAACTGCGAACACAGTCTTTCAGGGGGAGTGTAGCCCCATCCAGAACTGGCTGACACACCTCCAAACCTAGGTCAGAGCCCTTGACAGCAAGCACCTCTGTTTTGTCTGGATTCAGCTCCAGTTTGTTCTTCTTCATCCAGCCCATTACTGCCTCCAAGCATTCATCCAGAATGAATGGATATCACAAGGTTCTCAGGGCGGCGTACAGATAAAACAATAAATATACACAGCAAAATACGAATTAAGGCATTAATCAAGCTTTAGATGGTAAGGCTGAAGGAAGGGGCCTAGTTTTATATCTCTTTGAAGTGATGATCATTAGAGCAAAAGTCACACACACACCCCATTCCAGAATCTTAACTCTTTTTTAAAAAAAGGAAGTCAAGTTCCTAGGCCCTATGGATATCAACGTACACCCAAAAGGACACGCGTCACACCTGCTCAACTTTTAGAAGTTCGAGAAAGAGATGCGTTGAGTGTCCCAGAGCCCTCGCCCTGAGGAGCACACCCAAAGCAAGTTAGGTAAAAGACAAAAAAATGCACGCAAGATATAAATTACGCAAATTTATACAGGTTGCAGAATTTAGCTTCCGTCGTCACAGCATGTGAATTGCCCAAGTGCAGGATTTAATGAGTACGCTGACAACGGTATTTTTAAATACATGGCCATTGGTTAAGGTTTAGCTATTTGTATATTTATATACTGCTCTATACTGCCTGGATATGTTTAACTTGACAGGGGGTATAGAAATTTTAAATAAAATGATCATAATATGCCAGTGCGATGCAATGGAAAGACTGCTTGGCCTCAGAGCAGGGAGACACGCCTACACTTGCCTATTCAGCTACTACTACTAAGGATCTCTTCTCGATCCTCCCAGAGTGCAGGACACGGAATCACGGGCTCAAGTTAAAGGAAGCCAGATTCCAGCTGGACATCAGGAAAAACTTCCTGACTGTTAGAGCAGTACGACAATGGAACCAGTGACCTAGGGAGGTGGTGGGCTCTCCCACACTAGAGGCCTTCAAGAGGCAGCTGGACAACCATCTGTCAGGGATGCTTTAGGGTGGATTCCTGCATTGAGCAGGGAGTTGGACTCGATGGCCTTGTAGGCCCCTTCCAACTCCGCTATTCTATGATTCTACATCCCTTAGCCTAGTCAACCTCACGAGGTTGTTGCAGGGATTAAATGGGGGTGGGTCGGAGGAAGGCTGACACCGCATAAGCTGCCCTGAGTTTCCTGGAAGAACAGCAGCCATAAAAAGGTTCATCCTACTAATCATAGTTTGCCGTTTTGCCCCTAAGCACGCCTAGAAAGACAGACTAGAAAGCTTTATTCACTGTGGTTAAAGCCATGATTTAAGATGTCTTCTGAACAGGCCCATAGAATAGCAGAGTTGGAAGGGGCCTACAAGGCCATCGAGTCCAACCCCCTGCTCATTGCAGGAATCCACCTTCAAGCATCCCTGACAGATCAATGTCCAGCTGCCTCTTGAAAGCCTCTAGTGTGGGAGAGCCCACCACCTCCCAAGGTCACTGGTTTCATTGTTGTGCCGCTCTAACAGTCAGGAAGTTTTTCCTGATGTCCAGCCAGAATTTGGCTTCCTGTCACTTGAGCCCATACTCTTGAACTAACTTAATTGGGAGATGTAAGTTGTCGAGGCAGGGTTCTCGTGGGAGGTTGGGGGCCCATCAAACAATTCTGTGCATCTCACTGGTTAACAGACTTCTGTATAAATATTAAATATTAAATTAAAAACAGGCTTCCTAGGGTACTCAGAATGTAGGTTTCAAAGGGGCAGGGGAAAGGCAGGTTACCATGAGATGAAAAAGGTGTGTGTGTGTGTGTGTGTGTGTGTGTGTGTAGCTGCCTGTCTGGGGTGGGATGCCAGATAAGGAAGGCAAAAAGAAAGCTGAAGTAGTATGAGAGATAACTACATCGTAAGTTATCTTGAGTACAACTCTTCCTTCCTCATCTTGAAAATCTAGGAGAAAGTACAAGGAAGGCGCTACACAAACAAGGCGGTCACGCCACCACTTACCTGTCTCGTCCCCTTCCGACTGGGCAGTTTGCCCCTGCTCAGACGCCCGCTCACAACACCAGCGGAGTCAGCCATCTCGGGAGATGGGGACTCACAGGGATTCTCCGCAACAATCCTTCGCAGCTGTTGGGAGGAGGAGACGTGAAATACATGAGGAAAAGAGGACACAGTCATCTCACCTAATCAGCAGGATTTTGCCAGCTTCTAACACAAAGCCTCCCGCGATCTGAAGTGTCGGAAAGATGTTCAGTACGTAGAAATTTGGAGGGGAACCATTCATAGTCCCAAGCTCCAGGCGCGTCCCGTTTTTGAGGCAGGCGTGAGCATCGTGCCACACGACTCCTCTGCCGTGAAGACTGAGGAATCAGGACGGAAGACGCACATTCACAACACAATTCCGTGATTCAAGCTCTAACCCTGCGCTCACGGGGTGTGCGGGCAGGGAGAATGTTAAATCGCTGCGGTGCCGTATTGCCCTCAAGCATTAAGGGATCACAAGGTTGGCGCGTCCATCCTCGGTGCCCAATTTTACCGTGGGAGTGGAAAGAGGCAGAGGAGATGCAAAATAGGCCGTGATACAAAGCAGATGCCTCTGGAAGCGCTCGCTTAATAAGGCCCAGCCCACAGAGAGATCTGTGAAACCAGCATCTCCCTGGGAAATGCTTGGAGGGGGCGGGGGCACTGGCGAACGCGCTTCGGTTCTCCCCACCCCGCAGGCAAAGCCACATCTTCTCGGCTTTACGAGGAAGCAAGATTATAATTAACAAAGCTTGTAAAGTCACACTCGGTCCTTGGCAATTCAGCTAGGGCAGCAAAAACAGACTCCAAAAATCCCAGAGGAAGGAAGGAAGAAGGGGGCGGAGGGGGAGAGAAGAGGCATTAAACACAACCGTTCCCTAAAATTCAAAACAAAGAACTGGCAGAAGCGGCATTTGGGGAGTTGTGGTGCCGGACGGACTGATGTGTAAATATACGTATAAAAAGTTACTAGCCTACAAAAACGTTTAACCAGGCTGATGAGACATCTGTATCTTAGCCTAATAGCAAGATCACGTTTTGTCCAAAGCCTTCCTTTGCCTGTTAGCCTAGAGGCAATTTCCATCCGCCACAGGTGAGCAGCGAAGTGTCCAATTTACCTGCTTGCTGTCCAGCACCTGACATTAATAAGTAAGTATTCATTCCAATTTAGGGATTGCTCTCTCTTAAACGCTCAGAACAGGAAACGAAGGCAAACTTCTCCGCTCACCCTGCCACCCCACTGCGGAAGAGGATAAAATGTACCCCAATTCACCCCTTTCGTCACTTAACCACGAGTGCTACAGGCTGACCCAGACAGGCAGGTCTGACAATGCTTTTCAAGGGGAAGAAGCAGCCACTAAAAAAGTACATAAGGAGAGGTGGGAAGAGACAGACAGATGCCATTTTGCAGAGCAACAGACATTCAGGCCAAGGTCTACAAGGGGGGCAAGAATGGAAAAAAAATCTCCCAGTGGTGGTGGTGGAGTAAATATCAGCCTAACGGAAAAATACAGTGGAGTGGGGTTCTTCAGGTTTAGTGGGGCAGAAATAGCAGACGGGAAAGGGGGCTGAGTTGAGGGAGGTAAATGGGTCACTAGCAAGAGGCAGGGAATGAAGAATAGTGCTGTGAGGTGAAACCATGGGGCAGATCGTCACAACCGGGGCAAAAGGCTACCAGGAGTGAGCAAGGAAAAAGCAGGGGCGATGCAGAGCAGTGGGGACATTCACCTGTATGGCATTTGTTAAAGTTTTGCCTGTATACTTTTTTTTTTAAAGGGTGTAAGCCACAGGGAGGCACAAAGTTGGAGTGACTCTGGAAGTTAGGGCGCACTAGGTAAAGAAATGAGGAGGAAACTGGGGCTGAAACTTCAGCGGAGTGGATGAGAACAGGGATGGGGTTGGTAAGAGGGGAGAAAGAAGGGGGCGGTGGGAAATTAGGGTCTTGGAACGAGGGGTTTAGGGGGATGGCAGCCCAGGACAAGAACTCCTGGAAATCTGTGAGGCAAAGAGGGCAGAAGGGAGACCAGGATAGGAGAAGGGAGGGTAGTGAGCTATTAGGAGTGAGGGGAGGGGGATAGCCAGGGGCTGAGTCAGTGGGGCAAATGGGGGGAGAGGGATGACACATGGGTGGTGGGGGGTGGAAGGGATCACTTAGGGAAAGGTATGAGGAAATGGGGGCATGAGATCACTGGAGGGAGGAGCTAGGGAAGAAACTCCCTGGAGTCCGTGGGGGAAATATGGGGAGAAGGATGACACATGGGTGCGGGGGGGGGGAGATTACTTAAAGGAAGGAAATGGGGGTATGGGGTGGTTGGAGGGAGAGAGGGGGCTAGGGCAGAAACTCCCAGGAGTCAGTGGGGCAAATGTGGGGAGAGGGGTGGCACCTGGGTGTGGGGGAGGGATAACTTGGGGGGATATATGGGGGATAGGAAATGGAGGCATTAGATGCTGGGGGGGGGGAAGGGAGCTGGGGAGATACTCCCAGGAGTCAGTGGGGCAAATGTGGGGAGAGGGGTGGCACCTGGGTGTGGGGGAGGGATAACTTGGGGGGATATATGGGGGATAGGAAATGGAGGCATTAGATGCTGGGGGGGGGGGAAGGGAGCTGGGGAGAGACTTCCAGGAGTCAGTGGGGCAAATGGGTTGGTGGGTGGGGGGAATGACACAGAGATGTGGGGGGAGAAGGAGGGGAAATGCAGAGCAGGACATTAGAGGGGGGCTGGGGGAGAAGCCTTTGGGAATCAGTGGGGCAGGGGGAAAAGGGGGGAGGAGGTAAGGGGGTGGGGGTGGGGGTGGAGGGGGGTCATTTAGGGAAAGAAATGAGGGGGGAAGAAATGGGGGTGTTAGGTGGTGGGGGGAGGAGGAAGGGGGTGGGGAGGAACTCCCATGAGTCAGTGGGGCAAATGAGGGGGGCAGACACAAGGGTGGGGGGAAGCCATGGGGAGGAGGAAGACATGGGGGGCACGAGAGCGTGGGGGGGAGAAGGGAAAGGCAGTTCTTTCGTGGGGGGCACTAAGGGAAGGAATGGCTGAGGGGGGCAGACAGTGTCAGCAAGGGGGGGCACAGAAATCTCCCATGAGCCCCTGGGGCAAAGAGGAGGGGGGGCCAAGGGGCAGTTGCTGTGAGGGGGGAGGGAGAGGACCCCAGGGGTGCCCTCGCCAGTGCCTGCCTTGCCTTGCCTCGCGGCGCCTCCGCCTCACCTCCAGCCGGGCCCATGAGAGCCGGGACGGGGACGGGCCGAGCGGAGCGGAGCCGGCGGCCCACAGAGTCGTCGTCGTCGCTGTCGCTGCTGCCGCCGCCGCCTCAGCCGTCTCCTTCAGCCGCCGCAGGACCCAGCGCTGGGGCTGCCCGCCGCGATGCCTGAGGGAACCTTCGACACCCACGCAATAAAAATAAAGCCGCCGCGGGACCCGCGGAAAAAGACTCCCTTTTCCTCACGGGGAGCATTGGGGGGTTATTTCCCCCCTCGCTCGCCCTCCCTTTTCTTTTTCTACCTCTCCCCGTAATATGAGGAGAAGGACCCCTCGCAGCGACCGTTGGTGGCAATGGAGGAAGGATATAGGTGGCCGCTCCAGTGCCTGCTCGGAAAAGCCGCGGCGCGCATGCGCGGTTCGCCCCCCTACCCCCCCAAGCTCCAGCCCTGCATCGGGCGCGTGGCTGAGACGCGAGGCGGCGGCTTTACCCGGGAGTAACTTAGGGTGCTCTGTGGGTCTACTCGGGAAGGAAGGTTTACTCGCGAGGAAGTTGGCGTGGGGTTGTGGCCCGATTGTGGTGTGAGTTTCGGGGCTCCGCAGAGGATCGCAGCCTTGAAGCCCGATCCTGCGTGGGTCTACTCGGAAGTAAGCGTCGCAGCGCTTGCAAGGAGGCTTACGCGCGGCAATCCTTTGCAAAAGTCACCTGCGAGCAAGCCCTCTTACGGCGCTGCTTTACTCCTGAGTAGACACACACAGGATCGGGCTGCAATCCCTTGCAAAATGTACTCGCGAGTAAGCCACTTTGCAAGCGCTGCGACGCTTACTTCCGAGTAGACATGCGCAGGATCGAGCTTCAAGGCTACGATCCTCTCCAAAACCCCACTGCACACACCGACCCGCTTCCTGCAATCCATCGAATGGCTCCTTTTCTCTTGGCAGGGAACCATGCGGGGACATGGACCCCAGTGATGTAGAATCACAGAATAGCAGAGTCGGAAGGGGCCTATGAGGCCATCGAGTCCAACCCCCTGCTCAATGCAGGAATCCACCCTAAAGTATCCCTGACAGATGCTTGTCCAGCTGCCTCTTGAAGGCCTCTAGTGTGGGAGATACCACCACCTCCCTAGGTCACTGGTTCCATTGTCATACTGCTCTAACAGTCAGGAAGTTTTTCCTGATGTCCAGCCGGAATCTGGCTTCCTGTATCCTGCACTCTGGGAGGATCGAGAAGAGATCCTGGCCCTCCTCTGTGGGACAACCTTTTAAGTATTTGAAGAGTGCTCTCATGTCTCCCCTCCATCTTCTCATCTCCAGGCTCAGTTCTTTCAGTCTCTCTTCATAGGGTTTTGACCCCTGATCATCCTGGTTGCCCTCCTCTGAACACGCTCCAGCTTGTCTTCGTCCTTCTTGAGTTGTGGAGCCCAGAACAGGACGCAATACTCTAGAGATGAGGCCTAACCAGTACTGAATAGAAGGGAACCAGTACCTTGCGCGATTTGGAAGCTATACTTCTATTAAGGAAAGGAAAGGAACCTCTCATGCAAGCACTTGAGTCATTGCTGACTCCTAGAGGGACGCCTGCTTTCACTGACATTTTCTTGGCAGACTTTATAGTGGGGTGGTTTGCCATTGCCTTCCCCAGTCGTGGTTACCTTTCCCCCAGCAAGTTTCGGCTGCAGTAACTGCCGCTTACCACTCTGCACCACACGGTCATATACTTCTATTCATGCAGCCCCAAATAGCATTTGCCTTTCTTGCAGCCGTATCGCACTGTTGGCTCCTATTCAGCTTGTGATCTACAACAACTCCAAGATTCTTCTCGTTTGTAGTATTGCTGAGCCAAGTATCCCCCATCTTGTAACTGGTGTTACTCCTGGTTACCGTTGCATTATGTATTTATTTATTTTATTACATTTATATACCGCCCCCCCTAGCTGAAGCTCTCTGGGCGGTGTACAGAAACATTGACATGACACAATGCTGAAACTATGGGAACTACAAGGGCAGCCAGCCGTGAGATCTTCCTCCCACCTGCACATCATGCGAGGCCCTTCCGTGACCAGTGACCAGTCGATCATAGGATAGAGGAGGCTCTTTGCCAATTTCCTGCCAGAGCCCAGCTTGGAGCGATGATACAGTCAGAACTGGGGACCGTTTCCTTCTGCCTGGATTGTTCTTTTTTCAGTTTGCGGAGAGAATATTCAGGAGACGGAGCTTTCAGCAGGTCCCGTCCCTCTACGGGAAATATGCTTTCCCCAACTACTGCAGCTCCGGAAGCAGGGGGCGATGGCCCTAGCTGGGGATGATAGGCGTTGTACATTTCCCCCTGAAACACAGCCAAACCCAAATCCACACCCCGCCTCGAAGATCTCGCAGCTCGAGGGACCAAGGCCGATTTGTTAATTGAGTTTGCTTTTAAGGTAAGAGCTTTACAAATCGCGGTTGTCATTTTCCAAGTAAACCGGGAGCCCCTCGTGATCCGGACGCAACACTTTGCGAGGATTGCCTCCCCGTCTTTTTCCGAGCTGTCCGGATCTTTTGGGCGACGGCTTCGATCGCCCCCGGTGATCGTTGAAACACTGGCTTCGGGACTATTGTACAGTTTCCGTGGCGGAGTGGCGCCCCTCCATCCTGCAAGAAAACTGAGCCAGAGTTAATCCTCTCCCCCCTACCATCACCCCACCCCGTTCCACAGGAAGGCGGCGCCCAGTAAAGCACCCTTCCTTTGGCCTTCTGCATGTAATACTATTTTAATGCTCTTTAGCGATTAGAATTCTCCAAATTAGGTCAGTCCGGGATGCTTTTGACGCGGGATGCAAGAGCCCTCTGCTGGCGGATCCCGGAGATGACTCTGGCAGATCCCGGAGATGACACTGACTAGTGACGGAAGATCCCAACCAGATCAGGTCCAGGGCTCCTCTGCATAGCCACACACAGGACGTTTTGTGAACGGGTAAGCCCCCCCCCCCCCACGGCAGTCATTTTGTGAGTGTGCCCACAGCACCCTCTCCACAGGGGAAGTTGGCCCATGCCCCCAGCCCAGCTGAAAGACGACTTCATTTATTTTTCCTCTTCTCTCCTCATCGCTTTTTCCTCACGTGTCGTGACTTTTTTTTTAGATTGGAAGCTGCCTCTTTTTTTACTAACTGTACATAAGCCATTCCAGGAGGCGCCTTTTTGGTTGCGGAGCACGATAAAAATGCTTTCAAATAAAGAAATCACTCCGAGCCCGAACGACCCGAGTGAATAGCTAACACACCTCCATAACAAATTACCTTCTCAAGTGGCTGGCGGTCCATCTTGGGTAGCCAGGTCCATAGCCGCCCTTCTCCCACCCCGTGCACACGCCCCTTGCAAATGTGTTGGGACTAGAAAACCCATTATCCCCAGCCTGCTGGGTCCTGGTCTTTCCAGTTCGTCAAGGCATTAACATCATTCATTCATTAGCTGTGTAGCCACAGCTGTGGGTGGGGAGAACACCATTTTTTCTTCCAGTTTAGAAAAATCTTCCCTTACCTGCTGAACTGGAAGGAATTTGGCCTTTGCCATGAAGGGAGTATGAAAGCTATTTACAAGCCTCGCCCGAATTAACAACACTTAAATGATGCTCATTTTGATAGGTTTCCTCTTGTCTACTAGCAAAACAACTCCCAGAAGTGGAGATTTAATTGAATCTAGGCTTCCAAGCATAGGTCTAAAAAAAAAAAAAAAAAAAACCCAGAGGTTGCCAACTTTTCTTTTTTTTACTGTACGCAGCTCCCACGCTTTTAGCAACAGCTTGATGTGCAGATCTGTGCAGGGGAGAAAATTTATCTCCATGATGTAATCAGTGCTGCCAACTGATTTCAGCATCGTACCCGGCAGCTGCTAAAAAGCCAAGACCAGGGGAGCATGGCTTTATTTTTGTATTTGGTCCCAAGTCAGTTGGCAACCAAAGGGCAAGGAGCTGAAAGACAAAAACGCCACGTGGAAACATCAAATAATCTTTAATAAAAATAAATTAGATTTGGACCACACACAAAAATAGCGGGGAGAGGAACAAACCTAGATACATTCAGCTTTATCATAGAGATTTATATATAATATATATATTTTATATATATTTATATAATCTGAGCACTCTGAACCATTTCTATAAAATGCCTTTAATATAAATGCTTTTGTTTTTTGTTTTGTTCCGCCGTTGCAATTCAGGAAGGGGCCAAATCTACAGCCTAAGAGGGCATAGAAGACAGACATTCAACAGGTGCAGTTCGTCTTCCGAGTGCTGCAGTAAACCCACAATCACGGGGTCATTTTTCCTCCTTTATATATTCCAGAAGGTACAGGAGCCCTTTTGCGTTAGCCTCAGCTAATAGCTTGCCTTTTGCTGCCATTCAGCCACCGGCAGCCGATCTATCAAAAAAAAGCACAAGGTTGCCACCTTTTCTTTCAGCCGTGGCTCCTGCGTCTTTAAACCCTCGCGGAACAAGGCCAAAACCCAACTGCTAGACCTGCATGTCTGACGACATGCCTGGCTGCTATTGTTACTGGGGACACAACAGCGCAGAGAATCTCAGTTGTTAAAATTCCCGCTGTAGATAGGCACAGGAGCCCGACCGGAGATTTAAAGGTGGCAACGTTAATCCTGAGGTGTCGAGTTTAGGGAAAGCATGCAGACACCCCGCCGATATCTTAATCCCCACCAGGTGGCTCTTCACTGAAGCGTCACGGTTTCGGGGGGGGGAAGATGTTCTTTTGGGGTGTTCGCCAAATTTCCCTCCAACGGGACTCCTGCGTGGTTAACGGCTACGTGACAGACAGAAATTCAACAAGCGAAGCTTCTCTGAAGCATGGAGACGCAGCGATGAGCCAAAGACAGCTCCTGGATTTTGGCCAGTCCTGACGCTGTTAAAGGCGCAGGAACTTAGGCAGGGAGGGAAGTTGGCAACTCTACCAAGAAGTGACAGTAAATGACCAATTACCTCCAGTATTCTCTCCCACCCAGCACGTGGCTGTGGGTTGCCAAAGAAAAGGAGCCAATATAACTCCTATTTGTAGAAATTGCCAACTATTTTATGGGGCCCTGCTCCTGCGCCTTTAGCAGCCACTTTGCCAGCAGGCATTAGACCAGCCTTCTCCAATCCTGCATTGTCCGGACGTATTGGTCGTGCTCTCCTGACATCTGAATCCACAGACAGCACCTTTCCAGACCAGTGGCTACTGTCGTCCGGATAGAGGCTTAAGCCGGCACTGGGGAAATGTTAGCCAACTTGTGGCCAACTATCCCAGAATGCAGTTGAGGTTGGGTGCTGGAACGCGGCAAGAATCTCGGCGACGCGGATCTTTTTAGGCTATCGAACGTCTGCACAGCTGTGACCAAAACTGAGCGTCTTTGCTAAAAACGTTTCCCCGCTGTCCCAGATGGCCGAAGAGTGGATCGTCCCTGCTTCCTTGCCGCCGTGAAAGGGGACAATCTAAAATTGTAAGTGTATGAAGAGTCCGACGCTCTACCTCGGGCCTTCAAGGGGGTGGGATCTCCCCCCAGGAATATTGCATACAGTACTGGATACTCCCCTCCGGAAAGGGTACAGTACAGGACGTTGGCGAGGGCCTCTCGGTCTCGAGTTCAAATACCGTCCGGTCCATGTTTTGTCTAGGAAGTGCCGTGATCTTCCTCCCGGTCCACCGCTGCTGGAGTAGCGGCACTGTGGATGACCAGGGGGAACTCCTGTACTCCACGAACCCCCCCTCGGCATGTCCCAAGGTTCAAGTCAGAGGCGAGCCCAGGGTCCCACCAGCCCACCGTCAGCCGGCGCTACCGGCTCGGTCCAGCGTGGCGCCTCTCCAAGGCATGAGTGCAGGAAGCACAGCAAACCGCCTTGTAGTACGAGTAGACGCAGAGACGGGCCTGCACGATCACGGGGCAGTTGTGGTATTTATCCCTGCAGTTCTCATCTGGGGGGGGGGGGGGAGAAGAGAGAAAGGAAGGGTCACATTCCAGACGGCAGCTATCGAAAACCTTCCGCCGCAAAGCAGAATGCAGAAGTTCAAAGACACAATGGGAACCGCCAAGGCCAGCCAACGACGCAGCTCATTGGCAGAGCAGCCATTTTGCATGCAAGATGTCCCCGGCTCAGTCACCGCGGTCGCCGGTGGAAATGAAGGCCGCGGACCCCTTTAAAGCAATCTTATGTCGATTTAAGCGTGGGTGGGTTTACATCAATTGGATTAAATATCCTTGCCATAGGAATGAAACCAGCGTTTTGAAAAGGGCAGGTGAGATCTCTCTCTGTGTGTTCTAATGGGTGTCTGTATGCCCTATTTATCCCGTCGTGGTTGTGCAGTGGCGCTGCGCTGTCTATATGACGCAGCCGCCGACTCGCAGCCCCGACGGGGTTTCTCCCCCTGAAACTGCACTTTTTGAAAGGCTCAATTTACAGAGACGTTCCCCTTTGCTCCCAGGCCACCACGCCGTTTTCTCGTGTGTCAGTGGTGGCCTTGGTTCAGCGTAGCTCTGGGCGGATCAGGTAAGCGCAGGAAAGCAGGTCAGTTTCTCAAGGTTGATGGCGCAGGCTTGGGCCGCCAACGGGTGCTGGGCGGGTTTCCTTACCGAGTTCCGGGAGGCAGGGCTGCATGTTGCACGGCTGCTTCTTGACCGGCTTGAGGTCCGGTGGGCAGAGGCTGCTCAGGGTTCTGTTCTGCGTCAGGCACTGCACCTCCCTCACCTGGACACCCCCCACGCAAGACCTGGAGCACTACAAGACCAAGAGGAAGGGGGTTACAGCGCCGTTAGCGGGAGCCGTTTTCGATTTCTAAACGGGTGGAATGTCGCCATGAAGTACCCAGGCGACGGGGCCTTCTCTGCAGCGGCACCCACCGTTTGGAAAAGCCTCCCTCGTGTAGCTCGGGAGGCAGAAAACGTGGCATCTTTTGCACTAATTGTGCTTTTAACCTGTTGGTTGTTTTATTGTGGGTTTAATTTTTGTGAACCGCCCAGAGAGCTTTGGCTATTGGGCGGTATAAAAATGTAATAAATAAATAAATAAATAAATACGCCTCCTGAAGGCTTGTTCACCAGGCTTTCCCTGGGCCGTAAGTTAATCAATTAGCAGATTCCATTTTACTGCTCCTTTATTTAGTCGGCTGTGTTTTAACGCTGTGTTTTAATGTTGTGAACTGCTGAGAGATTCTATTATATTCAGCAGTATAATAATAATACAAATAATAATAATAATAATAATAATATCCTTCAATAATAATAATAATAATAATAATAATAATAATAATATCCTTCAATAATAATAATAATAATAATAATAATAATATCATCGTCCTTCCAGTTCCCTCTTTGTTCTGGCTTTCCCCAAAATAGTGACCTCCAGATGAGTTGGACTGCAACTCCATTATCCCCGCCAGCATGGTCAATGAACCAGGATGATGGGATTTGTCATCCAACAACACCTGGAGAGCCACAGTTCGGTCAGCATGTCGGAGTAGGGCTGGAAAGGTCCAGGTAGGAGCTTTTGTTCAGGTGGCCAATCACTGGCTGCTTCTCCACCTGACCTACCTCACAGGGTTGTTGTGGGGATAGACGTGGGGGCGAGGGGGAGTTCCGTAGCCCGCCCACCATGAGCAACTTGGAGGAGAAGGAGAATGTAGGTGTAATCAATATGTGAGTACACTCAATTTTTAAGCTGGTGATGAGAACGATGGAAATTTAGCCTCGGCTATTAGAGAGGGGAATTTTGTAGACACCACAAGAGCCCAGGAGTATTCCCAGAGGGTCCCTGGCAGTAGCTGTCATAGAATCATAGAATAGCAGAGTTGGAAGGGGCCTACAAGGCCATCTAGTCCAACCCCCTGCTCAATGCAGGAATCCACCTTCAAGCATCCCTGACAGATGGTTGTCCAGCTGCCTCTAGTGTGGGTGAGCCCACCACCTCCCTAGGTCACTGGTTCCATTGTCGTACTGCTCTAACAGTCAGGAAGTTTTTCCTGATGTCCAGGAAGTGCAGAAGTCCCCTGACTAGAAAGGTAAACTTCTGGATGAGGGTGCAGAAGGCTGGTAAACATCTAAAGAAGACCCCAAAAGGAGAGAAAAGTCTCGGCGTGCAAATGATTTTATTTGCCGAAAACCCCACGCGTTTCGGACTCTTTATTTTTAAGGCCTTCTTCACAGGGTTATAAAAACCAGCAGCCAGTGGATCACAGCAGGCGGTATTTTTTTTATACAAGAATTTCTGCCGGCGTTTTCATGACCTCTTGAAGGCGGCCTTAAAAACCGAAAACGGGTCGGGGCTTTCCGCAGATACGACCTTTGCCCCCTGAGAAGTTCCCTTCCTTTTCGGGCAGGCTCCTGGACGATTCGCCGGCTCCATCCGACGCGAAATATCTCCGCGAACTTCACCCATCGCCGCACTTAATTCCGCTAGCGGCGCGAACGGCGTCCGCGGCTTTTCCGGAGCGCTTTCGCTCGCCCTCCTCGCAGGTCAGAGGGGAGGTTTCCCCGTAACCGTCCAACGGCATCGCGCCCCCGCCCCCGTCCTCAGGGAAAGCGTTTCGACCTCACACTCACTGCACTCCAGGCGGTGGAGAACCAGCGAGCTTCACACACGGTGCCGACGCAGGGCTGCAGCAACGGGGGCTTCTCCAGGTGGGCGCACTCCGAGGCCTCCGTCACGTTGAAATCCGCGCCCAGCTTGCTGACGCAGATGATGTCACGCCGCTGGGTGCCAGTGCCACAATCGGAGGAGCACTGAGGAAATGGGTGGAGATCATCAAAACGAAAAGGGGGGGGGGGGACACGGCGTTGACCGCACAAGTGACCAGAAGAGCCGCCTTTAAAGCGGCTAAAATACATCTTTACAAACATAATTCCGCTCCAGGAAATACTGGATTCCACGTCCTGGGTTCATTACGCAAATTTCGCTCAATTTCATTCAGTGGACTGAAGAGCTTACTGCCCTCGGCGCATCTGGCACCACAATACCTGACAGAACGCCTCTCCCGACATGAACCTACCCAAACACTACGCTCAACATCTAAGGTCCTCCTCCGAGTGCCTCCTCCGAGGGAATCTCGGAGGATGGCAACAAGGGAGAGAGCCTTCTCAGTGGTGGCCCCCCGACTGTGAAATAATCTCCCCGATGAGGCTCGCCTGGCGCCAACGCTGTTATCTTTTCGGCGCCAGGTCAAGACTTTCCTCTTCTTCCAGGCGTTTAACACCATTTAACAACGCTAAGTTTGTTTTTTTAACGGACCCCCAGAACAGTTGTTTTTAAATGGATACTGTTGTTTTTATACAGTTGTTCTTATGTTTAAAATTTTGTATACTTTTAATGTTTACTGTTTTTAACTTTTGTAAACCGCCCAGAGAGCTTCGGCTATGGGGCGGTATATAAATGTAACAAATAAATAAATTTGAACGTACCTCCTTTCAGTTTCGTATAAATAATTAGAGATGCAGGACAGTTAAAAGGAAGTATGTCTTCACGCAGTGCATAGTTAAGCTATGGGATTCACTACCACAAGAGGCGGTGATGGCCACCAATTTGGATGGCATTAAAAGGGGGTTGGATAAATGCCTGGAGGAGGAGGCTATCACAGAATAGAACAGTTGGAAGGGGCCTCTAAGGCCATCAAGTCCAACCCCCTGCCGAATGCAGGAATCCACCTTAAAGCATCTGACAGAGGATTATCCAGCTGCCTCTTGAAGGCCTCTAGTGTGGGAGAGCCCACCACCTCTCTAGGTCACTGGTTCTGTTGTCGTATTGCTCTAACAGTCTGGAAGTTTTTCCTGATGTCCAGCCGGAATCGGGCTTCCTGTCACTTGAGCCCATTACTCCGTGTCCTGCACTCTGGGATGACCGAGAAGAGATCCTGGCCCTCCTGTGTGTGACAACCTATCAATGGCTACTGCTTTTGATGGCTATGTGCTCCCTCCAGTAGCAGAGGCAGTAAGCCCGTGTGCACCAGTTGCTGGGGAACATGGGCGGGAGGGTGCTGTTGCACTCGTGTCCTGATTGCCAGTTCCTGATCGACAGCTGGTTGGTGCTGGACTAGATGGACCTTTGGTCTGAACCAACATGATTCTTCTTATGTTCTTAGAGGCCCATTACCTCTTTCCCCCCACCCAGGGCCGGTGCTACCATAGAGGCCACTCAGGCGGCCGCCTAGAGCGCCAAGCTAAGAGGGGCGCCGGGCACAGCACAGCACTCACGCGCGTTGGCTGTGAGCCGGGCTGGCCTGAGGATTCAGCTGGGCCTGGGTGGGTGAGATGGCACCCCGCGCCCGCCCAGCTGAAGCCAGGGACGCTGGGCTGGGGCAGCTCCACGTTTGGACTTCCAGAATATGCCCAGAAGAGAGAGAGAGAGAGAGAGAGAATGTATGGGTGCATGGGGGTCTTTGAGTGAATGCATGTGTTCACGCGTGTGTTTGTTTGGAGTGAGTGAGGCTGAGTGTGTGTGTGTGCACGCACGTGTCTGAGTTGGAGGGGATGAGTTGGAGGTGACATTCCTATTAAATAATGCATTTTAGACCCATAGACGTTCCTTTCCAATTTGTTTGCTAGAATTGGCATGACGTATTTCTTGCACTTTAAAATAAATTGAGCAGTTCCAAGATTTGTGCCTCTTATTTTTTCCAGGAAACATCTGTTCTTAAAAATCAAAGTTGGCATTTTGTGTGTGTGTGTGTGTGTGTGTGTGTGTGTGAAAGTAGCTCACCTTGCCTAGGGCGCAAAATAGTCTGGCACCGGCCCTGCCCCTACCACCAAACATGGCTTTTGAGTACTTCCTCCCCCCCCTACTTCTAAATGGTCAAAACGCCTCTCCTGGGCTTAGTTCCTGGCCGTAAGCAATGGAAGCTAAAAGATGCCGGTGTTTCTGGCCCTGCCCCCTTGGCCTTTAGTTCTGCCCATCACCGGAATCCGTTCCCCCAAGAGGCTCTTCAAGACGGAAACTGGCCCTCAGGCGGAAAAAGAAAGGTCCCAAACGCCTGGTCTATCGCTACGGTGTAGGTGGTATACCACTGCCACACCATGACCGCCGTCCGTAGCTTTCCCTGCACACCCACGCAGGCTCACCGGGCTCCAGGGTCCCCGGTACCACCGGGTCACCCGCTGGCAGGGTCCGCCGTTACACGCCCTCATGTCAGCCGGCTTGGTGCCCGCGCAGTTCTCCTCGGCCGGCCCGTTGGCGTTGCTGGAGAGGCAGACCACGGAACGCCGCTGGATCCCGGTGCCACACTCCGCCGAACACTAGGACGGGCAAATGGAAAGAGAACGCAAAGACCACTGGCATTCGGCATATTATTATTATTATTATTATTATTATTATTATTATTATTATTTACACTTATATACCGCCCCATAGCCAAAGCTCTCTGGGCAGTTTGCAAAAGTTTAAACCAGGGAACGTTAAAAACAAAAGTACAAAACTTAAAACCATAAAAAGTATAAAATACAAACAAAAACAGGCAATATCCATTTAATACAAACTGTTCTGGGGTTAGTTGAAAACTCAGCGTATGTTGTTAACTGCCTGGGAGAAGAGAAAAGTCTTGATCTGGCGCCGGAAAGATAACAGTGTCGGTGCCAGGCGAGCCTCGTCGGGGAGATCATTCCATAATTGGGGGGCCACCCCTGAAAAGCCCCTCTCCCTTGTTGCCATTCTCCGAGCTTCCTTCGGGGTAGGGACCCAGGGGAGGACCTTAGATGTTGAGTGTAGTGTATGGGGAGGTTCATGTTGGAAGAGGCGTTCCGTTAGCTACGGGGAAAATGCCCCACGTACGTTTGGAGACCGGGGGGAGTCTTTGCTGTCGTCACAACTCCCTCTGTTTCCCCATCCCCTCCTGGAAGGTGCCTCAGAACAAAAGGACCTGTCCAGGACTCGTGACAGCTGGGGGATGATGGGTACTGAAGTCCAAAACATCTGGAAGTTTGTCTTTGAGCGAGCAGTTAAAAGTCACGGCTAGATACTTCTACACTGCTGCGGTCCCACCCACCACCTGCAACCGGCTGTGGTGAGTTATCGTGAGGACGTAGATCCTTGATCTTTGGTGAGTGAGGTCTAGGTTTCATATTATTTTACAAGGCACCAATTTTGGGAACGTCTCTCTGCAGGATTCTTAAGTCAATATTTGCAACTGAAAACTGGAGGAATGACGTGCTTTTGCAGAACCTGGATTGGCTTCACCCAGCCAGCCTTAACCATTTGGTTCGTTCTCCCGCCTTTTCAAGGAGGTTAAAGGAAGTGCCGTAGAGTTAACTGAGCAACACTTGAGTGAACTGAAGGGCGTCAAATGATCCAAAACAGGAGGCTTAATGCAACTGAAAACTGTAGGAATGAATTAACCTATTTTGGCCTCACCAAGCCAGCCTTAACCATTTGGTTCGTTCTCTCACCTTTTCAAGGAGGTTAAAGGAAGTGCCGTAGAGTTAACTGAGCAACACTTGAGTGAACTGAAGGGCGTCAAATGATCCAAAACAGGAGGCTTAATGCAACTGAAAACTGTAGGAATGAATTAACCCATTTTGGCCTCACCCAGCCAGCCTTAACCATTTGGTTCGTTCTCCCGCCTTTTCAAGGAGGTTAAAGGAAGTGCCGTAGAGTTAACTGAGCAACACTTGAGTGAACTGAAGGGCGTCAAATGATCCAAAACAGGAGGCTTAATGCAACTGAAAACTGTAGGAATGAATTAACCCATTTTGGCCTCACCCAGCCAGCCTTAACCATTTGGTTCGTTCTCCTGCCTTTTCAAGGAGGTTAAAGGAAGTGCCGTAGAGTTAACTGAGCAACACTTGAGTGAACTGAAGGACGTCAAATGATCACCTGTCCAAAAATGGAGGGGGGGACGGGAGGCTTAATGTTAGTTTAAGGGTTGGAAAAGGGGAACAGAGAGAGGGAAGGACCCAAGAGAATCATAATTACTGTGTTACTCCAGTCACTGTAGAACCAGGTGCGGACGCAGGGCCCCATGTCGCAAGCCTCGCTGGTTTTCGGCCGGTGGTTGCCCGGGCAGTCGCCATCACGCAACAAGTCCCCGTGGTTACTGACGCAACGTACGTGGCGCGTCCGATGGCCCATGCCACAAAGGACTGAGCACTGGAAGAAGGCCGGGGGGGCGGGGGGGGAGAGAAAAGAGGCAGATCATCTCAGAAACGGGGGCGAGCAATCGCACAAAACCAGGTGGGAGACGCTCCCACATTCTCATTGCTCAGATAGACTGCGCCTGCTCAGAAGCTCTTGTGCAAGCGTTTAAAATAAAAGCCGGCATCCAAATGCACTTTGCTGTGTTAGGCTGCAGGCCAATGAGACGCTGCCAACCGGCGCTTAGATTTGCCAGACAGCTGGCCTCACCTTAAACCGGCAACAAGCTGCAATTCGGTTTCCCTGCATGCCGCCTTGAAACTACACTTCTTATGACTGTACCACAGGGGTGTTGGACCTCTGGGGCCAGATTCCATTTTGGAGACGCCCGCGGGGCTTGAATCCCAGGGTGGGCAGGGCCAAAGAGGCGGGGCAAGCCATCCCTGTCCAGATAGGGGCGTTGCTGGGCCGCCAGCCAAAGCTGATAGAAGACATAGAATAGTAGAGTTGGAAGGGGCCCACAAGGCCATCGAGTCCAACCCCCTTCTCAAGGCAGGAATCTACCCTGAAGCATCCCTGGCAGATGGTTGTCCAGCTGCCTCTTGAAGGCCTCTAGTGTGGGAGAGCCCACCACCTCCCTAGGTCACTGGTTCCATTGTCGTACTGCTCTAACAGTCAGGAAGTTTTTCCTGATGTCGAGCCGGAATCTGGCTTCCGTTAACTTGAGCCTGTTATTCCGTGTCCTGCACTCTGGGAGGATCGAGAAGAGATCCTTAGTAGTAGTAGCTGAATAGGCAAGTGTAGGCGTGTCTCCCTGCTCTGAGGCCAAGCAGTCTCTCCGGAACTGATCCTGGCCCTCCTCTGGGTGACAACTTTTCAAGTCCTTGAAGAGTGCTCTCCTGTCTCCCCTCAATCTTCTCTTCTCCAGGCTAAACATGCCCAGTTCTATCAGTCTCTCCTCTTAGGGCTTTGTTTCCAGACTGCTGATCATCCGCATTGTCCTTCCCTGAACCCCCTCTCATTGGGAGATAGTCAAAGCCTCCCCAAACTAACACATGAGGATTTGAAGATGCTTCCTACCAAGTCAGTCCATCGGCCCATTGAGCCCCGGACTTCCTCCGCTCCAGAGCCCCAGGCAAGAGAGAGGCTTTGGCCAGCCTTGTTAGCGGAGATCCCTAACCTGGAGTTGCCAAGATGACCTCTACTTCTGACCTAAGAGCTCAGTGGTATGTGCTTATTACTTAGTCATGGTATTTATAAGCCTGCTGTTCAGAGCCAAGGCCTCACAAAGCGACGTACAAAGAGGAATGATACCAGGGACAATTGGGTGTACCCTTCCTAAGAGGGAAACTGCTGTGAATTCACATTCAGGAAAAGCTGCAAGTGAAGACAGAAGTGTTGGTGCCTGTATTGAAGGGACTAAGCATTAAATCACCCAGCAGGGAGTTCCATAAGTGTGGGGCCACCACCGAGAAGGGCCCGTCTCTTGTGCCCTTCTCCAGGCTAAACAGTTCTTTCAGCGTCTCCTCAAAGGGCTTTGTTTCCAGACCCCTGATCGTCCTGGTTGCCCTCCTCTGAACACGCTCCAGCTTGTCTGCGTCCTTCTTGAATTGTGGAGCCCAGAACTGGACGCAGCAATACCAAGACGAGACCTAATCGGTGCTGACACTCCAAGGCCCCCTGAGCTTCCAGTGATGGAGACAGATCCAGGAGAACCACCCCGCAAGCTCCCAACCTGCTCCTTCAACGGCAGTGCACCCCCATGTCGCCTGGGTGTGTGCTACCTCTTCATATAGAATCATAGAATAGTAGAGTTGGAAGGGGCCTACAAGGCCATCGAGTCCAACCCCCTGCTCAATGCAGGAATCCCCCTTAAAACATCCCTGACAGATGACTGTCCAGCTGCCTCTTGAAGGCCTCTAGTGTGGGAGAGCCCACCACCTCCCTAGGTAACTGATTCCATTGTCGTACTGCTCTAACAGTCAGGAAGTTTTTCCTGATGTCCAGCCGGAATCTGGCTTCCTGTCACTTGAGCCCATGATTCCGTGTCCTGCACTCTGGGAGGATCGAGAAGAGATCCTGGCCCTCCTCTGTGTGACAACCTTTCAAGTATTTGAAGAGTGCTCTCATGTCTCCCCTCCATCTTCTCTTCTCCAGGCTAAACATGCCCAGTTCTTTCAGCCTCTCCTCATAGGGCTTTGTCTCCAGACCCCTGATCATCCTGGTTGTCCTCCTCTGAACACGCTCCAGCTTGTCTGCGTCCTTCTTGAATTGTCGAGCCCAGAACTGGACACAATACTCTAGATGAGGCCTAACCGGGGCCGAATAGAGAGGAACCAGCACCTCATGTGTTTTTATGCAAAGCATGCGGCACTTTATAGAGTGAATTTTGAACGAATTCCCCCTTCCGCAACCACAGCTCACTCCAGACCTGTGTCCCCACCCCACCCCACCCCTGCCCCACCTCTCCAGCCTCCTCCTTACCGAGCTCCAGTTGGTGCGGACCTCCCAGTGGCTGCACACCTGCACTTGACAGTCCTGGGTGGCATTGGGCTTCTCCAGGTGGCCGCAGCGCTGAGGGTGCACCATGGTGCTGCGGTTGGCGTAGGTCTGCCGGCACAGGACCTGACGGTGCTGGGTACCCAAGCCGCAGGACTTGCTACAGGCCGCCCACTCGCCCGCCTCCCAGCTGGAGCGGCCAGGGAGACGAAAGAGAGAGGAGGAGACAGAGAGAGAGAGAACATGAGCGAAGAACAAGAATCCACCAGCTGGATTTGATCAAAACCGTTCGCCGCTCTCCGCAACCCCGGGCGTTGCCGACCGCCGCAAGCCAGAGGGCTCCAGGCCGGCGAAGGCTGTAAAAATAACCGACCCGGACTTCCAAAACGTTTTAGACTGCAACGCCCATCCTTCCCGACCGTTGCCCATTCTGGCTGGGTACCGTAGTCCAACAGGTGAATGGTACCAGGTCAGAGGAAGGTATTGTTTTTAGACGTTATGTCGTCTTTGTGTATATTGTCCGCTGTCTGTTCCGATGGTTTGAAATGTTGTATATCGTCCTTCACGTATTCATCTTTTGTAAACCGCCCGGAGAGCTTTGGCTATGCAGCGGTCTAGAAATGTAATAAATCATTATTACCGTATTTCTTCGATTGGAAGACGCCATCGATTGTAAGACGCACGCTAATTTCAGTGCCACCAACAGGAAAAAAAACACCCTAAGACACACCCGGGATTCTAAACATTTTTAGAGATGTCTATATGGGGAAAAAGTGCGTCTTAGAATCGAAGAAACAGGGTATTATTAATGGTTCAATTGTCAGGAAACTCCTGAATCAGTAAAAGACAGCCTGACTTGGCAAAGGCCGTCATCCTCCGTCTAGGAAAACCACCACGAGCAAGAAAAAAAAATATTATTATTTTACAAAAAACCTCCAGAAACTGGGCCTACCAAAATACACCCACATCCAGAAATCAGCCCTACTTAAAACATGCTCAATTGCCAGGAAATTTCTGAGTCCGTAAAAGACGGCCTGACTTGGCAAAGCCCGCCATGTTTGTCTAGGAAAAACCCGCCGCGCGCAAGAAACGGAGGTAATACTTTTAAAGGGGTCTTCCGTTTTATTGTGTCTGTCGTTTTCACTGGGCTCCTTTTAGCTTTTTGTGTTTCTTTGTTTGGGCGTTTTGATGACTGGGTTGCAAGTCGCCTTGGGTGCTCACGCACCGAAAGAGGGCAAATCCTATGCAGGTTTAGACAGAAAAATGTCCCGCTTCTCCTGGCCTCTTTCTGTAAACCTGCACAGAATCGCGTCCCTCATTTCCGAAGTTGCTTGCAAACGTTTGCTCCAGAGAGGCGCCTGCGAGATTGCATCACGGCGAGGAGCGCTTCCTCGATTTTTCGTTCTAGCCGCTCTTGTGACAGCTGCCATGTTGCTGAGCGGTGGCGAAACCCTCCGTTGAGCAAGGGGGGGGGGAACCACGGAGCTCTTACGTGGCTCATTTGGGACTGCCACGGACGCCGGCGCCTCTCCGGACCAAACGCAGAGTGCAAGAAGGCTCCCGAGAAGGAGGGATTGAAACACTCACTAGGCCGGGCAGGGATCCGTGTTGCAGACCTCGTCCGGCGCGATCGGCCTGGGAATGAGATGGCATTTCTCTTCGCTCACCTCTTCGTGGGACACGCGGGAGAAGCAACGGTAGACCGACTGCCAGAATCCTAGAAGGGAAACAGCGCCCACAGCAAAAACCAACCATTCAGCATCCTGGTCATTTGATTTGATTTTTTAAAATGATAAAAGCAAGTTTCTAGTCCTTAAGGCTGCAGAGTTTGCGTGTGTGTGTGTGTGTTTTAAGAAAGCGTGCCTAGTAAAATCTCAAAAGCTACAAGCCTAGCAAGAATTCTGTCTAGCATCCAGATGGAAGGGGCTGAGTGTTCTCTGTAGCAACTTGCCCCTCCAAACCGAAACGCAAATATGATCAATTTTGCACCATGTCCGTTGGTGCAGAACCAGACGGAGGTTGGGGTTCTTGTTTTCACAGCCCCCCAAAATCAGGCAAACGGCCCGGTCCTAAATAGGACAGACGAAAGAAAGAAGAGGTCTTCCTGCAGGGCAGAATTAATTTACAGAATTCACCCAGCGCAAGATCTGGTGACGGTCATCAGCACTGATGGCAAAATAGCAGTAATAATAATAATAAAATTAATACTGCTAATGATCATCTTTAAAGCGTTTCACGCTTATTAACTGGTCACAACCCTTACGACAGCCGTGCAAGATGAGTCGTGGTGGCCTTTTCAGGGGTGGCCCCCCGACTGTGGAATGATCTCCCCGACGAGGCTCGCCTGGGGCCAACATTGTTATCTTTTCGGCGCCGGATCAAGACTTTTCTCTTCTCCCAGGCAGTTCACAACATAGGCTGAATTTTTAATTGACCCCAGAATGTTGTAAATCGATATTGTTTTTATGCTTTTGATGGTTTTAAATTTTTGTATATCTGTTTTTAACGTTCACTGTTTTTAACTTTTGTAAACCGCCCAGAGAGCTTCGGCTATGGGGGTGGTGGTATAGAAATGTAATAAAATAAATAAATAAATATCATGACAGACACACACATATTGCAGATGGGCAAGTTTGAGGCTTAGAAGGAGCAGCTTGCCTAAGGCCACCTAGCGAGGTCATGGCTGAAGCGAGATTCGAACCGGGAACGTGCCGATCCGTAGCTCGGCCTCTTCGCTGCTCCGCTACACCACCTCTCTGGAAAAAGGGGTTTGGAAAATCCATGGAGGACTAGAGCCGGAGCGAAGCCTCCATGTCCAGGAGCAGTCTACCCTCCGCCAACTCACCCTTCCCGCAGGTGGCCGAGCATTCCGTGTTGCCAACCCGCCTCCAGGAGACGTCGTGCAGCGCTTCGGCGTTGTGCTGGGCGGGAGGCGGCGGAGGCGGCAGCGGCGGGACGCGGACGTTCCGTTGCAGGGTCCCGGGGCTCCTGCCCGATTGGCTGGCTGAGGCGGGGGGAGGGGCCATGCCGCGGCTCCGTTCCAATTGGGTGGACGAGGCCGGGAGGCGAGCCGGGACGTGGTTCCGTGCATCGGCCGGCACCGGGCGCCTATGGCTGGTGGGGGGCTCCACTTGGCGTCCAGGTGAGACCACGGTCAAGGCGCCTGGTTTGGGGGAAGGAAAGGCGGGGTTTCAGCAAGAGACTCCATAAGGTTTTTTTTAAAGAATTGTGAACGGCCCAGAGAGGCTCAGCTGTTGGGCAGTATAAAAACATAATAAATAAGGGGAGGCACCGTGATCATTGTTTGATTGTCAAGGACCCCCAAACCAAGGAATTTCTGTGACGGGAAAGGATTGAAAAAGAACAGGGGTGGGCGACTTGCAGCCCTTGGCCTGTATACAAAAGCCCTTGGCAAGCAACCAGTTTGGACCTTTGACAAGAGTGAACTAGCCCTCCCTGGTGCAGAGAGAGAGAGAGGGGGAAAGAGAGAGAGAGAGAGAGAAGGGGTTGGCAGAAAGAGAGATTAAAAAGGGGGGATGGGAGAGAGAGAGAGGTGGAGAAGAGAGAGAGAAAGGGGGATGGCAGTAATAGAAAGGGAATGGCAGAAAGTGACAAAGGGGGTGGCAGAGTGAGAAAGGGGGTGGCAAAGAGAGAAAGGGGTGGCAGAGAGAGAAAGGGGGTGGCAGAGAGAGAAAGGGGGTGGCAGAGAGAGAGAGACAAAGAGGGTGGCAGAGAGAGAGAGAAAGGGGGTGGTAGAGAGAGAAAGGGGGTGGTAGAGAGAGAAAGGGGGTGGCAGAGAGAGAAGGGGGTGGCAGAGAAAGAGAGAAAGGGGTGGTAGAGAGAGGGAAAGGGGGGTGGCAGAGAAAGAGAACTAGAGAAAGGGGTGGCAGAGAAAGAGACAAAGTGGTGGCAGAGAGAGAGAGAAAGGGCGTGGCAGAGAGAGAAAAAGGTGGCAGAGAAAGAGAAAGGGGTGGCAGAGAGAGAGAGAAAGAAAGGGGGTGGCAGAGAGACAAAGGGGTGGCAGAGAGAGAAAGAGACAAAGGGGGTGGCAGAGAGAGAGAGAAAGAGGATGGCAGGTAGAGAGAGCAGAAGGGTGGTAGAAAGAGAAAGAGAGTAACAGGATAGCAGAAAGAGAAAAGGTGTGGAAGAAAGAGAGACTTGGGCCTTTTCTACACCAGACGGGTGTAGAGGGAGGGAGGGGGGCGATCCCAGACTTAGTTTCTTCCGGCATCGTCCCTCGTGTCCAAATGGCCAGCGCGACATCCGGGATGGGAGGAGGGACGTTGCGCGAGTCATGGCGGCGATTTTTTTTAAAAAAGGGCAAGGAGCTGGAGCGTGCTTGTGCTCCAGCAAAATGTAAACGGGAGAGGGAGGAGGGAAGAAGCCGGGATGGGCGACCACACGTCCTGCGGTCTTGGGACGATCCCGAGACCGCGAGAAGAACTGGGTTTTCCCAGGGATTATTTATCCCCGGGATCCCCCTTTGCCCCTGGGAGTCCCTATGTGTCATTTGGACGCACAGGGACTCGGCCGTGACCACCCCGGATTTTCGGGCTGGTGTAGAAACTGCTTAAGAGGGTGGCAGAAAGAGAGAGAGAGAAAAGGGTGACAAAAACAGAGAGAGCGAATAGCCGAAAGAGGGAAGGGAGGGAAAAGAGAGGGAAAAGGGGTGGCAGAGAGAGAGAAAATAGGGGGTGCAGTTCCCTCAAGAAGCTCACTGGCATAGAGGGTTTGGGGAGGGGAGTTCCCCCTCCACTGTATCTTCACAACGAACTTGTGAGGTAGGTCAAGCTGAGATGCAACATTTAATGAACGTCAAGATATGGAATCCGGGCTGCCTGGATAAAAGTCGACATCCTGCTCATGACACCACACTGGCTGTCTTGGGATTTAGAGGGGGACGGGGGACAGACAAGATGCTCCAAGAGACAGGGAAGCCATATCCCGACCTTTAAACCGGTTTGCAACCAGTTTAAACGTGTAAACGCAAACCAGAGCTCTTTCAAGAACCGAAAGAGACAGAAAACCGGGCGGCACACAGATTGCCGTTCCCGTTCACCAAAACCCCAGGCCTCCCAACGGCATACGCCCGAATCCGAAGGGCCGGGTTTGCTCACCGAACTCTTGACGAGTTCCGCGCTGGTCTTGGCCACTGCTCTCCGGCTGAGCCGAGGCCAGGAAGAACTGGTAGGAGATACCAGGGTTGTCTTGCTGGAAGATCATCTGTGGACAAAGGCGGCAAAAGGCATTAAGATGGGGCGAAAAGGTGAACGGAAATGCCTCCAAGTGCCTTGGACTACAAAGCCCATCATCCCAGACACAGCCATTTAGTCCAGCATCCTGTTTTCCCAGTAGCCAACCAGATGTCCCAAAGGAAAGCCCACGAGCAGGACAGAATCTATTGGTAGTATTAGTAGTATCATCTCTATATTCTCACTCATGGTGGTTTTTCTAGGCGGACATGATGGGCTTTGTCAAATGCTGTCTTTTACTGATTCAGGAATTTCCTGACTATTGAGCATGTTTTAAGTACGACTGCTTTCTGGATGTTGGTGTGGACATATTTTGGTAGGCCTTGTTTCTGAAGGTTTTCTGTATATATCTTTTTGATGTGATGCTGGTGGTGTATATTTTTTCTCTCTTTTCCTCTTTTCTAAAACATTTTTGTCATTAGGCATTGCTATGTCGATGAGGTAAGCGTGTTTTTCTTTTTTGTCTGTAACTGTTACGACTGGTCAGTTGCAAAGTATTATCTTGAATCGTTCTGTCCCAGTATATGTTATGACCTGCATTTTTCAGGATTGTTTCAGGTGAGTATGTACAGTATGGTGTAGGTTGTTTGATGAGGTTGGATTTGATGGCCAGTTGTTGGTGAATTATTTTTGCAGCTGTATTGTGTCTGTCTGTATAGTCCAATCATGACAAAATTTCACATCCTCCTGTTACATGGCCTATTGTTCCTTGGGATTGATGACATTTCCTACATAAATCTGTAGCAAACTGTTACCTTTTATGATGTGTTTTTGGTAGTTCTTGGTTGCTATACCCTGTATCCTGTATGGCTATTAGGAATCCTTCTGTTTCAGGAAATAGCTCGCCCTTCCTATGCCGTTATTAGTAGCATTTATATAGCATTAGTAACATTTATATATCGCTGAATATAATAAAATCTCTCAGTGGTTCACAGCATTAAAACCTAGCACTGTTTTGGTATCACGGGACACAGCCGTAGATTTGCTTCTGTCCCTCTCAAAAGCTATGGGATCCTGTGGCAGCGTGTCCCAAAATTTAAATTATGTGTTTTGGGAAGGAAGTTGCTCTTCGTGCAATGAAAAGGGCTCAAACACACCCCATTCACAACCGCATGAGTATCTCCTTGGGCTACCATCAGAAGGCTCCTCCCATTTCCAAAGCTCCACCCACCTAGAGTACAGACACACACACACACGTTTCTCATTCCTCTCCCCAACACCACCCAGGGCCCCACTCTGCATCCGATATTCCAATGGCAACAAGGGAGAGGGCCTTTTCAGTGGTGGCCCCCACAATTATGGAATGATCTCCACGGCGAGGCTCGCCTGGCGCCGACATTGTTATCTTTTCGGCGTCAGGTCAAGACTTTTCTCTTCTCCCAGGCAGTTCACAACATTCAAGAGGCAGCTGGACAACCATCTGTCAGGGATGCTTTAGGGTGGATTTCTGCACTGAGCAGGGGGTTGGACTCGATGGCCTTGTAGGCCCCTTCCAACTCTGCTATTCTATGATTCTATGAACTCAGATTGTTCCCTGCCTTGCAAATTCAAGGAAACACGGCTAACGTGAGGGTGACACACAGAACAGCCATGCTTGAGGGCATCCATTTTTTCTTCATGACAGCTTGGAGTTCACAGCACAGTACAATGGCACAGCGGTCAACATTACAACCTGGAATCATCTTTGGGCCAGGTGAACTGTCATGACTTTCCTCCTCAAAGCATCCAGGGAATTCTATTTTGATGGAAATGCGGACAATCATTCTCTCAGAACTACAGCCCCCAGGGTTCCCCGGGAAAGGGGAACGACCCGCATAAATAAATAAATAAATAAATAAATTACTAAATAAATAAATCAGTTATCTAGGGAGGTTGTGGGCTCTCCCACACTAGAGGCATTCAAGAGGCAGCTGGACAACCACCTGTCAGGGATGCTTGAGGGTGGATTCCTGCATTGAGCAGGGGGTTGGACTAGATGGCCTTTTAGGCCCCTTCCAACTCTGCTATTCTATGATATGCTGAGTATGTAACTGCCCCCAGAATGGCTGTTTTAAATGGATATTGTTGTTTTTATGCTTCTGATGCTTTAAAAATGTTGTAGATTTGTTTTTAAGCTTCACTGGTTTTAACTTTTGTAAACCGCCCAGAGAGCTTCGGCTATGGGGCAGTACATAAATGCAATAAATAAATAAATAAAACCTTTAGAGTCTATCAAGCTACACCCTAACTCAAAAAGGAAAGGAAAGGGAATCTGTTTAAACAACGGACGTCTGCATACATTTGCGTATCTGGAACGATGCATCCTGGAGTTACCGAGATGAGCGGAGCAGACCATCGTGTCAAACTAATGGAAACTGAGCTCACTCTCCCTGTAAGGCCCTTCTGTAGGTTTCGTGAACCATCGCCAACACATTTCGCCGCCTTAGGGGCTAGAAACTTGATTTTTGAACATAATAATTAAAGCTGAGTTTTTTTTAAAAAAAAATTAATCAGGATGTAGAATTCCACAACCCGCCCGGAAGCCTCCAAAGGGCACACGCCTCAACCTCCCCTCTCACTGCGTACTCACATACACATCTATAGTTTCCGTGGTGGGGCCTTCAGCGGTCAGCGATTCGCCCTCCTGCCTGTCGCTTCCCGGGCGGGTGTATACGAAGACAGTGCCGGCTGCTTCGTAGCGCCCCGGAGGATTCACTGCCCAATTCCCGTTGATGATCGATTTGCCGTTGTGGCTACGAAGGGCTGACATGGGTGGGGGAGAGAGAGAAAAACACGGAGCCACGGTTGGTTCAAAGTCGGGGCTCCAGTCCCGAATCGCCTCCCGTGCCCCCCCTTTCAACCGGCCATCCCCCTAAGCAAAGCGAATGTAGGCCGAAAGAGAGCGAACCCCTGAAGTGTAGAAAGGGGGAGATAATTTGCTTAGTTTGCAGTTTAATGTGACTTTTTGACACGCAAAAGGAAACACCGTGATGGTTCAGCGTTCGTGCTTCTCCGAATCTGGCGACTGAGTTCTCCAGTCAGAAAACGCAGGTCGGGGAGATGGCGTTAAAAGGCAATTATTTGGGTAATTGCTTGCACACACAAATTAAAGTGTTTATTAGGCAGAAATGCACCCAGGAGGGAGAAACGTGCACACAAAAATGAATTCGTGCGCAATTTCACCCAAAGCGACTCAACATTCGAGACAAGCCAAATTGAAGACTGGAGAAATGAGAAAGGCAGAGAAAGCGAAATGGACACATTGGTAGCCCTCCAGATGGGGTTGGATTACACCTCCCATCATCTCTCACCAGTGCCTATGCCAGCCGGGGCTGATGGGAGGGCCACACTTCCGCCCATTAAAGCCTCTGCCCTGGAACGAACCTCAAAGGAACAAAAGGGTGCCTCTGAGCGCATACAGAGTGCATTTGTGTCGCCACAGAGTCAAAAGACTAATCTCTTCCGGCAGGCCTACCCAGGTGGATTTTAAACCTGAGAGTTTTAAGATGCTGTGATAGTTATTTTAATATTGTACCAGTTTTACGTGCTCTTTTAACCAGTTTTATGTATTGCAGTGGTTCCCAATTGGTGGTCCGCGGACACGCACACACCCCAGGGAGTTCGTGGCACCATTCACCTATTCGCTCTGCAAGGCCTGCGTTTTAATAAAAGAAAATACGCCATCTCCCGCGCTCTGTTTGCTTCGACGGTGACATCACGAACGAAAGCACCTGCGTGATTTAGCGACTAGCTTCAGAGATGACTTCCCTGCACCTAATCCTGAAAACTCATGGAGAAGGAATCCCTTTGAATGTGGTGATGTACAACTAACAACTCTATTTGCGGAAGAGCGAGATGCACTCGTTGACGTGACTTGTGATGGTTCATTGAAATCATTTTTCAAAGAATATAGACTGGACCAATTCTGGGTGAAGGTTTTTCCTGATTATAAGAAGTTCGGTGAGAAAGCTTTGAAACATCTAGTTCCCTTTCGTTCCACATATCTTTGCGAACAAACATTTTCGACATTTTGCTATATGAAGAACAAGCTTAGAAATCGGCTCGATGTCGATCCAGATTTGAGATTAAAAGTAGGAAATATTGAACCGGATGTGGAAGGGATTGTCCGGGACAAAAAGAGGCACGATTTCTCCCATCACATTTAGGTTTAGGAGCTGCTCGACAGGTCATAATTGGTTCAATTGTAAACTAGACGTTAGTAAAATTAAATTCGTCTTTATATTCCTAACGAAATCATTGTCATTTTTGCGTGGTAATATCACCAATGTTATGGTCTGTTTTTTAGTATATCTAAAATCCTTTGCTTATTAGGGGCTACCCCTTATTTTCTCCAAAAAATTGCTTCGCACAGGTAACTACCATAGAGATAACAAAGTTTTCAAAAGTAGGGGGTCCATGGCTTGGCATTTGAAAAACAAGGGGTCCGCAGTACTTCGCTAATTGGGAACCACTGATGTATTGTATTGTGGTATTTAATGTGCTTCTCCCTCTGGATCGAGGCGGAGAACCACATTAAATATCACAATACAATACATAAAACTGGTTAAAGATGATGCCTGGTTGCTCTGGGACCAGGAGAAGGCGCTTCCAGCGTGGATTCTCGGGGAATCAAAGGGTGTACGTGGCAGTCCGTGTGGGCTTTTACAATTGGCCAGCATTAGGATGCGGCCTCCGGATTGGCCAGGCCCCGGATTAAATAGCAGCAGCAACCCTAGAGATTTCATTTGCTCAATGGAAAAGCAGCTTCTGACTGCTGCATTTTAGCTCCAGACAAATAAAAGAGACACAAATCTTCTGAGATTAATCTGCCTCTACAATGCTGAAAGAATCTCTGGAATTCATGACAATGCAGATAGATACTCCAGATATTATTATCATCATCATGTCTTTTCTCACTCATGGCCGCTTTTCTAGATGGACGTGATGGCCTTTGCCAGGTCATGTTGTCCTTTACTGATTCAGAAACTTCCTAACTACTGAGCATGTTTTAAGTATGTCTTGCTTTCTGGTGTGGACGTATCTTGGTAGGCCCAGTTTCTGAAGATTTTCTGTATAGTTTTTGATGTGATGGCAGTGACTGATGTGGCTAACAGAATAACTGTGACATTTTCCTGTTGCCATAGTTCTTTAACTTCCATGGCCAGTGGTGTATAATTTTCGCTCTCTTTTCCTCTTCCTTTCCTACAACATTTTTGTCATTAGACATTGCTATGTCGATGAGGTCTGGTTTTTCTTTTTTTGTCTATAACTGTTATGTCTGGTCAGTTGCAAAGTATTGTCTTGCCCTATGAATTGTTCTGTCCCGGCATATTTTATGATCTGCATTTCCCAAGGTTGTTTCGGGTGAGTATGTATAGTACAGTGCAGGTTGTTTGATGAGATTGAATTTGATGGGCAGTTGTTGGTGAATTATTTTTGCAGCTGTACTGTGTCTGTCCATATAATGCATCATGGATTATATGCACGGTACTGGTACTAACATGCTGGTACTAACATTCAAAGCCCTAAACGGTTTGGGGCCAGGTTATTTGAAGGAACGCCTCCTCCCTTATGCACCTGCCCGGACCTTAAGATCATCTACAAGGGTCCTTCTCTGTGAGCCCCTGCCAAAGGAAGTGAGGCAGGTGGCTACCAGGAGCAGGGCCTTCTCTGCTGTGGCACCACGGCTGTGGAACAAGCTCCACAGAGAGGTTCGCCTGGTGCCTACACTGTATTCCTCCCGTCGTCAGCTGAAGACCTTTTTATTTTCTCAGTATTTTAACACCTAACGTAACTCAAATTTAAACTTTGCTGTTTTAATTCTGTATTTTAATCTATATCAATCTCTGCAGTGTGGTTTTATCCTGGTTGTGCTTTTTATATTGTGTTTTGTATTTGTGTTTTCAGACTGTTGTTTGTTTTATTATGCTTTTCATGGTTTTAATTTTTGTGAACCGCCCAGAGAGCTTCGGCTGTTGGGCGATATAAAATGTAATAAATAAATAAATCATCATCATCGTCGTCGTGAGAGCTTCGGCTATTGGGCGGTATAGAAATGCAATAATTTATTTTATTATTGTTGTTGTTGTTGTTTGAGAGCTGTGGGGATGTCACAACGCCTGGAGTCTTTGCAGACAGCAAACTGTCTGGAGATAAAGGGTGGAAGTGACAGACCCCTTAATCTCCCTATTGTTAATTGTCTAAGAGCAGAGCGTCCTGTTGACTTCCAGCTTAATCCGGGGAACAAACAGGGTAAGAGAGCTAGTTTAGCAAACACCGGTAATGAGAAAAGTTAATTACCTTACTCAAACAGTGACAATTAATGATGACTCACCCAAGGAGGAGGGGGAAATTGAAGGAGTACAGAATGGTATATAAACTCTTGGTATGTTCTTAATAAACGTGTGCACACCCATCGTGTGCGTGAGTTTACTACAGAGAGCAGCGTCAGCCATTGCTTCCCTAAAGCAGGACTTGAACCTGAGACCTGATAGTCTTTTCACTAATGGTTTCAAATTGTTGTTGGAGCAAAAGGAGGGTGCCTTTACACACACACACACACACACACACACACACAGAGAGAGAGAGAGAGAGAGAGAGAGAGAGAGTCCATACCCAGGTAATTGGGGCTACGAGTCATCTCTTTGACCTGGATCCGAGTGGCCCCCGCCGGGATCTCCAAGATGCGGTGGTATCCAATCGGGACGTCTGTCTCGCTGTAGTTGCCCACCACCAGTTTGCAAGTGGTGTGGTCGCCCCCGCACACCCCGCAGCTGTCCAACGTGCGATTCGAACCCAGGATCCCGTCGCAGCCGGGGGTCTGGCGAGGCAGCGGACAAGAAGAACAATACATGGGAGATACTGGCACCCGTATCCGAGTGTCGCATATGATATCTCCGCCGTCTTGGGAGAGCTCATCCCCAAGTCTTCCCAAACGTCCAACCGCCCTCCAAGGAAACGAGAGGAAACGGGTGACTCACGAGGCAGTGGCCGGCCACACAGATGTCTGGGGAGCCCGCCTCGCACGGCGTGCCGTCTTGCACCTTCTCCGTGTGGCGCACGTAGAAGCGGTAGCCGATGGGGCGGCAGTTCAGTTCGCAGCGCTGGGAGCCGCGCACTGCAAGACAAAAACGGCAGGGAAGGTCAGGATCGCAAAGTCGCAGCTCGCTCGGTCGCCTGCGGCGAATCGAGAGCCTTTTCCAGGCGACCGGAGAAGCACTGGCAATTTAACAGAAAGTCTTCTGAGGCCATTCATGGGCCCAAAGTAAAATGAACAGGTAGATCCAGGAAGCCCTAAACTTTTGGGGTTAAAAAAACTTACCTGCAAGGCTCGGATTCAGCCCACCCCCAGCCTGCCTTTTCACAAAATATATTCGTTCCTTTCTCTCCTTCCCTTCTCTCCCCGCATGTCCTATTTTGTTTTCCTTTTGCCATGTCACTCTTTCACACGACGGACAAGCAACCTGTGGAACTGCCTGCCACAGGATGGAATAACAGCCAACATGGGTTTTGTTTAAAGATGTGAAGTCCTGGGGAGGGGATCCCATAAATATGGGGAGGGGTGCCAGAAAAACACCCACCTTTTCACCCAAATTTCCAAAAAATCTATCTATATGTTTCTTCTCTAATTTTTCTGCCCTGCCTCCTTTTATGGGGTTTTCCCGGGCCATCACATCTCTCGTTTCGTGTTTCATTTGTTGTTTTAGGATTCATTCGTGGACGATCTATCAACAGTCGGAAGGAAAGGATGTATGTGAAGATAAAAAAAAGATAAGAGCTGGAGATGGTAGGTATTAGGAGCTTAAACAGTAAGGACTAGCACCTTGAAATGCAGGCCACGTGATGACAGGGAACCAGCGTACAGAGTTTGGGCATATCTGCACTACAAAATTATATCCTGATGTAATTGTCATTATGACTTCCCCCTCACAAAGGATGGTCTGAAAGGGTGTGAAAATGGGGGGGGGGGGCATGAAGAGCTTGAAAGAGCAGGGACTAGAACCTTGAAACTGGTGCAAGTGATTGACAAGGAGCTGGTTTAAAGACATATAATGGCATGTCTGCTCTACAAATTGGCTTCACAGCAATTTAAACATCCTGCATTAACAACTCATAGAATCATAGAATCATAGAATAGCGGAGTTGGAAGGGGCCTACAAGGCCATCGAGTCCAACCCCTTGCTCAATGCAGGAATCTACCCTATAGCATTCCTGACAGATGGTTGTCCAGCTGCCTCTTGAAGGCCTCTAGTGTGGGAAGGCCCACCACCTCCTAGGTAACTGGTTCCATTGTCGTACTGCTCTAACAGTCAGGAAGTTTTTCCTGATGACCAGCTGGAATCTGGCTTCCTTTAACTTGAGCCCGTTATTCCGTGTCCTGCACTCTGGGAGGATCGAGAAGAGATCCTGGCCCTCCTCTGTGTGACAACCTTTCAAGTATTTGAAGAGTGCTCTCATGTCTCCCCTCAATCTTCTCTTCTCCAGGCTAAACATGCCCAGTTCTTTCAGTGTCTCCTCATAGGGCTTTGTTTCCAGACCCCTGATCATCCTGGTTGCCCTCCTCTGAACATGCTCCAGCTTGTCTGCGTCCTTCTTGAATTGTGGAGCCCAGAACTGGACGCAATACTCAAGATGAGGCCTAACCAGGGCCGAATAGAGAGGAACCAGGACCTCACGTGATTTGGAAGCTATATTTCTATTAATGCAACTCCTTTGGAAGCAGTCAAAATCTCTGTCCAAATTGTCTATAGGTGCCCATCGCAGACCCACAGCTCTCTGGGTTAGAAAACAGCAATCAAACCAACTGTACCCCTGCGGTAAAGGTGCCCCTATGGAGAAGGCCGACGGGCACAGCTTTAAAAACTGAGGACTAGAGCCTTGAAACAGGGCCGGATTCACAGGAAAGGCGAAAAGGCGGCTTCCTCTTCTACCCAGCTGAAACCGGTCTTCTGGGAGGCGAATAGCTGTTCGCGGCCAAGATCTTTGCACATTTTCCAGAGTTTGTTTTAAAAGGGCCTGCCAAGGACGGATGGGAAACGGAGGCCCAATTGAGCTGCCTCTTGGCCGTTCCCCGCCGCGGCACGCAGCGTCTCTGGCTTGGCCGCTCTTGCACGGCCGGCCGGGGCCGCTGACCCCTGCCCGGCAGACGCCGTGCTGAACGAGGCCGCCGAGCGAGAGACAAAGGGTCTTTTTGTGCGAACGGCTCCACCCCCCCCACCCCGGCCCATCGCGCTTAAAACCCCCATAAATATTGGCTCTAGATATAAACGAGGCAGGCAGGCGGCGGGGGGGGGGGGGGAGGCGCACGAGATCCCTCCGTCTGGGAAACTCTACACGCTCCTGTTTATTTAAGAATATTTTGGTTTGGGGAAAGCTGGCTCGTTTACCCGAGTTTTCCAAATTACAGGAACGGGTACAGTAGGAACTTCTCTCTCTCGTTGTGAAGGGGGAGAGGTTTGGGGGCCGACGCACCCCAGAAAGTCCTTGCTGTGGGCCGCAATTTTCAGGACGGTATGGCTGCAAGAAAGGCCAATGCTATTTTGGGCTGCATTAATAGAAGTATGGCTTCCAAATCGCGTGAGGTCCTGGTTCCTCTCTATTCGGCCTCATCTAGAGTATTGCGTCCAGTTCTGGGCACCACATTTCAAGGAGGACGCAGACAAGCTGGAGCGTGTTCAGAGGAGGGCAACCAGGATGATCAGGGGTCTGGAAACAAAGCCCTATGAGGAGAGACGGAAAGAACTGGGCAGGTTTAGCCTGGAGAAGAGAAGATGGAGGGGAGACATGAGAGCACTCTTCAAATACTTGAAAGGTTGTCACACAGAGGAGGGCCAGGATCTCTTCTCCATCCTCCCAGAGTGCAGGACATGGAATAACTGGCTCAAGTTAAAGGAAGCCAGATTCCAGCTGGACATCAGGAAAAACTTCCTGACTGTTAGAGCAGTACGACAATGGAATCAGTTACCTAGGGTGGTTGTGGGCTCTCCCACACTAGAGGCCTTCAAGAGGCAGCTGGACAACCACCTATCAGGGATGCTTTAGGGTGGATTCCTGCACTGAGCAGGGGGTTGGACTCGATGGCCTTGTAGGCCCCTTCCAACTCTGCTATTCTAGGATTCTATGATTCTATGATCCATTTGATAGGGCCGTCTTGGACGGCAAAGGCTACCCTTTGGGCTTCCAGTAGCCGAGAGAGAGGTTGACGGCCCCTCCACATCTTTGCCTGATCTAAAGGCAGTCATCTTTGCAACCCCCTGCAGCGAGGAGTCCCGCAGGTCGGCCCCGAGAACGTCGCTGTCCGGGACAAATTGGGCAAGCTCACTTCGAAGCCGGTGAGAAGGGACGAGTGAGGCCTCCACGCCGGGAGAAGGTCTTTTAAGGTGGTCCACCGGGCCTGGCTCCTGACCACGCCTGACCCATGGGCTGGCACTCTCTTGGCACTGCCGGGCTCTCGGCTCCCTGACCTTTCCAAAGCTGCTTATGGAAGTGCCAGTGTCAAGTTCACCATTAACCACCCACTGTTATAAACTCTTCATTAAAACACAGAGGCGGGGGCACTCATTATGCATCCCTTGAGATTACTAGAGAGCTCAGCTGCTGCTTTGGAATGTTGGGCGGGCGGGCGTGGGGGGGGGAGTGGAATCAGACCCCCGGCAGAAGCTTTGAGATTGTATTTCTACATTGCCTGAGGAGCCGGTGCTCTTTCTAACCGGCAGAGCCAAGGTCTGCGCACGGCGGGGCGGAGAGGCCGAGCGAGCTAATCACAGAGAAGGGCCTCCCCCCGAAATGCAAGGGGCCGTCCGGCAAAACTGACCGGCAGCAGGCAGGGTCTTGGACGAGCTTGCAGACACCGCGCAAACTCGTTCTGGGCACCACATTTCAAGGAGGATGCAGGCAAGCTGGAGGGGGTTCGGAGGAGGGCGACGAGGAAGATCAGGGGTCTGGAAACAAAGCCCTAGGAGGAGAGACTGAAAGAACAGGGCCTGTTTAGCCTGGAGAAGACTGAGGGGATACCGGAT